>NC_137981.1:44819961-45256464 GCF_963924665.1 Micromys minutus | reverse complement strand
CAACAACAGTGGAGAAGTGTTCCTCTTTCTCAACAACCTCGCCAACATCTGCTGTAATCTGAATTTTGGATCTTGGCCAATCTGACTGGTGTAAGGTAGAATGTCAGGGTTGTTTTGATTTGCATTTCCCTGATGGCTAAGGATGTGGAGCACTTCCTTAGATGTTTCTCAGCCATTCCACATTCCTCAACTGAGAAGGTTTTGTTTAGCTCTGTAGCCCATTTTTTAATAGGGTTGTTTGAATCTCTGGTGTCTAGCTTTTTGAGTTCTTTGATTACCTTGGATATTAGGCCTCTATCAGATGTGGAATTGATAAAGATCTTTTCCCATTCTGTTGGCTGACGTTTTGTTTTCTTGACAATGTCCTTAGCCTTACAGAAACTTTGCAATCTCATTAAGTCCCATTTGTTAATCTTTGATCTTAGAGCTTGAGCCATTGGTGTTTTGTTCAGAAAATATTCTCCTGTGCCTAGGTGTTCTAAGGTTTTCCCTACTTTCTCTTTTAATAGTTTCAGTGTATCTGATTTAATGTGGAAATCTTTGATCCACTTACACTTGAGCTTTGTACAAGGAGATAAGAAAGAGTCTATTTTCATTCTTCTGCATGCTGAGTGCCAGTTGGACCAGCACCACTTGCTGAATAGACTGTCCTTTTTCCATTGAATGTTTACACCTCCTTTGTCAAAAATCAGGTGACCATATATGTGAGGGTTCATTTCTGGATCTTCTATTCTATTCCATTGATCCACATGCCTATTTCTGTACAAGTACCATGCAGTTTTCAGGACAATTGTCTTGTAATATAGCTTGAGGTCACGGATAGTGATTCCCGCAGTTGTTTTATTGTTGTTGAGGATGGATTTCACTATTCTAGGTCTTTTGTTATTCCAGATGAAATTGCACATTGATCTTTCCAACTCAATGAAGAACTGGGTTGGAATTTTGATGGGGATTGCATTGAATCTGTAGATTGCTTTTGGTAGGATGGCCATTTTAAAATGTTGATCCTTCCAATCCATGAGCATGGGAGATCTTTCCATTTTCTGAGATCTTTCTCGATTTCCTTCTTTAGAGGTTTGAAGTTCTTGTCATAAGGTCCTTCACCTAGTTAGAGTCACACCAAGGTATGTCATAGTTTTTGTGACTATTGTGAAGGGTATCTTTTCCCTAATTTCTTTCTCCACATGTTTGTCCTTTGAGTAGAGGAAGGCTACTGACTTGTTTGAGTTAATTTTGTATCCAGCTACTTTGCTGAACTTGTTTATCAGCTGTAGGAGTTCTCTGGTGGAATTTTTGGCGTCACTTAAATATACTATCATGTCATCGGCAAAGAGTGATGTTTTTATCTCTTCCTTTCCGATTTGTATCCCCTTCATCTCCTTTTGCTGTCTAATTGCTCCAGCCAGGACTTCTAGTACTATGTTGAATAGGTAGGGGGAGAGTGGGCAGCCTTGTTGAGTCCCTGATTTTAGTGAGATTGCTTTAAGTTTCCCACACTTAAGTTTGATATTGGCTGTTGGTTTGCTGTATATTGCTTTTATTATGTTTAGGTATGGACCTTGGATTCCTATTCTTTACAGAACTTTTAACATGAAGGGGTGTGGATTTTTGTCAAATGCTTTCTCAGCATCTAGTGAGATGACCATGTGATTTTGTTCTTTGAGTTTGTTTATATGGTGGATTACCTTTATGAATTTCCTTGTATTAAACCGTCCCTGTTTCCCTGGAATGAAGCCTACTTGGTCATGATGAATGATGGTTTGATGTGTTCTTGGATTCGGTTTGCAAGGATTTTGTTGAGTATTTTTGCATCAATGTTCATAAGTGAGATTGGTCTGAAGTTCTCTTTCCTTGTAGGGTCTTTGTGTGGTTTAGAAACGATGGTTATTGTAGCCTCAAAAAATGAGTTAGGTAGTATTCCATCTGATTCTATCTAGTGGAATAGTTTGGAGAGTAATGGTGTTATGTCTGCAATAAATGTCTGATAAAATTCTGCACTTAACCTGTCTTGACCTGGACTTTTTTTGCTTAGGAGGCTATTGATGACTTCTTCTATTTCTTTAGGTGTTATGGGATTATTTAGATGGTTTTCCTGGTCCTGGTTTAACTTTAGGATCTTGTATCTGTCTAGGAATTCATCCATTTCCTCCAGATTTTCCAACTTTGTGGAGTATAGGTTTTTGTAGTGGGATCTAATGATTTCTTGAATTTCCTCAGTTTCAGTTGTTATGTCTCCACTTTCCTTTCTGATGTTGTTAATTTGTATACTCTCTCTTTGCTCTCTAGTTAGTCTGGCTAGGGGTTTATCAATCTTGTTGATTTTCTCAAAGAACCAGCTCTTGGTTTTGTTGATTTTTTCGATGGTTCTTTTTGTTTTCTATTTGGTCTATTTCTGCCCTGATTTTGATTATTTCTTGCCATCTACTCCTCTTGGGTGTATCTGCTTTCTTTTGTTGTAGAGCTTTTAGGTGTGCTGTCAAGTTGCTTATGTATGCTTTCTACAGTTTCTTTTTGGAAGTGCTCAGGGGTATGAGTTTTCCTTTATGTACTGCTTTCATTGAATCCCATAGGTTTGGGTATGTTGTGTTTTCATTTTTGTTGAATTCTAGAAAATCCTTAATTTCTTTCTTTATTTCTTCTTTGACCCTGCTATTGTTTCATAGAGCGTTGTTTAGTTTCCATATGCATGTGGGGTTTTTGTTGTCTTTGTTGTTGTTAAAGACCAGCCTTAGACCATGGTGATCTGAGAGGATGCATGGGAGTACTTCAATCTCCTTATATCGATTGAAGCTTGTTCTGTGTCCAATTATGTGGTCAATTTTCGAGAAGGTGCCATGGGGTGATGAGAAGAAGGTGTATTCTTTTACTTTAGGATGATATGTTCTGTAGATGTCTATTAATTCCAGTTGGTTCATAGTCTCTGCTAGTTTTACAGTGTCCTTGTTCAGTTTCTGTTTCCATGATCTGTCCATTGGTGAGAGTGGGGTATTAAAGTCTTCCACTATTATTGTGTGGGGTGAAATGTATTTTTTGAGCTTTAATAGGTTTTCTTTTATGAATGTGGTTGCTTTTGTATTTGGAGCATATATATTAAGGATTGAGAGTTCCTCATGAAAGATTTCCTCTGTAATGAGTAAAAACTGTCCTTCCTTATCTTTTTTGATAACTTTTGGTTGGAAATTTACTTTATTCGATATTAGAATAGCCACTCCAACTTGCTTCATGGGGCCGTTTGCTTGGAAGTTTTTTTTTTCACCCTTTTACTCTGAGGTAGTGTCTGTCTTTGTCTCTGAGATGAGTTTTCTGTATGCAGCAAAATGCTGGATTTTGTTTATGTATCCAGTTTGATAGCCTATCTCTCTTTATTGAGTCCATTTTTGTTAATAGATATCAAGGAATAGTAGTTTCTGTTTCCTACTATTATTTTTTTTTTTTAGGGTGAGTTGTGTTTGTGTCTCTTTCTTCTTTTGGTTTTTTTGCTTAGGAGTTTTCTTGTTTTTACTAGGATGTAGTTCCCCTCATTGTATTGGGTTTTCCACCTATAATTCGTTGTAGTGCTGGGTTTGTAGTCAGATATTGTGTAAATTTAGATTAGTCTTGAAATATCTTCATCTCTTCATCTATGGTGATTGATAGTTTTGCTGGGTATAGCAGCTTGGGCTGGCACTTGTGCTCTCATAGGGTCTGCATGATGTCTGTCCAGGCTCTTCTAGCTTTCATAGTCTCTGTTGAGAAATTGGGTGTGATTCTTATTGGTCTGCCTTTATATGTTACCTGACCTTTTTCCTTACTGCTTTTAGTATTCTTTCTTTGCGTTGGGCACTTGGTGCTTTGACTATTATGTGTCAGGAGGAATTTCTTTTCTGGTCCAAACTATGTGGAGTTCTGCAGGCTTCTTTTATGCTCGTGGTCATTTCATTGTTATGGGTAGGGAAATTTTCTTCTACAATTTTGTTGAAGATATTTACTGTGCCTCTTAGTTGATATTCTTCTCCCTCTTCTATTCCTATTATCTTTAGGTTTGGTCTTCTCACTGTGTCTTGGATCTCCTGGACATTTTGGGTTAGAATCTTTTTGTTTTTTGCATCTTCTCTGGTTGTTTTGTCTATGTTTACAATGTTATCTTCTGCCCCCGAGATTCTCTCTTCCATCTCTTGTAATCTATTGGAAACGCTTGCTTCTGTGACTCCTAATTTTTTTTTTAGGTCTTCTACCTCTAGGATTATCTCTTTTTGTGATTTCTTTATTGTGTCAATTTCTGTTTTAAATTCCCTCTTCCATTCCTTCATCTCTTTGGTTGTGTTTTACACTTGTTCTTTGAGTTCTTTGAGTGTTTTTCTTGCTTCCTCTTTAAAAGCTTCTGATTCTTTTTGCTTTTCCTCCCGTTCTTGTTTAAGTACCTCTATCAGCATCTTGATGTATGATTTCAGGTCTGCATCTTCTTTTTCTGGAGTGTTTGGCATTCCTATGCTTGCTGTTGTGGGAGAGCTGGGTTCTGGAGTTGCCAGGTTTTCTTGGTTTCCTTAGGATATACTCTTTCGCTTTCCTCTTGCCATTTTGTTGTCAGTGATATGTTCTCGCCTTTCCCTTGTATCTGGTCTGTATCCCTGGATCTCCACTTGTCCAGGTGGCAGATGGGCCCAGCCCTGTTCTATGCCTCAGGGTCGCCGGGTGGGAACCGAGGTTCCAAAGTTATGTTCCTGGTCCCTGGATCAGGCAGGTCGTAGGGCGCACCCCGCGTGCACACTCCGCAGAGATCTCTCTGTTCCCAGGCTGCCCAGATCTCCCACTCACCAGTCTCTCAACCTTAGGAGCTGGCAGTCCGCGTGGCAGATGGGCCGTCCTCTGCTCCGCGCCCTGAAGTCGCCGCCGGGTATAAACAGAAGTTCCAAAGTTCTGTTCCTGGTCCCTGGATCAGGCAGGTCAGAGGGTGTGCTCTGCGTGCGCACTCCACAGGATCTCTCTGGTCCCTGGCCGCCCAGATCTCCCACTCACCAGTTTCTCAACCCCTAGGGGCTGGCAGTTTGCATGGCAGATCACCTAGTAAGATCTTAATCCACAGTATCAAGCCTTAAAAATTTGTACATTTATTTATCTTTTTTTTTTTTTTTTTAAATAAAGTTCTTCAAAAAAGAAGTTGAATAAAAAATCAACTTTCAACTGAAAGTTATCCAAAAAGACAAGGAAGGACACAACATTCTCATCAAAGGGAAAAACACCAAGACAAAATCTCAATTCTGAAGATCTATGCTCCAAATGCAAGGACACCTACATTCATTAAAGAAACCTTACTAAAGCCTAAAGAACACATTGCAAACGATAAACATGCTGAGTAAGAAATTAGGGAAATGGCACATTTTACAATAGTCTGAAATAATATAACATATCTTGCTGTGACTCTCACCAAGCAAGTGAAAGATCTGTATGAAAGAACTTCAAGTTTATGAAGAAAGAAATTGAAGAAGATCTCAGATGATGGAAAGATCTCTCATGCTCAGGGATTGGAAGGATTAATACAGTAAAAATGGCCATCTTGCCTAAAGCAATCTACAGATTGAATGCAATCCTCATGAAAATTCCAACACAATTCTTCATTGAGTTAGAAAGAGAAATTTGCAAATTCATTTGGAATAACAAAAAACCCAGGATAGCAAAATCAACAATAAAAGAACTTCCTGGGAATCATGATTCCCAACCTCAAGATGTATTACAGAGAAATCCTGATTTTTTAAAAAAGATTTATTTATTAATTCAACAAATTTTAAGGTTTAAAAATTCTAGGAAATTTTACTGAAAGTCAATAATCTGAAATTTTGAATGATCTCATTTTAAAAGTAGAGCAAATACATATTTTATAATATAACTTTCCATTTTACTATATAATTACATGTTCTGATTATAGAACTAATTCCTGTAAGCATACTTATATAATTAAATGATATAATTACATAGCGTAATTGCATAAATATTGTAATAGCATAATTATAGTAACTACTCAATTGCAAAACATTTAATGCACAAGTAAAACAACCAGATTAATTGCTGTAATAAAATACCTTCCTAAAAGCCATTTGGAGTTTTAAATAAAATTTCATTTTGAGTTTCAGTACAACATACTTTTAAAATAGTAAATATAAATATAAAACTTAAACATGCTCAGTTCTTAAGATTTATTTTCATAATTAAAATAATTAAGTAAAATATTACAAATGTATAAATTTAAAGAGATTTTATATCCTAAAATTTGAAAATTAGATTAGTGCAAAAATAAATGCACAGCATTTATTTGTAGTTAAATGAACAAAACCATGAAAAATGTTACCATCCTTAATCATTTTTGTTTTTATTTTTATTTCTCATAAGACATAAATAATATGTTTTCTACTGATATTAGGGGAAATATGAGTCTATCATATATTTCAAAATAGAACAAACACTTTCATAGTAAATATTGATCATATAAATTATCAATATGAATGTTTCCTGGGCTTCATAAACTGTTATAGACTTTAAAGTTTTAATTTGCTTTAAAATCTGAGCATAGATGTGACCCACATAAAAGTGACACTCATTTATTTTTTTGATGACCCAGAGTTTTGGTAAGCTAGCTAGTTCCTTCTTGAAGATACTGACTAGCATTAGGTTCCAGACACTATGTTTATGCATAACAATCAAAGCTCCCCTCAAACAACTGTATTCATTAAATTTCTCAATCTTTCCCATGGATCTTCCTTACAGTCCAGGTGTACCAGACATATGCCCGGAGAACACAGCATCTTATTATAGAGACACTTAATTATGTTCATTGATGCTATACTCATAATAGCCAGAAATTGGAAAAAACTTAGATGTCCCACAACAGAAGCCTAGATAATGAAAATATGGTCTATTTACACAAGTTAGTAGTACTTAGCTATTAAATAAATAAAATGATGACATTCATAGTGAATGGATGGAGTCCACACTTCTTCCAAGACTGTAGTTTGTCCCCTACAAACAAAGGGCAAGGCCCCATTGCTGAAGGCACAAGTCACTGGAGATGAAAAATGTGAGCTGGTCCCTTAATCTCTGTGTTCTATTGTCTTTGCTATAGAATGGTGCTTTGCAATCTACCAAAGGAGAACCCTAAACACCAACCAAAACTACAAACCCCTTGATCTAAAATCCTGTCCTTTCTTCATGATATGCCAGTGCAATGGGAATACAGTTTATAGGTGTAACCAACCAACACCTCACTGGTTTGACTTAAGGCCCATATCTCAAGATGGAATCCAAACCTAATATTGTTTGGGTTACCAAGGAATTGAAATGACATTGCCAAGGGACTTACGGTAAAACCATTTACTATTGTTCTAAAAACAAACAAACAAACAACAACAACAACAACAACAACAAAACACAGCAATGAAATAACTTCAACGTCCTGCTATGCTCATAGATTAGTTTCTCAGCAATCATCAGAGAAGCAATCATCTCATCATTTTGCAGTAGATGAGAAATAGAGAGACCAACAGGCAGTCATTATGCAGAGAGTGAATAACCTTTGAACACTTAGCCCTAAAATGGATGCCTCCATCAACTCCCTCCTTCCAGGGAATATTTGTAAGAGAAGGCAGAAAGACCACAAGAACCAGAGTAGGTAGACCAAGTAAACAAAGACTGCCCCCCTAAATAAAAAATGGGTACACATATGAACTCACAGAGACTAAAACCTCATGCACTGGGCCTGCATGGGTCTGTTCATGATGGGGTGCTAGAGTTCAAAGAAGAAGCAGACATATGCCCCTATCCCTAATCCAGAAACTATCTCCACTTGACAGGCACTTGAAAAATTTACATTTACTTTCCTCCGAGGGAGTTTTACTGGGGAAATGTTCCACTCTAAAGGAGAAGCTGCATGTCAAGTAGTAGATGGCCAGCTGACAAAAAACTTAGTGACACCTTTGGGGGTTTCTGGCCTCACCATGTTGTTAGCTAGCTTTCCTTCTAAAAATTTTTATCTTGCCAATGTTTTGAATTTTAATTAATTAATTTTTCTCTCTTTACAGGTCTTTTGCATATATTTAGGTATTTTGATGAGTGTTTTAACTAGTGGGTCTCTGATTCTTGTACCTTCTCTTTGCCTCTTACTTTGTTTATTTCTTCTGTCTAATTCTGATGCGTTAGT
Source organism: Micromys minutus (assembly GCF_963924665.1). NCBI lineage: Eukaryota > Metazoa > Chordata > Mammalia > Rodentia > Muridae > Micromys > Micromys minutus. The sequence goes on along the minus strand of NC_137981.1, from coordinate 45,248,297 downwards.
ATTTTTGTTATATTTTATTTTTATTTCTTAGAAGAAATTTTTTTAATAAGAGACATAAATGTATTGGATAATGTTTGGTTGATAGTAAGAACTGGGAACAGTAGACAGAGGACAAATGTAAATGCAAAGAAGGTATTAGAATTAATATTGTGTCTTGTGTGTTTATGTTCTTGTCTGTGCCAGTATGTGTTAAGGACAAACTTTTATATCATTTGTAATCACTTATACACATATTTTGTGAGACAGCATCTCTCCCTGAACATTAAGATTACCCTTATTGCCAACCTGACTGACCAGGACATCACTGGGATCTGTTCTATCTGCTAGCTAGCTCTCAGAATATTGACAGCGCCTGCTATGCCAGGATGTTCCCATAGATATTAGAGATATGAGTAGCATTCTCACCACCAAACCCAGTACCCAGAAGGTATTGATAACCATCAATTTTCGTTCTGGCAAAATAATTTATCCATTGTCCGTATTTAATGCAAATAATAGCAATGAAAAGTGAAAGAAAATGGCATGTTCTGTATGTTTAGGCTAACTCTTAAAAGATCCCTCCATACTAAAACAAATTTAAGATAAAAATTACAAAATGTGTCCCCTTTGACCACAATAAAATAAAACTACAATAAATAGAAATCAAGCAACAAATTCTTGAATAGACAATTTGCTAATTAGGATATACTCAAAGATGTGGTAACAGGGACACATGCTCCACTATGTTCATAGTATGCTCAAATGTAATATACAGAAGCTGGAAAAAACTCAGATGTCCCACAAAGAATGGATACAGAAATTGAGGTTCATTCATACAGTGGAATATTATTCAGCTATTAAAATTGAGGACATCACAAGTCTTGTAGGCAAATGGATGGAACTAGAAAATACCATCCTGAGTTATTTTTTTTTTGGTAACTCAGACCCAAAAGGACATTCATTGTATGTACTCAGTAAAAAGTGATGTTAGCCACAAAAGTACAAACTACCCAGGATACAATCTACAGAGATCAAGAAGGTTAACAAGCAGAAGTGCCCAAGTGAGAATGCTTCAGTTCCGCTTGGGAGGGTGAAAAATTAACCATAGGAGGCAGAAGGAGGGGCACACTTGGATGGGAGAGGGGAGAGGAGAGAGGGAGAGGAAACGGGAACACAATTAGGTATTTGGGAGAGAAACAGGAGAGAAGCCCTGAAAGCCTGCAGAATGAATGAAAATGTAAAACTTGGGGGTAGAGGTAGGGGTAGGAGGAGGACCTTCAAGTAAGTATCAAATTCCAGGGAGGTGAGAGACTCTCAGAATTCAAAGGGAAGCACCTGAGATTAAATGCCCAACAGTGGGGAGAGGGAACTCATAGAGCCTACCTCCAATAGAAAGGCAAGGCATCAAGTGAGGGATGGGGTTGCCATCCCACAGTCAAAAACTCTGACTCAGAACTGTTCCTGTCTAAAGAAATGTAGGAAAAAAATGGAGAAGAGATTGAAAGAGGGCCAGTGACCAGTCCAACTTGGGATCTATCTCAAGGAGAAGCTCCAAGGACTAACACTATGCTGCTATGGTGTGCTTACAGACCTAGCATGGCTGTACTCCAGGAACCTGATTGAGAAAGATGCAGATTTTAACCATTGAACTGAAGTTGGGGACCCCTGTGGTTGAATTAGGGAAAGAATGAAAGAAGCTGAGGAGGAGGGGGACCCCATAGGAAGACCAGCAGTCTCAATTAATCCAGTCCCCTGAAACCTCTCAGTCACTGAACCATCAACCAGGCAGTATACACAGGAGCTGGTCAAAGGCCCCTGGTCTGGTCTTACTGGAAGAAGATGCCTAACCCTCTAAAGACTTGAGGCACAAGGTGTGAGAAGGTCGGGAGGGCATAGAGGACATTCCCATGGCTAACCCCATATGGTGGTGTCCACCCAACATTTCGAGGTTTGCTTTCATGGAACCTTCTCACATTCAAAGTCATCTAAGCCTATTGGCTAGCTGCTGTCAAAACTGCTCAGCAATCCCAAATATCTGCAGATAGCTGGGATGTACTCTTGCAAACCACTCTCTGCAGGGGTTATCTTTCCCTGGAGCTCAGTTTCAACTTCCATTGCTACAAAATGGAGAACATCAGACAATCTTAGTTTAGAATCAACAGATAAAACAATCACTGGGCGCAGAATCTATCATCCTATATCCACCAACTATTCATTATTAGAAATCTTCTGGTGGATTTTTGCCACTGGGAACAGCAGAGATCCAGGGACACAGGCCTGGCAAGACTGCGCTGTGAATAGCCGGGGCGCAGAGAGGGCTAGGCCTAGCTCACAGTAGGCAAAGACCTCAGGTTGGTCCAGGGGAGCAGGAACTCTGCCATAGGGACTCTGTTTCCAACCAGAGGGCCAGTGCATGAGGACCAAAGGCTCAAGCCATTTACCACCTAAAAAGGCAGAGATCTAGGGACACAGGGCAGGTACACGAAAGAGATAGGAACCAATCCTGACAATAAATCCACATATAATCACAGACAACAAGATAGCAAGAGGAAAGTGAAAGAAGTTACACAATGGAAACCAAGAAAACCTGGCAACATCAGAACCCAGCTTTCCCTTCACAGCAAGCAGCCGAATGCCAAACACTCCAGAAAAAGGAAACTCAGACCTGAAATCATACCTCAAGATGATGATGAAGATCTTTGAGAAGAGCGTGAATAACTCACTTAAACAAGAATGGGAGGAAAACCAGAAACAAATAGAAGCTTTTAAAGAGGAAACACCAAAAAACACTCAAAGATATCAAAGAACTAGAGGAAAACAGAACCAAAGAGATGAAGAAATTGAAGAAGGAATTGAAAATGGAAATAAAAACAATAAAGAAAACACTAAAAGAGACAACTCTGGAGATGGAAAATATAAAAAAGAAATTGGGAGTCACAGACGGAAGCATCTCCAACAGACTACAAGAGATGGAAGAGAGAATCTCAGGGGCTGAAGACAACATTGAAAAATAAATAAAACAGTCAGAGAAGATGCAAAAGCCAAAAAGCTCTTAACCCAAAATGTCCAGGAGATCCAGGACACAATGAGAAGACCAAACCTAAAGATAATAGGAATTGAAGAGGGTGAAGAATATCAAATAAGAGGCACAGTAAATATATTCAAAAAATTATAGAAGAAAGCTTCTGTACCCTTAAGAATGAGATGAGCATGAGCATAAAAGAAGCCTTCAGAACTAAAGTAGAGTGGACCAGAAAAGAAATTCTTCCCAACACATTATAGTCAAAATGCCAAGTGTCCAAAAAGAAAGAATACTAAAAGCAGTAAGGGAAAAAGGTCATGTAACATATAAAGGCAGTCAGAATAACACCCGACTTCTCATCAGAGACTATGAAAGCTAGAAGATCCTGGACAATCATCATGTAGACCCTAAAAGAACACAAGTGTCAGCACAGGCTGCCATACTCAGAAAAATCTCAATCACCATAGATGGAGAGACCAAGATATTCCAGGACAAAATAAAATTTACACAATATCTGACCACAAATCTAGGACTACAACAAATTATAGTTGGAAAACCCAATACAAGGAAGGAAACTACATCCTAGTAAAAACAAGGAAATACCTAAGCAAGAAAATCAAAAGAAGAAAGACATACAGGCACAATTCAACCAACAAAAGCAATAATAGCAGGAAATAGCAACCACTATTCCTTGATGTCGATTAACATAAATGGACTCAATTCCCCAATAAAAAGACATAGGCTATCAGACTGGATATATAAACAGTATTTTGCTGCATACAGGAAACTCATCTCAGAGACAAAGACAGACACTATTTCAGAATAAAAGGTTGGGAAAAAAACCTTCCAAGCAAACAGCCCCAAGAAGCAAGCTGAAGTGGCCATTCTAATATTGAATAAAGCAGATTTTCAACCAAAAATTGTCAAAAAAGACAAGGAAGAACACTTTTTACTCAGTAAAGAGTAAATTTTCAAGAGAAACTCTCAATCCTTAACATATATGATCCAAATACAAGAGCACCCATATTTATAAAAGAAACCCTACTAAAGCTCAAAAAATACATTGCACCCCACACAATAATAGTGGGAGACTGTCCACTCTCCTAAATGGACAGATCATGGAAGCAGAAACTGAAGAAGGATGCAGTGAAACTAGCAGAGGTTATGAACCAGTTGGAATTAATAGACATCTACAGAACATTTTATTCTAAAACAAAAGAATACATCTTCTCAGCACTTCACGGCACCTTCTCCAAAATTGACCATATAATTGGTCATAAATCAAGCCTCAACAGATACAAGAAGATTGAAATACTCCCATGCATCCTATCAGATCACTATAAACTAAGGCTGGTCTTTAATAACAACAAAGACAACAAAAAGCCCATATACACATGGAACCTAAACAATGTTCTATTAAAGGATAGCATGGTCAACAAGAAATAAAAAAGAAATTAAAGATTTTCTAGAATATAATGAAAATAAAAATACAACATACACAACCTATGGGATGCAATGAAAGCAGTACTGATGGGAAAATTCATAGCTCTGAGAGCTTCCAAAAAGAAACTAGAGATTGCATACACTAGCAACTTGACAGCACAGTTGAAAGTTTTAGAACATTAGGGAGCAGATAAACTCAAGATGAGTAGACAGCAAGAAACAATCAGACTCAGAGCAGAAATTGACCAAATAGAAACAAAAATAGCCATTCAAAGAATCAACAAAACCAAGAGCTGGTTCTTTGAGAAAATTAACAAGATTGATACACTCTTAGCCAGACTAACTAGTGGAGAAAGAAAGAGTATCCAAATTAATAAAATCAGAAATGAAAGTGGAGACATAATAACTGAAACTGAGGAAATTCAAGAAATTATCAAATCTTACTACAAAAGCCTGTATTCAACAAAACTGGAAAATCTGGAGTAAATGGATAAATTCATAGACAGATACCAGATCCTTAAGTTAAACCAAGACCAGGTAAACAATCTAAATAATTCCATAACACCTAAAGAAATAGAAGAAGTCATCAAAAGCCTCCCAACCAAAAAAAGCCCAGGTCCAGATGGGTTAAGTGCAGAATTCTGTCAGACATTTATTGACGACCTAATACCAATACTCTCCAAACTATTCCACAAAATAGATTCAGATAGAACACTACTTAACTCATTTTTTAAGGCCACAATGACCCTCATTCCTAAACGACACAAAGACCCTACAAGGAAAGAGAACTTCAGACCAACTCACTTATGAACATTCATGCAAAAATACTCAACAAAATCCTTGAAATCTGAATCTAAGAACACATGAAAGCGATCATTCAACATGATCAAGTAGCCTTCATCCCTCGGAGACAAGGATGGTTTAATATATGGAAATCCATCAATGTAATCCACCATATAAACAAACTCAATGAAGAAAAAAACCACATGGTCATCTCACTAGGCAATGAGAAAGCATTTGACAAAATTAATCACCCCTTCATGTTAAAAGTCTTGGAAAGAACAGGAATCCAAGGCCCATACCTAAACATAATAAAAGCAATATAGAGCAAACCAATAGCCAACATCAAACTTTACGGTGAGAAACGAAGCAATTCCACTAAAATCAGGGACTAGGCAAGTCTTTACACTCTCCCCCTACCTATTCAGCATAGTACTGGAAGTCCTGGCCGGAGAAATTAGACAGCAAAAGCAAATCAAAGGGATTTATTTTGGAAAAAAAAGTAAGAATATCACTGTTTGAAGATGACATGATAGTGTCCAAAAGTGACCCCAAAAACTCCTCCAGAGAACTCCTACAGCTGAGAAACAATTTCAGCAAAGTGGCTGGATATGAAATTAACTCACACAAATCAGTAGACATCACATACTCAAAGGAAAAACATGTGGAGAAAGAAATTAGGGAATAGATGTTCTTCACAATAGTCACAAATAATATGAAATACCTTGGTGTGACTCTAACTAAGAAAGTGAAGAACCTGTATGACAAGAACTTCAAAACTCTGAAGAAGAAAATCGAGGAAGATCTCAGAAAATGGAAAAATCTTCCATGCTCATGGGTTGGAAGGATCAATATTGTAAAAATAGCCATCTTACCAAAAGCAATCTACAGATTCAATGAAATCCCCATTAAAAATCCAACCCAATTCTTCATAGAGTTGAAATGACCAATGTGTAATTTCATCTGGAATAATAAAAGACATAGAATCACAATATCCATTCTCAACAACAAGAAAACATCTGTGGGAATCACCATCCCTGATGTCAAGCTATATTATAAGGCAATTGTGTTAAAAACTGCATGGTACTGGTTCAGAGATAGTCACATGGATCAATGGAGTAGAATAGAAGATCCAGAAATGAGCCCTCATGTATATGGTCACTTGATTTTTGACAAAGGATCTATAAACATTCAATGGAAAAAGGCCAGCCTCTTCAACAAATGGTGTTGGTTCAACTGACACTCAGCATGCAGAAGAGTGAAAATAGTCCCTTTCTTATCTCCTTGTACAAAGTTGAAGTGCAAGTGGATCAAAGTTCTTCACATTAAACCAGGTACACTGAAACTATTAGAAGAGTAATTAGGGAAAACCTTAGAACATATGGGCACAGGAGAAAATTTCCTAAACAGAACACCAATGGCTTGTGCTCTAAGGTCAAATATCGACAAATGGGACTAAATTAGATTGCAAAGTTTCTGTAAGGCTAAAGATACTGTCAAGAAAACAAAATGGCAGCCAACAGATTGGGAAAAGATCTTTACCAACTCCATATCAGATAGAGGCCTAATGTCAATGTTATACAAAGAACTCATGAAGTTAGATACCAGAGAATCAAACAGTCCTATTAAAAAATGGGGTACAGAGTTAAACAAAAAGTTCTTAATTGAGAAATATCCAATGGCTGAGAAGCATCTAAGGAAGTGCTCGACATCCTTAGTCATCAGTGAAATGCAAATCAAAACAACCCTTATATTCTACCTCACACTAACTAGAATGGCTAAGATCATAAATTCAGATAACAGCAGATGCTGGTGAGGATGTGGAGAGAGGAACACTTCTCCACTGTTGGTGTGGTTGTAAACTGGCACAACCACTCTGGAAATCAGTCTGGTGATTCTTCAGAAAATTGGTAATAGTACTACCTGAAGACCCAGTTTTTCCACTTCTTGGCATATACCCTAGACATGCTCCAACATACAATAAAGACTCATGCTTCACAATGTTCATAGAAACCGTATTTATTATAGCCAAAAGCTGGAAAGAACCCAGATGTCCTTCCATAGATTAATGAATACAAAAATTGTGGTATATTTACACAATGGAGTACTACTCATCTATCAGAAACAATGACTCTATGAAATTCCTAAGAAAATGGTTGCATCCAGAAAATATCATCCTGAGTGAGGAAACCCATTCACAATAGAACCAACATAATATCCAGTCACTGATAATTGGATACTAACCCCAGAATGCTCCTAGCATCCCAGAAACCACTCACAGATCACATAAAGCTCAATAAAACAAAGGCCAAAAAAAAAAAAAAAAAAAAAAAAAAAGAATATCTCAGTCCTTCTTTGGGAGAAAAATAAAAGTACCCTCTCATAGTGTGGTACATCTGGACGTTAAATCATTAATAATCTAAGTGCTAAGATAATATAGCCTTGTAGCAATTTTCAGTACTCACAGATCTTTATGCTTAATCTATACCCAACAAGAAATCTTATTCCATGTTATGTTCTGTCCTACATGCACTTCATGCTTATGGTAGCTCGTGGGATTTTTGTGCATGCTATCAAACCTCTAAAAATTATGTACTGACAAAATTATTCATATAACGGTATGCAAAAATGCCTTTAAAAATCTGTAAATGTATCCCTCTTTTTTTTTTTTTAATAAAGCGGTAAGGGGGAAAAATAAAAAAATCTTCTGGTGCAGATCTTGATGGATTCTGCCTCCAGGACTATCAGTAACCTGCCTACATCTTGTCCACCTTACTCCTACCATTCAAAAGGAAGCCCCCTCTTCCTGCCTTCCCTCTTCTTCTCTCAGACCCTGAAGGCCTGCCTCTTGCTTTCTCAGATATTGGCTTCTGGTTGTCTTTATTATTTAATCAATTAGAACAAAAGTTCTGTATAGGGCTGAGATACTCGGGGGGGGGGGGGGAGTGTAACCTAAAGGGGGTAATGGCTGAATTATAAAAGTTAAAAGTAATAATAAAAAATAAAGATATGGATTAATTAAAAGAAAAAAAATTACACAAAAACTTTAAAAATATCTTAAGGTAAGTTTGTCACACAAATTATATTTTAACCTATGAGACATGGCATAGTTGTTTCTAGGAGGAAATGTTAGAGCAAAGAGCATACTTCAAAGGTCTCAGGATCCAGGTAGATAAGCTGACAGTCTACCGTAAGGAACTAGAAAAACATGAAAACCAAACTTCAGAGAGTTAGAAAGGTCAGATTAGAAATCAGCAAACCAGTAAACACTAAGAAATACTTCAATTCAATAGGGTGCAATTAAATGATTCATTTTTTTCACTAAATTGTGATATTCACAGAAGTCTACCTGAGTTCAAACTTCAAATTTGGACTCTTGAGTCTAACATAGACTATAGCCTCTTGATTTTGTTCTATCTTTATGTCCCATATTTCCCACTTACGACCACCAGGAATCTCTTTTCTAACAGATGATGAAAACAAATAAAACCGACCACTCCAACTTCATGACATTTCAGCAAATCCTCCCCTGAAAATCACGTTTAGAGCAGACCATGAATGCTGCCCACTAAATTCTGTCTATACACGTTCAATAAAGGTTATTTTTTGACAGATATTATTCTGAATATTTCAAAGATCCTGTTCCTGCAAAGAGATAATTCCCCAACAACCATGCTTTTTATGTGTTAAAAAAGGAGAGACAGTATGAAAGCTATTTGTTATAGGAGATATTAAAAGTTCACTCTTAGTCTTCTCCAAAGCCTCACAGCCTCTGAACTACAGGTGTGTGTTCATGTGGCATGCTTATACATTTCTAGTGAGTCATTTATATTATGTAATTAATATATAACACACATAATCATTATTAAAATTGTTGTGCCAATCATTATAATAAAAGCTCAAAAAAGTATTCTTACATTTTCTATCATGACATAGAATTGTTTATCATTTAGCAAAAGAATGAATAAGATCCAACAACACACATCCTGATAGTAAATTTTAAAACAATGAAGCAATCATGTATGCTGAGGTCTAGTCTCAGCCTAAGGAGGGTCCTGAGTAAGGCAGGAATGAGAATGGTGCCGATTCAATAAAGAATCAGAGTCAGTAATGGATGCAAACTGCTAATTCAGGTATTCTGTCTGTTCCCTGACACCTCTCAGTATTTATTCTTCTACTTCAGGTTAATTCCTCTTCAGCTTAATGACCAGAGAGAGCCTGAACACAGTCTGTTATTTACTAAAACAACATCACCGAGACTTTGATCATTGTTAATAATTATCAAGAATTATTAAATTTACATGAACTCCATGAGTCCTGGATCAATAGTCCCAGCCCCTGTTTCCTTCGAGAAGAATTAAACACGCAGCAGAAGCACATTTCCTTACAGGTTTACACAGCCTGGTCTTCACGGGTAGCTGGCCACAGCTCTTCCAGTTCCCAGGTACAGCAGACAGCAGCCTTTAGTAATTATTCTCACATAAATACAGAAAGAGAGCAGACTTCTAAAATTAAAATGATTCCTTACAACGTTTTGAATTTATGTAAGTAAAACAGTTAGTGCTCTCAAATATCTTTCTGGGCATTGTTATATTCAATTCTTCAATCAGCTAGAAAAAGAGAGTACTAACTATATGCTGCTACATCTTCTTTGAATTCTCTAATTTTTATTTCCTTATCCTAGCAATTCCCTAGCCTCATGAACTCTCCTAGTACTATTTTTCCTAAATCATACACAAATTCCTATTTTTTTTTCTGTCCATACCTTTTCTTTCTCAATCCACTTTACCTCTATTCTTGATGTCCCAGAGTTCACCAAGGCTAATTAGTGTAGCAGTCGTTGGACCAGAGGGTACATGTGCTTCCTCATGATTCTGAAATCAAGGTCAAGTCTGTCAATGAACCATTTCCAAAAAAGGACAATGTAAGATTTTATGGCCCTTGTGCTTATATTGTCTAGATCCTTTCCTATGACCTGAAAGGCTGGGGGGGGGGGATGGGGGTGGGGGCTGTTCCTTACCCTCCACAGCTTCATGGTCATCTCCATTCCTTATTCTTGAAAGCTGCATTTGTTTCATTTCCGATGGAATGATTAGCTCTGAGTAATTGGGGAAGGATATTCCCCAGAAAGAACTATTGAAAGTAGAGTAACAAAGGGGGCAGATCAACTTCCAGGCAATAGCAACCATCTGGGATTATGGGATCAATGGTTTGGTGATGCTTCAGGGGCAGGGACTGGGTCACACCTCCCCTAATGCAGCCATGACAGACCCAGCACATGTCATTAAAGCTTTAATAGCAGCTCATGAGACAACTGTACTTTCAATGATCATGAAGGAAGCAGTTCATTTACATTTATGGATGAATTCTACACTAATTAAGCAATTACAGTGAGGGCTATATCACCACATGTTAAAAATATACAGAGGAACCATTCTTGTGAGGATTCTTCTAGATCTAAAAGGGGTGGAACACACAGCATTTCAGAATTAAACTGCCTTCCCCATGTTTAGCAGCTAAAACTAAAAATCATGCCTTTATGAACTAAAGCAAAACTGAATCTATTTAATACATCCCTTTCCTAATGAAGTTGGTTGAAATCCACACACTTTGTGCAATTATTGTGGCTGCTTTTACATTATAGAAGTATTAATAGTCCTGACAGCCACCATTTGACATGCAAATCTAAAATCATTAGCATTTATTCTTGTAAAGCCATGTTCCAGCCCCTAAGTAGATAGTTTCCAAACTAGCTATTGCTGTGTCATTTGTCTGCTTGCTCTTGGGTATTTCACCTAGTGTTGTTTTCTGTGTATTAAATACTGTTTTTTGTTAAACTCAATGTTTATTTATAAAAAGGGTAAAGTCTTTTTAAAGATGAATTTATTTTATGTGTTTGAGTGTTTGCTTGTATGTGTGCATATACACAACATAAGTGCATAGTATCTGGTGGCTGCCTTGCAACTAGTTCTGTACATGTTTGTGAGTCCGGGAGCCACTCAGGTGCTCAAAACTGAACCTGGGTTCCCTGCCAGAGTTGTAAGCATTCTTAATCACTAGGCAGAGCAGGCTGTTTGTCAGGTAGTTTTCTCTATGGCTATCTTGTTTGGTGCTATTCTGATTTTGCTGATTAAAATCACTAAATGTTACATACTATGTCATTTATGTAATAAGCATTTTTATTAATTAATATAGATTATTAGACATAATCTATAGCATGAAGTTAGCTACACTCAGAAGACAAACTTGTAAAAAGTAAGCGAGTTTCTGTCTTAACGCAATTAATGAGATATGAAGGGCAATGGGCACTTAAATTAGCAATTATATTATCTGTAGATTAAACAAAATGTAGAGCAGGAACCCTGAGACCTGTGGTACTATACTAGGTACCACGAAACAAAAGACACTTGGAGTTTCAGCCTGTATATGTGAGGTGAAGTTTAATTCTGAAGATTAGGCAAGATGGTCTGTTCCAGCTTTGCTAACTGTCCTGTAGATGGCATCCTTATCTTTATATGGGCCAGAGTCCAAGTTGCCTCTTTATTGAAGACAAAAATCATATTGATCACAGAAGTACTTAATAACCTCATTTTAATCCATGTACTAAATTTGTCTGTGGCTCTTTCCTCAAAAATTAACACATTCCAAAGTCTCCACATATGTTTAGTGTTAGTATTTCACGACATGTTTATAAAACAATTTGACAATTTCATGTATGTATAGGATATGTTGTAATTCAGTTCACCCCATTACCATCTCTTATCATCCCCATTCCTTCTGACTCTTTCAACTAGTTACAGCTATTTTTATGTTTTCCCCCTTTGTGATCCACTGAGTTGGGTTAGGTTTGCTTGTATGAGCATGGGTAAATACTACATATTAGATAACGAGACACCAGTGTCCATACCAATGAATAAATTTACTTCCCCTCCTCTCAGCGGACATCCATTGGATGTCATGAGGTGGTTTTCATATACCTGTCCCATGTCTATGGTGGACTGTTGAAGAGCCCTCTCCTATGCAGGTTGTACCAGTTGCTGTGTGTTTATGATTGAACTGTCTATGTCATGTATAAAAACATTTCATGGCACTTTCCCCAACCCCCTAGCTTGTGCAAACGTTCCTTTTTTGATGTCATCTCATATATAATTGTCTATGGGCCAACATGCATTATGTGACATGAAGTTGCTTGCCATAGATGAGGTGGAGGCAGTTATGAAGTCATGACAAAAAGAGGATGAGAACGGAGCTGGTATATGGAGCTGGGGGTGGCTTAGCATTTGAAGAGAGACTTACTGCATGGGAGGTAACGATATGGAAATTCATAGACTTTAAGGAGAAGTTGCCATGAGTAACTAAACAATGCTTACCATGTTGGATTTTAGAACTCTGAGTTTCAGAATGTGAGCTTTTGAGAGATAACAAAAGAAGTAACATTGTTTTTCAGTTCTAACTCACATGCAGAATATCAGAAGAACTTGATTTATATTCTTTGCTTTTTATCGACACCAAAGACTTTTGTCTAAATTTTTTTGATTTTGTCAAGGTTAGAAGTAATTTTTTGTCTATATTTATTTAACATCTTACTTTTAAAAATTAAATTGTTTATATCATAATGGTATATGTAATGGTTTGTATATGCCTGGCCCAGGGAGTGGCACTATTAGAAGGTGTAGCCTTGTTGGAGTACATAGACTTTAAGACCCTTATCATAGCTGCCTGGAAGTCAGTATTTTTCTAGCAGTCTTTAGATGAAGATGAAGAACCCTCAGCTTCTCCTGCATCATGCCTGCCCAGACACTGCTATGGTTGTGCCTTGATGATTTTGGACTGAACTTCTGAACCTATAAGCCATCCCCAATTAAAAGTCTTTAAAAGAGTTGTCTTTGTCATGTTGTTTGTTCATAGCAATAAAACCCTAAGACAGTATATAAATTAGGATCAGTTTGTCACACAAATTTTGCACTGAACTTGTTCCTGCTTGTTAAAAGAGTATACATTTACCACCATATTACATCTGTAATTTGCCAAAAAAATCAGCCAACTATAAACATGTAAGCCTTCTGTTTCTGGAAACTTTAAGTACACTGATTCATATCCACATCTTTCTGAACTTATTATATAGTATTGAATGCTGTAGCTCCACAGTTACCTAAAAACTAAATAATATGAATTCCCCAACTCTATATTTTCCAAAATTGTTTTACTTCTGCTTCTCTGAAATTTCCTGTAAACCTTAGAGTCAGTATGCTGGTTTGTATAAGCAATAATCCTTTTAGGCATGTGATTCTGAACACAGTGTTGCTGGTTTAGATTTTATAGCTGTCTGGGTTGTTTACTAATAAGCCCCTTTGCTGTTATGTCAATTTCATGTAGTCCTATCCATGTTTGTTGTTATATAATACACAATATAATTGAAGCTAAATAAACCCACCCAGTAATAGATTAAGGAATAACAATAAGTTATATATCTACGAAATAGAAATTTATTTTGTTTTAAAGGGAAATTAAATGATCAAAACTTTAAAATATAATGGATCTTGTAAGTGTAGTATTAGTTAAGTTGGGTACACCAGATAGACAAAAGTTCCATGTTCTCACACACATGACCCTCTTTGTGATGATTATATATGTGTATATACACAGGGTGAGTAAAGGCCTGGGATGTGAGATAAAATGGGCACTATGTAATAAAAGGGATTTTGTGGACTGGAGAGATAATGATAAGAAACAGTAACATAAAAATAACAACAGCAACAACACAACCCTGTTTCAACATACAGTATAAAAACTGAAAACTATATCTTGAGAAAACATAAAGTAACATTGTGTCTAATAATTGCTGAATTGTGTTTACTTGATATTGCTGCAATTTCTCCATTTGCACTACTGATCTGCAGCCACGAGAATCACATAAGTGCCAGAGTGAACAATCACTGTGCTTTTTCCCCTCTTATTCTTTGCACAGTTAAGACACCATTTTCAGTGAAAACAACTCAGTTCGAGAGATTAAATGACTCAGGAATGAAATTCACAGTGTCACAGGAACAAATTTACCCTGTCTGTGCTGGTTTAGATTTAAAAAGGTTTAGCTATGGTTTGATGGTTTTCATGATAATACGATATATGTAATAAAATCCTGAATGTGTTATGTCTATATTCCATCTCCTGATCATTTAGTAACATATATTTATTATTATTGGTTTTCCCTCAGAGAAAAGACATTATCAAGTTATTTTTCTTTTGAAGAAATTAACCACTAAGGAAGTTAAAGTGTAAAACCTCCAGTTTATGTTTGTCTGAGCCTACACCTATTCCTGACACTTATATTAGATCTAATCTTATGGACAAATTTATAACACCAACTCCACTCTTCAACCTAACCATGCTCTATTCCAAACCCTTATTCTGACCCAAAATAAAACTACTAATATAAACTTAGAACGTCTCAAGTATCTATTCATAAGTTTAGAGAACCCCTTATCCTATCCCTAAGTTCAAACTTATTCTAAGCAAACAAATAACCATATTCTGAATCCTAGCCTTAACATGAACCCTAAACCTAACTCATGTTTGACATATCACCATTACCTAAAACTAGTTCTTCCTGAATGTTTTGTAAAGGGCTTTATCTAACACCAGTCCTAAATATAACCTTAGCTCCTACTCTAACCAGAATTCCTATGTGATGTGTATATTTCACATAGCTCTATTTGTGTGTATATATCCAATACTATCTGATTCTTGCTTGAATGTTCCCTAAGCCTACCACTAAATACTGCTAAAATATCAGCTATTACACAAACCCCAACCTTAGCACTAATAATAACTCTTAGTGTAGTATTAACCATATCTAAAGTCTCACATAAACCTAGTCTTATAAATAAATAAATGCCATCATATTTCCCAAGAAAGTTCTAAGACTTAAAAAAAATAAAATCTTTAGATTTAATAAAAATTAACCCAAAACCTACGAAGTAGTTCTAATTCTATGCAGAGTCCTAAGCATATGTCTAACCCCGGAACTAACCTTAGCCTTAACTCTAAGCCTCACAGTAGCTTTTACACTAAAACCTGAATACTAACCCCAATCCAACTCGCATTCTACACTTAATTCTAACACTATCACTAAATAATACCCTAGACATAAACTAACCTATTACTCTACCTCAAGCCCAAACTCATAAACTAGGTATAAAATGGACCTTACTCACAGTTCTAACACTAATAGTACCTCTTGTGAACTTTAAACAAATCTCGAATCAAAACTTATGTATAACTTAAAACTAGCTCTGCTCACAATTCTAAGCTTAAAAGCAAACTTTACTCTAACTCTAACATAAAAATAATAAAATAAATAAAGACTAATAATTTTCCTGATAATAAACCTTGCTCTGATCAAAGCACTAAACCTGCCACTATCTATAATGTTATTATAGGAAATAACAAACTGCCCCTAGACCTAACAATGTCTCTAAACTTACTTCTAACAATGATCTTAGAAACATACCTCAAACTGTCCCTACATCTGAACTGGCCTATACCTGAATTTTCTGTAACCTAATTCTAAAACTATAAAGTATAAGAGACTGTAATATTTACCTTAGAAATAAACCGAGAACTGCCTCCAACTCTGGTGCTAACTGTGGCCATAACCGTAATACTAGCTATAATCAATCCCAACCCAAACACTGTCAAGTCCTAACTCTAACTCTAACCCCACATAACCCAATCTAAAGGCACATAAACCCATCTAACCCCATTTAACTCCATCTAACCCCATCTAACCTCATGTAACCCCATCTAACACCATGTAACTCCATCTAACCTCATCTAACCTCACTAACCCCATCTAAAGTTATTTAACTCCATCTAACCCCATATAACCCCATTTAACTCCACATAAACCCATCTAACCCCATCTAACCTCATCTAACTCCATCTAACCTCATAACCCCATTTAATCCCATCTAACCCTATCTAACCTCATCTAACCTCATCTAACCCCATCTAACACCATCTAACCCCATCTAACACCATCTAACCCCATCTAACACCATCTAACCCCATCTAACCCCATCTAACACCGTCAAACTCTATCTAAGCTTATCTAACCCCATCTAACCTCATCTAATGTCATTTAACTCCATCTAACCTCATCTAACCCCATCTAACCTCACCTAAACCCATCTAACTTCATCTAATCCATCTAACCTCATGTAACCTCATCTAACCCCATTTAACCCAATCTAATCTCATCTAACCCCATCTAACCCCATCTAACCCCATCTAACCTCATCTAACCTCATCTAACCCCATTTAACTCCATCTAACCTCATCTAACCCCATTTAACCTCATCTAACCCCACCTAAACTCATCTAAACCCATCTAAACACATTTAACTCTATCTAACCCCATCTAATCCCATCTAACCTTATCTAACCCCATCTAACCTCATCTAACCCATCTAACCTCATCTAACCCATCTAACCTCATCTACTCTCATTTAACCCCATCTAACCTCATCTAACCTCATCTAATCCCATCTAACCTCATATAACCCCATCTAACCTCATCTAATCTCATCTAACTCCATCTAACCCCATATAACCTCATCTAACCTCATCTAACCCTATCTAACCCCATCTAACCTCATCTAACCTCATCTGACCCCATCTAACCTCATCCAACACCATTTAATCCCATCTAAACCTATCTAACCTCATCTAACCTCATCTAACCTCATCTAACCTCATCTAACCCCATTTAACCCCATCTAACCTCATCTAACCTCATTTAACCCTATCTAACCCCATCTAACCTCATTTAACCTCATCTAATCTTATCTAACCACATGTAACCTCATCTAACCCTATCTAACCCCATCTAACCTCATCTAACCTCATCTGACCCCATCTAACCTCCTCTAACCTCATTTAACCCCATCTAAACTCATCTAACCCCATCTAAACTCATCTAACCCCATCTAACCTCATCTAACCCCATCTAACCTCATCTAACCCCATCTAACCTCCTCTAACCCTATCTAACCCTATCTAACCTCATCTAACCTCATCTAACCCTATGTAACCCTAACACTATTCAAAGATATACACCAAAACCAACACTTGGTCTAACCCTAAAACTAATCCTAAATTTATCCATAAAATGAATCCTGCAACTATCCCTAATTCTAACACTAGCTTAAAACATTCATAAACCTAGCCCCAATTAAAAAAAAATCTAACATTCACTATGCTGTAGGTGTCTTGGTCACAGTTTCTAATCCTGCAAAAAACATCATGACCAAAAAGCAAATTGGGGAGGAAAGAATTTATTTACTTTACATTTCCACTTGCTATTCTTAACCAAAGGAAATTAAGACTGGATCTCAGGCAGCTCAGGAAGCAAAAGCTGATGCAGAGGCCATGGAAGGATGTTACTTATTATCTTGCTTCCCCTGATTTGCAAAGCTTGCTTTCTTATAGAACCCAAGGATACCAGCCCAGGGATGGCACCACCCACAATGAGCCCTCCCACCTTGATCACTTGATCTCAGAGGGGCATTTTCTCAGGAAATGCTTCTTTTTTTGCAATAACTCCAGCTTGTATCAAGTTCACAATAAAACCAGCCAGTACAGTAGATTTAAGTGAATACTAGTCAAATATTCATTCTCACCCTAAAATTACACCTATATCAAACAGTAAATCTAAACATGTCCCTGTCTTCAAATGAAATTGTTACATCTAGCCTGAATGCTGGAGTTGGCTAAGCAAAGGTTAATTACAATTCTATTAAATAAACTTTAGCTCTTAAACCAACTTACTACAAAGATCCAAGAAAGCTCTATGACATAACCCTAAGAATGGCTCTACAAATTATACTAAACACAAACCAAGTTCTAAAACTAAATTTAGTAATAACAGTAATCCTTATGATAAATGGAGCCCTGACCCTTTATATATGTAAACTACAAAGTCTAATATTAATTTAGTAATAAAACAAATCTTATACCTATCTTTAACTCTAACTCTATAACTGATATGAAAAAGTACCTAAAACTATCCCTAGCTCTAACACTAACCCAGGAGAAAACATAACATTAACTCTACCTATAACTCTAACATTCACCATAAAAAACACCTGAAACAGTCCATAGCTCCTAACAATAATCTGAGACATAAAATAATCCCTAATCCAACCCATAAATATAACATTAATATTTCCTCAACCTTATTTCCCACCCCAATCCTAGGCAAAACATAACCTTAAACCTAATACCTTCCCAAACATTAGCTTTAATCATAATTACCAGACCAACCATTAAGATGCTATTCATAAAATTAAACTTAAACCCAAATTCTACCCTTAACTGTAACACTGAAGTTAAACCAGCCTTAACCCCGATTCCTAGACATAACTTGAACCCTAACTCTAGTGACTAAACCTAATCATTATACCTGAACCATAAATAGAACACTAACCTTAATTTGAACCTATATCCCATAGCCCTAATAAATCCATTTTCCAAAACATGATCCTACACTTGCCCTAACTCATTTGTAAGCATTTATAAACCTAGCTCTAATCACAAATTTACTATATTATAGGTGTCTTAGGGTTTCTAGTCCTACTTCACAAACATCATGACCAAGAAGCAAGTTGGAGAGGAAAGGATTTATTCAGCTTACATTTACACTTGCTGTTCATCACCAAGAAAGTCAGGACTGGAACTCAGTTTATCCCTACTTCTAACCGTAACTCTAGCCACAGTCCTAGGCCTAGGCCTACCCAACACTAACCCAACCCAACTTTCAACTTAACTGTTGCAGGATATTTGATTATAGTACACACCGAAGACTCTGTTATTTATTGTGATGTAACTCAGCCCTAGTACACAGCTTTTATCCAAAAGCTTACTGGTTATTATAAACAAGTACTTGTGTTGTGTCTCAGCCTTAGTACACATATTTTATCCAAGAGCTTTGTTTATTGTAACTAATCACTTCAGGTATGGGTCAGCCATAGCATACATTTTCATGCAATAGATAAATAAAAGCAACCCTAGGTCAAAGAGCAGAGCAAGCAAGCAAGTTCACAGGGAGTGAACAGAAGTAAACAGAAAGGAGGGACGTTGAGTTGAAGGCTATTTAAGACAGCTGGAGAAAGGCTTTTTTCTTCTTGGACATGGTAGAGTAGAAGGTCAGTTGAGTGTTTTTCCTGTATCTCTGAGACAACTGCCTTTGAACACAGTGTCTGGCTCCCAAGTCTTCATATGGTATAACTCAATAGCTGAGACTTTTGTATTTTACTAAAACAACTAACACTATCCTTAATCCTAACTACAACACCAAATTCTAACATTAACCTGAACAGGAAGCTTAACACTAACCACATTCCTCCTTCCTACAAGCACAAGGATATTAAATGTTTGGTGCCATTTATAAAGTAAGATTCATTTTCAGGAAACCATTATATAGTCTTCCTTAAAACTGAGCATTTGGAAATTGGACTAGGTTAGGGATATTCCAGGCTAGTATAATTATCAGACCCAAGTCAGAAGCAATGAAATTAATGAAATTGTCTACAAATACACTCCAGAGAGAACTTACTTATGTCTTGACATTGTGGGCACCCAGAAACACACACACACACACACACACACACACACACACACACACACACACACACACAGAGAGAGAGAGAGAGAGAGAGAGAGAGAGAGAGAGAGGCATAGATTTGTGTGTTAGGTCTTTCTCCATAGCAGGGTGGGTTGATAATTGGAAGACCAAGCTAGTTGTTCTAGAGACTTAAAAAGATGAGGTCAGAGAGCAAAAGCAGATGTGTGACCCCCACATCTTCTAGAGCTACTAGGTATCAGTTTGTCTGCTGTGTCTTTACAGTATATAAGACAAAATAATATGTTTATATCTCTCTTCCTGTGAAATTGTTTGAAAATTAATGGCACACTGCACTGGCTCCTGTCCATTAGTCTAATATATATTGTTAACTTAGAACTATAGACTTTATCAGTGGTTCTGAAAGTGACTGTTTCTCCTCCATCCTATTGAAGAGGCACAATTTCTCACAGACTCCATTCCCTCATTGTCCTTAAGTTGTTCAGCCACTTTTATTTGATACTGAGAGAGAAAATCAATAATTTTTTTTCATAGAATCAAATTGTGCAAGATTTCCCTTTGTGGCCTTGCTGCCTTTATAAAAACAAACAAAGTGTCCTTTTCATTCCTCCATCACAAGTACAGACATGCATGTGTGTTCAACAGGACATTCAATACATGGCACACGACAGCTGAATTTTGCAGGAAGTATCATAACACAGTTGTTTCTCAAGCCTTTGTTCAGACGCTTCATGACTTTTTTCCATAAATATTCACAGATAATCTTACAGGTAAGCAGAACACCTAGGCAGGAATCCTACAAAATCGATGGCTATGTGATTTCAGTGTTCCTAGCCTCATGTACTGAACAGGCCTGAAAATCCATTTGTCATGACTGTCCTGAGTATGCATTCCTGCTGATGACTCTATACATGCATACCACTGGGAGGTTAGGGCTCAGCAATGAGAAAGGAGAGAACAAAATGGCAACAGCAAGAACAACATAAAGGACAACACCATGAAGGTAAAAATTGGAAAATATAGGAAGAGTCAGAATATATGGGTTGGGTCAGTGCTGGTAAATAAGTTCTCAGCTTCTAGACTCTTTACTTAGCCCAGCATTGTGAGTATCTATCTGGCTTTGGTTTCTTGGGCAACTATTAGGAGAAGACATTTTTCAAACTTAAAACTTCTTCTCTATTTCAAATGAAAATACTCAAAGGGAGTGGGTAGAAATAAGTGCCAAGTTATTCTGGTGAGGCTGCGTTCTTATTCTCTCACTACTCTCTCTTTCCTTTGTCTCTACTTTCACCCTAGAAACTGTAGCTGAGAGGCCTCTTGGGGGATAAGGGCATCCTTGGACTTAAACTTACATTTGATGAGTGAAATAATTTCCTCAAAATAACATCTCTATAGATCATATGGAGCTTATAGTCTTTATTATTTTAAACAACTTTCAAAAATCTAACACTTGACTGCCTAGCAAATGAGCAGATGAGGATGAAATAAATATTCGAGAACAAGGAGCTGTTTGGGAAAGCTCTTTCTTAATGAGAATTTGGCTCCTGGCTAAATCATCACTCTTTATACCCAGATTGGATATTTTACATTTTACAATACTCTAAGTTGTATAGCCTTTCAAAATATGATCGTTGTGATACTGATTTATTGGATGTGATGGTTTGAATAAGAAGGAAACCTATATGAAGACATTGTGTACTGTTTTCTGACTTGAAATTCAACATGAAGACCAGGATAGCCTGAAACTTATAGATATCATCTGACTTTGCCATCTGGATGCTAGGATTAAAGGGGTACACTCCATGTCTTGTGATTTCATTCTTAAATTGTGATATTGCACGTATGTCTAATGATGCATCAACTATTCTAAGTGTCCTTTACATTCTTCTTATTCCTTCTTCATTTCCTACACCACCTGGGTACCAATGACCTTTTTATTATGTTCATAGTTTTCATTTTTATAGAAGGTAATTATGTAATTTCTTTTTTAAACTCCTTCCAAGTGTTTTAACAAATCAATATTATTTTGTTTTTAGTGGTTCATATTTTTTGCTATTTATTATTTTTTTAATTGAACAAATTTATTTTAAAAAACAAAGATGATGATATTCTCTAGATGCATCCATTTTCTTAAGAATTTCATAAAGTCATTGTTTCTGATAGCTGAGTAGTACTCCATTGTGTAAATATACCACAATTGTTTAAGGATCTCTGTCATCATCTTGAGGTATGATTTCAGGTATGAGTCTTCTTTTTCTGGAGTGTTTGGCATTCTGCTGTTTGCTGTGATGGGAGAGCTGGGTTCTGGTGTTGCCAGGTTGTCTTGGTTTCCATTGGGTAAGTTCTTTCACTTTCCTCTTGCCATCTTGTTGTCTGTGATTATATGTGGTCTTGTTGTCAGTGATTGGTTCCCATCTCTCCCGTGTACCTTGCCTGTGTCTGTATATCTCTGCTGTTCCCAGTGGTAGATGGCCTGAGAGTTTGGTCTGCATGCACGGGCCCTCCAGGTGGAAACCGAGTCCCTATGGCAGAGTTCCTGCTCCCCTGAACCAACGAGGGGGGCACTTTCCATGCACTTAAAAATTAAATCCACATTTAATCCCCGGCTACTCTCAGTGCAGTCTCACCAGGCCTGTGTCCCTGGATCTCCGCTGTTCCCGGTCTTTAGTGGTTAATATTATTTTATGGTCTCAGAATACCACAACGTATCTGTCACCTCCTAAGGACATCAGGATTGCTTTGAAGTTTTGACAATTATGCACAACGCTTCCAAAACATTTGTTTGAGGCTTGTATGTGTGGTGACTAATCTTGATTTTCAACTTGATTACACTTGAATCAGACTAAAACCCAAACAATTGGGTACACTGGTGAAACGTATTGCTTTTTTTTTTTTTTTTTTTAAAAAAAAACTATTCATATTAATCAACAAATTAGAATCGAAAAGATTCAATTCTAGTCTGGATCTTTAAGGTGTAGCGATAAGCCTTTAATTCAGATCGTTTGAGGTGGGAAGATCCACATTTAATCTGAACCACATCTTCTGCTGATAGCCTATATGTAGAACAGAGAAGGAAATCTCTCCCTTTCTCTGCTTGCTGTAGTTCTCACTATCAAGCCCATTCCTTAGATGAAACTATAGCTTAATTCTTTGGGATTCCAGTGTATACTGACTATCTGAGACATCCAGCCTCTTGGAATAACCAACTACTGGATTCTTGGTCTTTTGATATCTAGGCAGCCATTGTTGAATTAGCCAGACCACAGCCTGTTTTAGTTATTCCCTTCTCTTTAAAGAGAGATTCATTCTGTAAGTCCCGTTACTCTAAAAAAACACTGAATAATACAGTATGTGTATATAAATGTTAAGTTATTTTGAGATAATTGGAGTGGGGCTGCTTGTCACTAGATTAAAGCATTCAATTTGGTAATAAACTGCAAACCTTTCAAAGAGGTGGTGATGTTTTTTATTCTGGCCATCAGCCAATGAGAATTTGTGATAGTCCATGACATCTGAAGCACTTGTTTTTCACTGTTCTTTATTTGGTACACCTTAATAGGTAGGGTCACTTGTATTAATGTGTCAAAATATGATACTGACATCTTTCCATTTGTTTATTTTCCACCTGTGCTTATTTTCTTCTATCATGTTTCTTGAGTTCTTTGGTCCATTTCAATTAAATTATGTTTACTGCTGTTGTGCTGAAGTCTGCCCCCCTCCCCCGAGAATAGCTGCAGGCATTGTGTTATACACCTGCCAGCTATTTAATATTGTTGCTGTAGCATGTTTCTCAGTCATTGATGCAAAAAACAGCTTGACTCAGAGCAAGGTCATGTTCACCACATATTCTGTTATGTTCTGTATGTTCTGAAGTTTGTTAATCATAAGAGATTTCACAAAGCTTAATGTAGGATACATCAAATTAAAGGTCAATTTGAATTGTTATGTCTAAAATGGTTTGAGTCAGAGACAAACACCATGCAGGACTGTCTGTACCTATATATGAATTCACTGTGGTCTTTTTGTTTATTTCTTACAAGTTTCGAGAAAGAGATATTTGTCACTGTGGTTCAGGCCACACATTCAGAGCTATGGTTCCAATCAATCAGTATTAGGATGTGTGTGTGTGTGTGTGTGTGTGTGTGTGTGTGTGTGTGTCTGTGTGTGTGTGTGTGCAGTAAACCATTCCTGTCCAACTAATATTAATGTTTATTTGTTTTTGAACCTCTTCTGTTTCATTAGAGGCTATTGGAGTGTTTATATGGCTTATCTAGTCCTGATTTAACTTTGGTACCTGGTATCTGTCTAGAAAATTGTCCATTTCAACTAAATTTTTCCAATTTGTTAAGTATAGACTTTTGTAGTAGGATCTGATATTTTTTTGAATTTACTGACTTTCTGTTGTTATGTCTCCCTTTTTACTTCTGATTTTGTTCATTTGGGTACTCTCTCTGTGCCCTCTGTTTAGTCTGGCTAAGGGTTTATCAATTTTGTTGATTTTTCTCAAAGAACCAGCTCTTGGTTTTGTTAATTATTTGCATAGTTCTATTTGTCTCTATTTGGTTTATTTCTTCTTTGAGTTTGATTATTTCCTGCCGTCTACTCCTCTTGGGTGTATCTGCTTCTTTTTATTCTAGAGCTTTCAGTTGTGTTGTCAAATTGTTAGTGTATGCTCTCTCCAGTTTCTTCTTGGAGGTGTTCAGCACTATGAATTGTCCTCTTAGCACTGCTTTCATTGCATCCCATAATTTTGGGTATCTTGTCCCTTCATTTTTATTAAATTCTAAAATATAATTGATTTCTTCTTTTATTTCTTCCTTGACCAAGCTATCATTGAGCAGAGCATTGTTTAGCTTCCATGTGTATGTGGACTTTTTGTTATTGTTGTTATTATTGAAGACCAATCTTAGTCCATGGTGATCTAATAGAATGCATGGAATTATTTCAATCTTGTATCTGTTGAGGCTTGTTTTCTGACCGACTGACTATATGGTCAGTTTTGTAGAAGGTGCCATGAGATGTTGAGAAGAAAGTATATTCTTTTGTTTTAGGATGAAATATTTTTTAGATGTTTGGTAAATTCATTTGCTTCATAACTTCTGTTAGTTTCACTGTGTCTCTGTTCAGTTTCTGCTTCCATGATCTGTCAATTGATGAATGTGGGGTGTTGAGTCTTCCTACTATTATTTTATGTGGTGTAATATATGCTCTGAGCTTTAGTAGAGTTTCTTTTATGAATGTGGGTGCTTTTGTATTTAAAGTATAGGTGTTCAGGACTGAGAGTTCATCTTGATAGATTTTTTTCTTTGATGAGTAAAGAGTGTCCTTCCTTGTCTTTTTATGATGACTTTTCATTGAAAATCTATTTTATTCAATATCAGGATGGCCACTTCAGCTTGTTTCTTGGGACCATTTGCTTGGTAAGTTTTTTTCTCAACCTTTTACTCTGAGGTAGTGCCTGTCTTTGTTGCTGAGATGAGTTTCTTGTATGTAACAAAATGCTGGATCCTATTTACATATCCAATTTGATAGTCTATGTCTTTTTATAGAAGAATCGAGTCCATTGATGTTAAGGGATATTAAGTAATAGTGATTGTTGTTTCCTGCTATTTTTGTTGTTACAGGTAGAGTTATGTTAGTATGCTTTTCTCCTTTGGTGTTTGTTGCAAAAGGATTCGTTTCTTGATTTTCTGAGGGTCAAGTTTCCCTTTTTGTGGCAGAGTTTTCCATGTATTATCCCCTGTAGGGTTGAATTTGTGGGCAGATATTATGTATTTTTTTCCTGGAATATCTTGGTTTCTGCACCTATGGTGATTGAGAGCTTTGCTTGATATAGTAACCTAGGCTGGAACTTGTGTTTCCTTGGAGTCTGTATGATGTCAGTCCAGGATCTTCTAGCTTTCATAGTCTCTGTTAAAAAGTCTTGTGTAATTCTGATTGGTCTGCCTTTATATGTTACCTGTCCTTTTTCTCTTACTGGTTTTAGTATTCTTTCTTTGTTTTGAGCATTTGTTGTTTTCCAATTTTTGTCGGGAAAAAGTTCTTTTCTGGTCCAGTCTATTTGGGGTTCTGTAGGCTTCTTGTATGTTCATGGTCATCTCCTTTTTTAGGTTAGGAACGTTTTCTTCTATAATTTTGCTGAAGATATTTACTGTGACTTTCAGTTGATATTTTTCATTGTTTCTATTTCTGTTTTCAGTTCCTTCACCCATTTGTCTGTGCTTTCCTGTAGCTCTTTAAGTGATATTTGTGTTTTTTATATTTTCTCTTTAAGGGCTTTAACTTGTTTGCGTGTATTCTCCTGGTTTTCCTGTAATTCTTTAAGTGTGTTATTTATGTGCTTCTCAAAGATCTCTATCATTGTGAAGTATGATTTTAAGTTTCAATCTTGTTTTTATGGTGGGTTGGGATATCCACTATTTGTGGTAGTGGGAGAACTAGGTTCTGATGTTATCAGGTTGTCTTGTTTTTGTTTCTTAGAGTCTTGCCCTTGCCTCTTGCCATCTTGATATAAATGATTCCAGGTGATCTTGTCTCTTACTGGAGCTTGCCTCTCTTTTGGGTCTGTGGGCCAGTGGTCTTCAGAGAGAGACTCTTCCTGGGAGTTTCTCTCTCAAGGTAAGCTGTGAGTTATGATGGCAGAGCCCATGGATAATGAAGTGGCAAGGTCTTATTCCTGCATGCTTACATTGAAAGCTGTATCATTGGTATCTTGAGTTTGAATGTTGAATCTGCATTGGAAGATCTCAGTCTCCATCTTCAGAAAAATGGTTATTAATTTTCTTTCAAAGAATGCCTGCATTTCAAGTAGCAGCCCTTGCACCGAATTGAGAATGGGATTTGTTTAAGAGAAATGAGATCATTTTATAGTTATAAAATTTCTATGATACTTACCCTTTAAACTTTACAAGACTGTATTCATAGGCTTTCTGATTACTAACATTATAGCTTACATATTCAAATAGATTCTTTATAAAAAATTTTTTGTAGACTAAAGCAAAAATGACAACCCATTCATATGCATTGATGTGTAATTTTACAGGTTACCATAAAAATAAATGACTAAAATTGATACTGCATTGAATATTTATACTGTTTTAAATAATTGGATATTTATTGGTAAAATAATTAGTAAATGTTAATTTTAATATCTAGATATAAGGTATGAAAATTTGAGAAATGCCAAATAACTAACAACTAGGATACTTTAAAAAAGTTATATAAATAATTACAATAAACACCCTTAAAATATAAGGACTAGAAAATGGCTCAGTTGGAATCTTTATTTCACAAGGATAAGGAGCTAAGTTTTGATGCCTAGCATCGGCAAACTTAGGGAATCCTGAAGATAGAAAAACTAGGTAAGTTAATAAGATCATCACCAACAGAATATGAAATAAAAGAGAATCTTAGGCTTAAAAGATAGAATAAAAGAAAATGATATAATAAAATATGTAAAATCTAAAAAGTTTTTGATACAAAACATTGCAGAAATCTGGAGCACTGATAATGACCCAAACTAATAATATTAGGAATAGAAGAAAAGATTCCCAGCTCTAGGCTCAGAAAATATTTTCAACAAAATCATAAAACAGTTCTAACATAAAGAGACAGAAAAGTTATAGAATGCACAATATGCTGTATCAGAAAACAAAGACCATGACCATATTATCAAAATCCTAAATGTATATGACAAGAAAAGAATATTAAAAGCTGCAAAAGACAATACCAAATAGTATATAATAGTAGGACTGTTAGAATTAGAGCTGATTTGTCAACAAATTAGCTAAAACCAATAAGAACTTGGAAAGATGTTTTGAACACTATAAGAGACTGAAGACATCAGTCCTGACTTCTCTACCCAGCAAAACTATCAACAACCATAAAAAAAGAAAATAAGACATTTTATGTCAAAACTTAATTTAAATAGTATCTATTCACAAAACTCACCCTACAAAAATACTAGAAAGAATATTCTAGCATAAACAGAGTAACTAAATATAATAAAACACAGGAAATAATTTTCACACCAGTCAAACCAAAAGAAGGAAAAAACACTACCAAAAACAACATCAAAATAGCATGAATCAACAGTCATGGGTCATGAATCTTTTTCAACATCAAATCAATTGTTGAATAAAAAGTCACAAGTTAATAGGATGGATTCAAAAGCTGGATCCATCATTCTGCTGCATACAAGAAACATACCTCAAGATCAAAGAAAGGAATTTCCTCAGAGAAAAACATTGGTAAAAGATTTTCTAAGAAAATGGACTTCCAAAATAATCTGGAATAGCTATTCTAATATCTCGTAAAATAAAGTCTTAATAAAAATTAATGAAAAGAGATAAAGAAGGATACTCCAAACTCCTCAAAAGAAAAAAAAATATCAATCAACAGGGCATATTGATTATGAGTATCTATGCAAGCACATTTGTGAAACAAGAATTGCCAAAGCTTAAATCATTCATAAAATACACACATTGATAGTTGAAGACTTCAGTACCATATTATCAATAATGGAAAACTCATCTAAACAGAAACTAAACAAAGAAATACTGAAACTAACACTTTATAACTAAAATGGTGCTAAAATATCCATATAACATTTCACCCAAGTGAGAAGAATATATCTACTTCTCAGCACTCACAAAATCTTCTTCAAAACTGACTATATATTAGGTCACAAAGAAAATCTCAATAGATTAAAAGAAGGTAAAATATTCCCTTTAATTTATAAGACCACTATGCATGTAATCTGGAGTTCAACAGTAATAGAAACAACAGATAGTCTAGACATTCTTTTTTTTTTGTGTTTGAAAAAGGGTAATCATCTTTTTATTTTTTTATTTTGTTTTACTATATTAAAATCTTTATTATGTTGTTCTTTAACAATGTAATAAATCGATATAAATAACAAAGTTTTCAAGGTGATCCTGCAATAATTCTCTTGAAAAATATAATCTTTATATTTGAAGAGGTTTTTTTTTAAAGAGATATAATGTTTTTATTTTTTAATATTTACTGCCACAAAGAATGTTTCAAATCATGTACGAGTTAGCTAAAGATGTCACTATTATTATGTCATGTTGATGGGCATTAGTGAAAAGTATTAGAAAATACCAAATTCTGCCGTGTTGATAGTGTTAAGTCATACAAATCGTTCATTTCCTGTAAACTTCAGTTTCCCTAACTCTGAGTAGAATACACAATGTCAGTTAAAGCTCATCAATAAAGTGAAAAGCATACAGCCTCTATGGAAATACAAACATGAGTTCCTCTTCTGTAGTGGCTAATCTTAACCCGTGTTTCATATATGACTATACAAGAATTGTACAGAGAAAATTAAAGTAGATAGAACATTTTAACATAGGAAATTCATGTCAGTTTTTTTTTTTTTTTGGGTATATCTGCTTCCTTTTGTTCTAGGGCTTTTAGCTGTGCTGTGAGGTTGCTGATGTGAGCTCTCTCCAGTTTCTTTTTGGAAGCACTTAGGGCTATGAGTTTTACTCTCAATACTGCTTTCATTGCATCCCATAGGTTTGGGTATGTTGTGTTTTGGTTTTCGTTGAATTCTAGAAAATCCTTAATTTCTTTCTTTATTTCTTCTTTGACCCTGCTATCCTTTAACAGAGCATTGTTTAGTTTCCATGTGTATGTGGGCTTTTTGTTGTCTTTGTTGTTGTTAAAGACCAGCCGTAGTCCATGGTGATCTGAGAGGATGCATGGGAGTATTTCAATCTTCTTATATCGATGGAGGCTCGTTCTGTGTCCAATTATGTGGTCAATTTTCGAGAAGGTGCCATGGGGTGGTGAGAAGAAGGTGTATTCTTTTACTTTGGGATAGTATGTTCTGTATATATCTATTAATTCTAGTTGGTTCAAAGTCTCTGCTAGTTTTGCAGTGTCCTTGTTCAGTTTCTGTTTCCCTGATCTGTACATTGGTGAGAGTGGGGTATTAAAGTCTCCCACTATTATTGTGTGGGGTGAAATGTATTTTTTGAGCTTAAGTAGGGTTTCTTTTATGAATGTGGGTGCTTTTTTATTTGGAGCATATAAGTTAAGGATTGAGAGTTCCTCCTGACAGATTTCCCCGGTAATGAGTAAAAAGTGTCCTTCCTTATCTTTTTTGATAACTTTTGGTTGGAAATTTACTTTATTCGATATTAGAATAGCCACTCCAGCTTGCTTCTTGGAGCTGTTTGCTTGGAAGTTTTTTTCCCACTCTTTTACTCTGAGATAGTGTCTGTCTCTGTCTCTGAGATGAGTTTCCTGTATGCAGCAAAAGGCTGGATTTTGTTTATGTATCCATTCTGATAGTCTATGTCTCTTTATTGGGGAGTTGAGACCATTTATGTTAATAGATATCAAGGAATAGTTGTTTCTGTTTCCTGCCATTATTGCTTTTTTGGGTTGAGTTGTGTCTGTGTTTTTTTTCTTCTTTTAGTTTTCTTGTTTAGGAGTTTTCTTGTTTTTACTAGGCTGTATTTTCCCTCATTGTATTGGGTTTTCCACCTATAATTTGTTGTAGTGCTGGGTTTGTGGTCAGATATTGTGTGAATTTTGATTTGTCTTGAAATATCTTCGTCTCTCCATTGATGGTGATTGATAGTTTTGCTGGGTATAGCAGCTTGGGCTGGCACTTGTGCTCTCTTAAGGAGTGCATGATGACTGTCCAGGCTCTTCTAGCTTTCATAGTCTCTGTTGAGAAATCGGGTGTGAGTCTGATTGGTCTGCCTTTATATGTTACTTGACCTTTTTCCCTTACTGCTTTTAGTATTCTTTCTTTACTTTGGGCGCTTGATGTTTTTACTATTATGTGTCGGGAGGTATTTCTTTTCTGGTCCAACCTATTTGGAGTTCTGCAGGCTTCTTTTATGCTCGTGGTCATCTCATTCTTGAGGGTAGAGAAGTTTTCTTCTATGATTTTGTTGAAGATATTTACTGTGCCCCTTAGTTGATACTCTTCTCCCTCTTCTATTCCTATTATCCTTAGGTTCGGTCTTCTCATTGTGTCTTGGATTTCCTGGACATTTTGGGTTAGGAGCTTTTTGTTTTTTGCATCTTCTCTGGCTGTTTTGTCTATGTTTGCAATGTTGTCTTCTGCCCCCGAGATTCTCTCTTCGATCTCTTGTAATCTATTGGAAATGCTTGCTTCTGTGACTCTTGATTTCTTTTTTAGGTGTTCTACCTCTAGGGTAATCTCTTTTAGTGTTTTCTTTATTGTGTCAATTTTCGTTTTAATTTCCCTCTTCCATTCCTTTATTTCTTTGGTTCTGTTTTCCTCTCGTTCTTTGAGTTCTTTGAGTGTTTTTCTTGTTTCTTCTTTAAAAGCTTCTGAATCTTTTTGCTTTTCCTCTCTTTCTTGTTTAAGTAACTCTATCAGCGTCTTGAGGCATGATTTCAGGTCTGTGTCTTCTTTTTCTGGAGTGTTTGGAGTTCCGATGTTTGCTGTTATGGGAGAGCTGGGCTCTGGTGTTGCTAGATTGTCTTGGTTCCCTTGGGATATACTCTTTCTCTTTCCTCTTGCCATTTTGTTGTCAGTGATATGTTCTTACCTTTCCCTTGTATCTGGTCTGTGACCCTGGTTCTCCACTGGTTGAGGTGTCAGATGGGTCGAGCCCTGTTTTATGCCTCAGAGTCGTCGGGTGTGAGCAGAAGTTCCACCGTTCTGTTTCTGTTTGCTGGATCAGGCACGGCAGGGCAGGGCAAGGCAGGGGGTGCACTTTCCTTGTGTACTCCACAGAGATCTTTCTGCTCCCCTGTGGTCTAGGTCTCCCACTCACCAGTTGCTCAGCCTCTATGAGCCGATGTTCCGCCTGGCAGGTAGGCCAGGCTCCGCTCTGCGTCCGGAAGTCGCCAGTTGCTCAGCCTCCACATTCTGAAAAACTGAACAACTCTCTATTTAATTCCCACTAGCTCAAAGAAAAACTAATAAGACTTTTTAGAATTCAATGAAAATGAATGGACAATAAACAAAACCTAAGAGATCAAGAGTCAAAGAAGCATCTCCAACTGACTACAAAAGAGAGAAGAGAGAATCTCAGGGGTAGAAAACATCATAGAGAACATAGACACAACAGTAAAAAAATGCAGAATGCAAACAGCTCCTAAACCAAAACCTCCAGCAAATCAAGAAAACAATAAGAAAATCAATATAAAAATAATAGGTTTAGAAGAGAGCTAAGATTTACAACTTAAAGGACTAGTAAATATCTTCGACAAAATTATAGAAAAAAACTTCTGTAATCTAAAGAAAAAGATTCTAGTAATCATTCAAGAAGACTACAGTACTTCAAATCAATTGAGCAATAAAAGAATGTTTTCCTGTCATACAATAGTCAACAGCAAATGCAAAAAATAAATAAAGAATATTAAAAGAAGTAATGAAAAAGTCAAGTAACATATAAAAGCAGACCTATCAGATTACACCAGACTTCTCAATAGAGACTATGAAAACTAGAAGATTGTGGACAGACCCTAAGAGAATACAAATGCCAGTGCAGGATACTATATCCAGCAAAACTCTCAATTATCATAGATGGAGAAACCAAGATATTCCATGACAAAACAAAATTTACACAATATCTTTCCACAAATCTATTCCTACAAAGTATAATATATGGAAAATTCCAACACAAGAATGGGAGCTAACCTTAGAAAAAGTAAGAAAGTAATCTTTTAACTAACCCAAAAGAAAATAGTCACACAAACAAAATTCCGCTTCTAACAACAAAAGGAACAGGAAACAACAATCGTTATTACTTAGTACCTCTCAACATCAATGGACTCAATTCCCCAATAAAAAGACATAGACTAGCAAATGGAATATGTAAACAGGCCCCAGTATTTTGCTACATAAAAGAAATGCACTTTAGTGACAAAGATAGACACCACCTCAGAGTAAAATGCTAGGAAAAAAATTACCAAACAAATGTTTGCAAAAAAAAAAAAAAAAAAACAAAAAAAACAAAAAAACAAAAAAAAAAACAAAAAAAAAAACAAAACAAAAAAAAAAAAAAAAAAAACAAAAACAAAAAAAAACCAAGCTGTGTTAGTCATTTTAAAATAGACTAAAATCAACAAAAAAACTCCAAAGGTTATCAAAAAATGGTTAGGAGGACACTCTTCATATTCATTAATGGAAAAAATTCATCACAGACATAAACTCTCAACTTTGAAAAAAATCTATGCTTCAAATGCAAGGGCACCCACATTCATAAAAAAAACTTTATTAAAGATCAAACACAAATTGTACCTCACACAATCATAGTGGGATACTTCAACACCCCACTTTTAGCAATGGACAGATCATGGAAACAGAAACTAAATGGAGACAGTGAAACTAACAGGAGTTATGAACCAAATGGATTTAACAGATATCTATAAAAAATTATATATTAAAACAAAAGAATATATCTTCTTCTCAGCACCTCATAGTACATTTTCCAAAATTAACCATATAATCGGTCACAAAAAAGTCTTCAACAGGTAGAAGAAGATAGAGATTATCCCATGTACTATATGAGATCACCATGGAATAAGTATGGCATTAAATAACAAGAAAAACAACAGAAATTCTACATACACATGGAAGCTGAACAATGATCCACTCAATGCTAACTTGTTCAGGGAAGAAATAAAGAAATTAAAGATGTTTTAGAATTTAATGAAAATGAAGAGAAAACATACCCCAAATTAGCAGACCCAATGAGAGCAGTGCTAAGAGAAAAAATCATAGGTCTGAGTACCTGAAAAATAAATTGGAGAGAGCATACACTAGCACCTTGAAAGCACACCTAAAAGCTCTAGAGCAAAAAGAAGCAAATTCAGCCAAGAGGAGTAGATGTCAGGAAATAATCAAACTCAGACCTCAAATCTAGCAAGTAGAAACAAAAAGAACTATCCTAAGAATCATCAAAACCCAAAGCTATTCTTTGAGAAAATCAACAAGATAGATAAAACCACAGCTAGACTAACCAGAGGACACAGAGTCAGTATCAAACTAAAAAATCAGAAATAAAAAGAGAGACCTAACAACAGAAACTGAGGAATTTGAAAAAAATTATCAAATGCTACTACAAAAGCTTATATTTATAAAACCCTAGAAATCTGGATGATATGATCAATTTTCTAGACAGATACCAGGTACTAAAGTTAAATCAGGATCAGATGAACCATCTAAATAGTCCAATAACCCTGTAGGAAATAGAAGCAGTCATCAAATGTCTCCCAACCAAAGAAAGCCTAGGACCAGAGGGGTTTAGTGCATAATTCTTTTTTTTAAATTGAACAACTTCAATTTTAAAAACAAAGATAAATGTACAGATTTCAAGCATGTTTGCATAAAAGTATTCGTATTCATTTTTGTCAGTACTTGTTTTTTTTTTTTTAAATAAAGGTTTGATATTGTGCATTAAGATCTTACTAGTTACAATGAGCATAAAGTACATGTAAAACAAGTTGTAACCTGGAATTAGTCAAAGTTTTCTTGGTGTGTAAAGATTAAGCATAATGGTTTTACATTTTCTTTTTAAATTTTTTTTTCTTGAACTTCATATAGTCTGTGTGTTGTTTCCTGGGTGTTCAGAGCTTTCTGGGGTTAGTATCCAATTATCAGTGACTGCATATTATGTCTGTTCTTTTGTGACTGGGTTATCTCACTCAGGATGATATTCTCTAGATGCATCAATTTTCTTAAGAATTTCATAAAGTCATTGTTTCTGATAGCTGAGTAGTACTCAATTGTGTAAATGGAAAGGAAGAAATCAAAATATTACTATTTGTAGGTTACACGATAGTATATTTAAGTGATAACAAAAATTCCATCAGAGAACTCTCTACAGTTGATAAAGAACTTTAGCAAAGTGGTTGGATATATAATTAGCTCAAACAAATCAGTAGTCATCCTATACTCAAAGAATGAACAGGCTGAGGAAGAAATTAAGGAAACAACACTCTTCACAATAGTCACAAATAACATAAAATAACTTGGTGGGACTCCATCCAATCAACTGAAAGACTTGTATGGCAAGAACAGGTCTCTGAAGAAGGAAATTGAAGAAGATCTCAGAAGACTAAAAGATCTCCCATTCTCTGGTATTAGCAGGATTAATTTAGTAAAAATACCCGTCTAGGAGATAACAATCTAAAGATTTAATGCAACCCCTATCAACATTTCAATTCAGCTATTCATAGAAATATAAAGAGCAATTTGCAAATTTATTTGGAATAACAAAAAAATCTAGAATATTGAAAACGATTCTCAACAATAAAAAAACTGGGTGAATCACCATTCCTAACCTCAAGCTGTATTACAGAGCAATACTGGTAAACATGTATGGTATTGTTATAGAGACAGGCTGGTAGATCAGTGGAATAAAATTTAAGACCCAGAAATGAACTCACATTACTATGGTCACTTGATCTTTGACAAAGGAGCTAAAACAGTCCAGTAGATAAAAGACAGCAGTTTCAACAAATGGTGCTGGTTCAACTGGCAGTCAGCTTGTAGAAGAATACAAATTGATCTATTCTTAACACCTTGTACAAATTTCAAGTCCAAGTCGATCAAAGACCTCCACACAAAGCCAGATAAATTAAAGTTAATAGAAAAGAAATTAGGTAAGAGCCTCGAACACATGGGTACAGAGGAAATTTTCCTGTACAGAATAATAATGACTTATGCTATAAATTCAATTATTGACAAACTGGACCTCATAAAATTGTAAAGCTTCTATAAGGTAAAGAACATTGTCAACAGGACAAAATGCCAACCAACATGTAGCAAGCAATATTTACTAATCTTACATCCATTAGAGAACTAATATCCAATATATACAAATAAATCAAGAAATTAGACTTTAGAGAACCATATAACCCTATAAAAATAGGGTACAGAGTTAAACAAAAAGTTCTCAACTGAAGAATATCAAATGGTGGAGAAGCCTGTAAAGAAGTCTTTAATATCCTTAGTGTCAGGGAAATGCAAATCTAAACAACCCGGAGATTCCACCTCACACCAGGCAGAATGGCCAAGACCAAAAACTCAGGTGACAGCAGATTCTGGTGTGGACATGGAGAAAGAGGAACACTTTGCCAATGTTGGTGTAATCGCAAGCTTGTAAAAGCTGAAATCAATCTGGAGGTTCTTCAGAAAATTGAACACAATACTATCTGGGGATCTAGCTATAACACTCCTTAGGCATACACCCTAATGATGCTCCAACATATAAAATGGACACATGCTCCACCATGTTCATAGAAGCATTATTTATAATAATCATAAGCTGAAAAAAATGCAGATGTCCTTCAATGAAAGAATGGATATAGAAAATGTGGTACCTTTACACAATGAAGAAGTACTACTCAGCTATTAAAAATAATGACTTATGGCAGCCAACAGTTTGGGAAAGAATCTTTACCAATCCTGCATCTGATAGAGGGCTAGTATCCAATATATACAGAATATTCAAGAAGCTAGACTCCAGAGAATCAAATACTCCTATTAAAAATGTGGTACAGAGGCAAAAAAGAATTATCAACTGAGGAATATCAAATGGCTGAGAAACACCCAAAGAAATTCTCAACATCCCTAATCATCAGGGAAATGAAAATCAAAACAACCCCGTGATTCCTTTAGAATCTCACCAGTTAGAATGGCTAAGATCAAAACTTCACATGACAGCGAATGCTGGTGAGGATGCAGAGAAAGAGGAACACTCCTGCAGTGTCGGTGGGATTGTAAGCTGGCACAACCACTATAGAAATCAGTCTGGTGGTTCCTCAGAAAATTGGACATAGTACTATCTGAAAACCCAGTTATTCCACTCCTCGGCATATACCCCAGAGGTGCTCCAACATATGATAAGGACACATGCTCCACCATGTTCAAAGCAGTCTTATTTATAATAGCCAGAATCTGGAAAGGAACCAGGTGTCCTTCAACAGAGGAATGGATACAGCAATGGCTTACTACACAGTTATTAGAAACAATGACTTCATGAAATTCCTAGGCAAATGGATGGAACTAGAGACTATCATCCTGAGTGAGGTAACCTAGTCACAAAAGAACACACATGGTATACACTCACTGATAAGAAGATACTAGCCACAGAAAGCACTGAATACCTAAGAAACAGTTCACAGAACTTATGAAGCTCAAAAAGAAAGAAGGACAAAATGGGGATGCCTCAGTTCTTCTTAGAAGGGAGAACAAAACACTCATAGGAGGAAATGCAGGGTCAAATAGAGAAACAGGAATTGAAGAAAAGATCATTCATAAGCCACCTACCCAGGGATCTACCACATATGCAGCCACCAAATCCAAGCACTGTAGTTGATGCCAAGAAATACTTATTGGTAGGAACCAGATAGAGATTCCTCCTCAGGGACTATGTCAGAGTCATACAGATACAGGTGAGCATTTTTGCAGCTAATCATCAGACTGAACACGGGGACCCCAGTGAAGGTGCTAAAGAAAGGACTGCAAGAGCCTGAAAGGGGTTAAAACCTCATGGGAAGAACAAATTTTTTTTTTCTTATTGAAAAACTGTATTTTAAAAAACAAAGATATATGTACAAATTTTTAAGAATTTTTGCATACAAGTATACGAATATATTTTTTAGGTTGTAATTAAGTATTTGTGGGTACATATACATACATATATGTATGTATGTAACAATAATATAGGAAAAGAGGTTATTAATTTGGAGGGATAGGAGAGAAACTGGGAGGGGCTGTAAGAAGGAAAGGGGGATTTGTTACAGTTCTATTTTAATTAAAAATATATTTTTTTCTTGAACTTCACAGTCTGTGAGTGGTTTCTGGGGTGTTCAGAGCTTTCTGCAGTTAGTATCCTATTATCAGTGATTGCATATTATGTATGTTCTTTTGTGACTGGGTTATCTCACTCAGGATGATATTCTCTAGATGTATCCATTTTCTTAAGAATTTCATTAAGCCATTGTTTCTGATAGCTGAGTAGTATTCCATTGTGTGAATGTACCACAATTTTTGAATCCATTCATCTACTGAAGGACATCTGGGTTCTTTCCAGCTTCTGGCTATTATAAATAGAGCTTCAGTGAACATTGTGGTGCATGTATTTTTGTTGTATGTTGGAGCGCCTCTGGGATAAATGCCTAGAAGCGGAATAACTGGCTCTTCAGGTAGTACTATGTTCATTTTTCTGAGCAACCACCAGACTGATTTCCAGAGTGGTTGTATCAGTTTACAATCCCACAAACAGTGGAGAAGTGTTCTTCTTTCTCCAAATCTTCACCAGCATCTGTTGTCATCTGAGTTTTGGATCTTGGCCAATCTGACTGGTGTGAGGTGGAATCTCAGGGTTGTTTTGATTTGCATTTCCCTGATGGCTAAGGATGTTGAGCACTTCCTTAGATGTTTCTCAGCCATTCGATATTCCTTGATTGAGAACTTCTTGTTTAAGTCTGCACCCCATTTTTTAATAGGATTGTTTGATTCTGTGGTGTCTCATTTTTTGAGTTCTTTGTATACCTTGGATATTATACCTCTATCTGATGTGGGGTTGGTAAATAACTTTTCCCAGTCTGTTGGCTGCCATTTTGTTTTCATGATAGTGTACTTAGCCTTACAGACTTTGCAATCTCATTAAGTCCCATTTGTCAATCTTTGACCTTAGAGCTCGAGCCATTGGTGTTCTGTACAGGTATTTTTCTCCTGTGCCTATGTGTTCTAAGGTTTTCCCTACTTTCTCATCTAATAGCTTCAGTGTACCTAGTTTAATGTGGAGATCTTTTATCCACTTACATTTAAGCTTTGCACAAGGAGGTAAGAAAGGGTCTATTTTCATTCCTTTGCATGCTGAGTGCCAGTTGGGCCAACAACATTTGTTGAATAGGCTGTCCTTTTTCCATTGAATGTTTACAGATCCTTTGTCAAAAATCAAGTGACCATATATGTGAGGGCTCATTTCTGGATCTTCCATTCTATTCCATTGATCCACGTGCCTGTTTCTAT
The DNA here is from genome assembly GCF_963924665.1 of Micromys minutus. Lineage (NCBI taxonomy): Eukaryota > Metazoa > Chordata > Mammalia > Rodentia > Muridae > Micromys > Micromys minutus. The sequence goes on along the minus strand of NC_137981.1, from coordinate 45,209,429 downwards.
ACCAGTACAATTCAGTTTTCAGCACAATTGCCTTGTAATATAGCTTGAGGTCAGGAACAGTGATTCCCCCAGATGTTTTCTTGTTGTTGGATCTTGCTATTCTAGTTCTTTTGTTATTCCAGATGAAATTGTACGTTGATCTTTCCAACTCAATGAAGAACTGGCTTGAAATTTTGATGGGGATTGCATTGAATCTGTAGATTGCTTTTGGTAAAATGGCCATTTTTAAAGTGTTGATCCTTCCAATCCATGATCATGGGAGATCTTTCCATTTTCTGAGATCTTTCTTGATTTCCTTCTTTAGAGGTTTGAACTTCTTGTCCTACAGATATTTCACTTGCTTATTTAGAGTAACACCAAGGTATTTCATAGTTTTTGTGACTATTGTGAAGTGTATCTTTTCCCTAATTTCTTTCTCCACATGTTTTTCCTTTGAGTACAGGAAGGCTACTGATTTGTTTGAGTTAGTTTTGTATCCAGCCACTTTGCTGAACATGTTTATCAGCTGTAGGAGTTCTCTGGTGGAATTTGTGGGGTTGCTTAAGTACACTATCATGTCATCTCCAAATAGTGATGTTTTTACTTCTTCCTTTCTAATTTGTATTCCTTTGATTTCCTTTTGCTGTCTAATTGCTCCAGCCAGGATTTCCAGTACTATGTTGAATAGGTAGGGGGAGAGTCGGCAACCTTGTTGAGTCCCTGATTTTAGTGGGATCACTTCAAGTTTCCCACCATTATGTTTGATGTTGGCTGTTGGTTTGCTGTATATTGCTTTTAGTATGTTTACGTATGGGCCTTGGATTCCTGTTCTTTCCAAGACTTTTAACATGAAGGGGTGTTGAATTTTGTCAAATGCTTTATTAGCTTCTAGTGAGATGACCATGTGGTTTTTTTTTTCTTTGAGTTTGTATATATGGCAAATTACATTGATGGATTTCTGTATGTTAGACCATTCCTGCATGCCAGGGATGAAGCCTACTTGATCATTGAACATGGTGAATGATAGTTTTGATGTGTTCTTGGATTCGGTTTGCAAGCATTTTGTTGAGTATGTTTGCATCAATGTTCATAAGTGAGATTGGTCTGAAGTTCTCTTTCCTTGTAGGGTCTCTGTGTGGTTTAGGAACAAGGGTTCTTGTAGCCTTAAAAATGAGTTAGGTAGTGTTCCATCTGATTCTATCTTGTGGAATAGTTTGGAGAGTATTTGTATTATGTCATCAATAAATGTCTGATAAAATTCTGCTAAACCCATTTGGTCCTGAGCTTTTTTTGGTTGGAGGCTTTTGATGACTACTATTTCTTTAGGTTTTATGGGATTATTTAGATGGTTTTCCTGGTCCTGGTTTAACTTCAGTATCTTGTATCTGTCTAGGAATTCATCCATTTCCTCCAGATTTTCCAACTTTTTTGAGTATAGGCTTTTGTAGTAGGTTTTGATGACTTCTTCAATTTCCTCAGTTTCAGTTTTTATTTCTCTGCTTTCCTTTTTGCTTTTGTTAATTTGGATATTCTCTCTTTACCCTCTAGTTAGTCTGGCTTAGGGTTTATAAATCTTGTTAATTTTCTTAGAGAACCAGCTCTTGTTTTTGTTGATTCTTTGGATGGTTCTTTTGTTTCTATTTTGTCTATTTCTGCCCTAAGTTTGATTATTTCTTGCTGTCTACTCCTTTTTGGTGTATCTGCTTCCTTTTGTCCTAGAGCTTTTTAGCTATGCTGTCAAGTTGCTGATGTATGCTCTCTCCAGTTTCTTTTTGGAAGCACGCAGAGCTACGAGTTTTCCTCTCAGTACTGCTTTCATTGTATCCCATACGTTTGGGTATGTTGTGTTTTCGTTTTCATTGAATTCTAGAAAAATTTTAATTTCTTTCTTTATTTCTTTTTTTACCCTGCTATCGTTTAATAGGGCATTGTTTAGTTTCCATGTGTATGTGGGCTTTTTGTTGTCTTGTTGCTATTAATGACCAGCCTTAGACCATGGTGATCTGAGAGGATGCATAGGAGTATTTCAATCTTCTTATATCGATTGAGGCTCATTTTGTGACTGATTATGTGGTCAGGTTTTAAGAAGGTGCCGTGAGGTGCTGAAAAGAAGGTGTATTCTTTTGTTTTAGGATGATATTTTCTGTAGATATCTATTAATTCCAGTTGGTTCATAGTCTCTGCTAGTTTTAGAGTGTCCTTGTTCAGTTTTGTTTCCCTGATCTGTCCATTGGTGAGAGTGGAGTATTGAGGTCTCCCACTATTATTGTTTGGGGAGCAATGTATTTTTTGAGCTTTTGTAGGGTTTCTTTTATGAATATCGGTGCTTTTGTATTTAGAGCATATATGTTAAAGATTGCGAGTTCCTCCTGTCAAATATTCCCTGTCATGAGTAAAAAGTGTCCCTCCTCATTTTTTTTTGATAACTTTTGGTTGAAAATCTACTTTATTCAATATTAGAATGGCCACTCCAGCTTGCTTCTTGGGGCCATTTGCTTGGAAGTTTTTTTTCCCAACCTTTTACTCTGAGATAGTGTCTGTCTTTGTCTCCAAATGAGTTTCCTGTATGCAGCATATTGCTGGGTTTTGTTTATGTATCCAGTCTGATAGCCTATGTCTTTTCATTAGGGCATTGAGTCCATTTATGTTAACAGATGTGGAGGAATAGTGGCTGCTCTTTCCTGCTATTTTTGCTTTTGGAGGTTGAATTGTGCCTGTATGTCTTTCTTGCTTATTAGTTTTCTTGTTTTTATTAGGATGTAGTTCCCCTCGTCGTGTTTGGTTTTCCCCCTATAATTCGTTGTAGTCCTGGGTTTGTTGTCAGATATTGTGTAAATTTAGTTTTGTCTTGGAATATCTTAGTCTCTCCATCTATTGTGATTGAGAGTTTTGCTGGGTATAACAGCTTTGGCTGGCATCTGTGCTCTCTTAGGGTCTGCATAATGTCTGTCCAGGTTCTTCTAGCTTTCATAGTCTCTGTTGAGAAATCCAGTGTGATTCTGATTAGTCTGCCTTTTTATGTTACATGATCTTTTTCCCTTACTACTTTTAGTATTCTTTCTTTGCTTTGGGCACTTGGTGTTTTCTGGTCCAATCTATTTGGAGTTCAGTAGGCTTCTTTTATGCTCATGGTCATCTCATTCTTAAGTGTAGGGAAGTTTTCTTCTATGATTTGTTGAAGATATTTAATGTGCCTCTTAGTTGATATTCTTTGCCCTCTTCTATTCCTATTATCCTTAGGTTTGGTCTTCTCATTGTTTCCTGGATCTCCTGGATATTTTGGGTTAGGAGCTTTTTGGTTTTTGCATCTTCTCTCACTGTTTTGTCTATGTTTTCAGTGTTGTCTTCGGCCCCTGAGATTCTCTCTTCCATCTCTTGTAGTCTATTGGAAATGCCTGCATCTGTGACTCCTGATTTCTTTTTTTAAGTTATCTACCTCTAGGGTTGTTTCTTTTAGTGTTTTCTTTATTGTGTCCATTTCCCTTTTAAATTCCTTCTTCCATTCCTTCTTCTCTTTGGTTCTGTTTTCCTCTAGTTCTTTGATTTCTTTGAGTTTTTCTTCTTGTTTCTTCTTTAAAAGCTTCTAATTCTTTATGCTTTTCCTCCCGTTCTTGTTTAAGGATCTCTATCATCATCTTGAGGTATGATTTTAGGTCTGTGTCTTCTTTTTCTGGAGTGTTTGACATTCCGCTCTTTGCTGCGATGGGAGAGCCGGGTACTGGTGTTTCCAGGTTGTCTTGGTTTCCCTGGGGTATGTTCTTTCCCTTTCCTCTTGCCATCTTGTTTTCAGTCTTGTGTCCCTGGCTCACTGCTGTCTCACAGCTGGTTCACTGCTGTTCCTGGTGGCAGATGGTCTGAGTGTGCGTTCTGCACTCAGTGTTGTCTGTCTGGGAATAGTCCGATGCAGGGTTACTGGTTTCCTGAACCAAGCTCGGGTGGGGAGGGGGAACCGGGGGACCGCATTTCTTTGTGCCCTTGGCAGAGGTCTCTCTGCACCCCGGCTAGTCGGAATGCCTCCTCGCCAGTCCTGTGTCCCCAGATCACAGGTTGACCACCGCTGGCTTACCGCTGTTCCAGTCTTGTGTCCCTGGCTCACCGCTGGATCACTGCTGGCTCACTGTTCTGTTTAAGTGTTTGTAAGTATACATGGAAGAATAAAGAAATCCAGGCCTTGAATCTCAAATGTAGGGAACAAAGGCACAGAGATAGAGAGAAACCCAGTTCTGACCATGCAGATAGGTCTCTGAGTCTAAACCAAACCAGGCAGCTGTCAAGGCTCCACGTCTGAATGTCAAGAACAACAATTTTAACCTACCAGACCCCCGTTCCCCAGAGCTTTCACAGACTATACTACCATACACAAGGAATGACCCATCGCTCCAGCCACATATTTAGCAGAGGATGGCCTTGTAGGGCATCAACAGGAGGAAAGACTTTTGGTCCTCTCAAGGCTTGATAGCCCAGTGTAGGGAAATGCCAGGGTGAGAAGGTGAGAGTGGGAGGTGTGTGTGTGTGTGTGTGTGTGTGTGTGTGTGTGTGTGTGTGTGTGTGTGTACAAGCACCCTTATGGAGGCATTGGTGGGAGAGGGATGGGATAGAGAGTTTCTAGAGTAGAACCAGGAAAGGGAATAACATTTGAAATGTCAATATAAAAAATATAGAATAAAATAAAAGTAAGAATAAAAAAATTTAAGAAAATTGTTGCTAAACTATCAGCATTTTCAGTGTCAATTAATAATAGCTATTTGTGCTTCTTTATGTCATTGTGTATTCATCCATAATGAAAATTACCTGTGACTGAACACTTTTTCATATAATGGTTGAATTCGGTGTACATTTCATATGGTAAGAATGAATAGTATGAGGCTAGCATATCGCTTAGGTAGATATTAACTTCTTTTGGGATGATGTGGTATAGAAAAAATTTTCTCTGTTTATTTCAAAGAGGGCTGTATGTAGCCAGACAAGGTCTAAATTCACTGTGACAACCGGAATAACTGAGCTAGTGATTCCCCCGAGTTCTTGGTTTGCATAAGACTGGACACATTAAAGTTATTAGTAGGCCCTTTTGACATCTCTTTCGCCAGTGCCACTAATCCAAAACTGTCTATTTAACTTTACACAGACATTTTGGACAACAGCAAAAATTATCCACATTATTCTGCAAAATATCAGAAGAGCACTCTCTAAATCCTTTATTAATAATCTCCTCTTCTGAAACCTCTTGAGCTGGCTGTCATATTTTTCTTATCACTATTGTCTTTCATGTTTCTACTGGTGTAGCCCATGAAGCCCTACCTAAAACATTTAAATGCTTTTCTAATGCAAAGTCCGAAATTCCACATTCTCTCAACAATATATATTGTTAGGGCTGTCACATAAATACCCCACTTTTGGTACCAAGTTGTAACTGATGAATACTAAATGAACATCCACATGCAGAACACTGTATAAATTCCTGGGAGCTTAGGTACCAAAATCTTTATCAGTTACTCATCATGTAATTATTTTATGGGGTGTTTCTGTTGAAAGATTATTTTAAACATATTTAGTGTTGATTCATTAGCATTAAGCATGTGATTGACAGCACTTTAATTCATGCCTAAATATATCTTCCATAACCAGCCAATTTCTCCATAAGGTTCCTCAGAGTATAAAAGGCACAAAAAATGAGACAGGAGGGGCTTCTACAAACAGAGTAAGAAAACAGACACGTATTTTCATTTGAGAGCTGAAAAGAGATTGCCAAGCCTTGCCTGATATGACCTGTGCAGAGAGCACATAAGGTAAGAGACTTCACATTGCGCTGTGTATATCAAGGACAATTCCCATAAGTATTTGTAGAGGTTTGACTAAGAATGTTTTCAATATGCTCATATATTTGAATGCTTAGCTATCAGGGAGTAGCATTTCTTAGAAGCATGAGGAGATCTGGCCTTGTTGGGATAGATGTCTTGTTGTAGGAAGTATACCACTGGGTGTAACCTTTCAGTTTTCAGAAGACCAAATGAGGCTCAGTGGTTTTCTCCATTACTACTGCCTGTAGTTTAAGATGTAAAACTCTCAGCTACCTCTCTATCACCATGCCTGTCTCTGTACCGCCAACTTCCCACCATAACGATAATAGACTCAAAACCTGACACTGTAAGCAAGCTTTAACTAAAAGCTCACTCTACGTATGGTGTCTGTTCATAGCAATAGAACTTTTTCTAAGACAGTTGTTTATTTGAGAAATTATGGCAACTTAGCAATATGCATATATAGACTATGCAGAAAGGAAGACCAAGTGTATATGCTTATGATAGGGCCTGATTTAATTTTGTGATAGCATCTTCTTTTAGGAGACAGTCCTAAAATAGCATCACTTTACCCTGGCATAGTGGCACCCACTGTTGTCCCCAGCATTTGGAACACAGAGGTAGGCAGGTTTCGGTGAATTCAAGGCCAAGTGTGGATTATACTGTGAAGTGGAGAAAAACCTAGATTATACTACGAGAACCTATTATGAAAAACAAAAAAAAGAAACAAAGTAAAGAACAGCTTATGTGCCAATATGTAACAGAAAGGTAGCGAACACTTAAAGTAACCAATGAAATCCCTCCTATCTTGAAAAGGAACTGTATTATTTGCTCACAAAAGGCTCCTAATAGGAAGAATGTTTGTGTAATGCTATGAGTTGAATAAACAAAATTAAATGGAACTTAAATGATCTATTTTATGACTTAGAAGAGGAGATATTCAAGCCATGTCCTAAAAGCAGACATTAGCAGAGTGAGAACAAGATGTAAGACTCTCCCTCTACCTCCAAAAAGCTGAACATCTTGAGTTGCAATCTTCCAGTAACTACTTTTCTCCCAGCACTTTGCTGCTTAGCAACATCGATATCTCCCCTCTTATTGAAACAGCTAGAGGCCCATTTAAGTGGAGCAATGCCAGGGCAGTGAGGTGGAAATGGGAAGGAGGGAGGGGAGCATCCTTATAGAAGCAGGGGGATAGGTTGGGAAAGGGGCAACTGGAAAAGGGAATATCATTTAAAATGTAAATACATAAAATATCTAATAAAATATCTGCACTGGCAGTATCAGCAAACAAGTTATATCTTGGTGACTTAGCTTTATAATTTAGCATCCATTAGAAGATAAAATTATTAATAAAAGTAGTGTATAAACACACTTTTTAGCTGTTCTGTAAATGTATGGAGTATATGTATGCACATATTTTGTATGCATGTCATGTGCTCATAAGCCATCTCTGAAGTCACTCTTATACTTTATAGAAATGTATGCATAAATTAGGTGGTATATGAAACATATGAATATATCATACTATTAGTAAAGTCTTAAAGGAGAAAAAGCACTAGGTTAATTTATAAACAGTTTTTCACAACATTGCCCTTGAATTTATGTCACTCCAGAATAAACTGACACCAGTTCCTTATAACATCTGTCAGTTTAAATGTGATAACATAATTGTTCAGATTGAAATTTGAACTTAGAACATTGCTCATGTAAGAAAACACTCTCTCTCCACACCATCTCTCAATTTCTCCTTAATATGTGTACACATTAGTGTGAAGGTACTCAATATAGTTTTGTGTGTGTCTATGGAGGACATTGCTTCCTCCATTATGTTTGAGAGGAGGTCCATCCCTGAATTAGGAGCTCATTATTCTTGGGCTAGAGTAGCTGGATAGTGAGCCCTAAGAATCAGTTTTGTCTTTGCCTTTCTAGTGCTGAGATTAATGCATGCAATGTCATACACATAATATTTTTATATTAGAAGGGAGTTGCTCAAGTTGCACAGTTGAATTTTTTATTGGATATTCTCTGTATTTACATTTCAGATGTTATCCCTTTCCTCCAGTACACCCCCCCCCAATGCCTCCATGAAGGTGCTCCCTCTCCCAACCACCCTCTTCCACCTCAGCAACTTGGCGTTCCCCCTACACTAGGAAAGTGAGCCTTCACTGGACTAGTTTGATATTTTAATTTAGTCTATACCCCAGATGGATCTTGAACTTGTGTGTGCTCTGTCTTGGACACATATGTAGCATATCACATATGATATGCTTGAACTACCAGGTTGTGCTCAGATAATATAATTTGTATAAAATATACAAATGTAATTAACAAGCCCCCATGAAATGAAACAATAACAAACTAATAATATCAAACTACTTTGAATAAACACTTTTTAATATCCTTCTGATCTGTATTAATAAAAATTAAACAGTTCTGTCTTCCCTCATGTGAAAACTAGTGTACAAAATAAAAATGGACTTGGGGTAGAAAAACATCTCAGATACGAAGAGGTCTTTTGGGGAACCCAGGTTTAGTTTGGAGAATTCATACAGTGGCTTAAAACTAACTCCAGTACCATGGGATCTGTGGACACCCAGACATTCATATCATGAAGGTAAAGATTTCAGGAGTTCAGAGTATATGGAAGACCACATCCTTTTGCAATGAATCAAGGGTGTACTCCAAGAAATGCCGTTTAGTGTTCAGAAGACTTGGCTCAAGGCCTACCAGTTTCTCACAAGTCACTGATGCCAGAATCAGAGGAAAATACTATCTGATTATATCTAACTTTCTTAAGTTAATGAGGACCAAACATGTCTGGCCATTAAAATAGTCATATATTGTTTTTCTATATGTTGCTTTTTATTATGTTTAGGCATGTGCCTTGAATTCCTAATCTCTCTAAGACAATTGGGGAATGGAACCTGAAGAACTCCCCTCTAATATATAAACAAGGTCCCAAGTTGAGGAATGGGATCACCAACCTACCTTCAAAATCTGACCCAGAACTATTCTTATGTAAAGGAAATACAGTGACAAAAATGATGCAGAGATTGAAGAACAGGCCATCCAGTGGTGGCCAAAGTTGGAACTTATATGGGCAGGCACTAAACCCTTGCTCTATTATTGATCATATGTTTTGCCTGGCATGGCTGTCCTCTAAGAGGTTCTTCCAGCAACTGACTGAAACTAATTTAGATACTTAAAGCCAAGACTGAGGTCGGGGACCCCTCTGGAAGAGTCAGGGGAAGGCCTGAATGAGTTGAAGGGGATGGCAACCCCATAGGAAGACCAACAGTGTCAACTAACCTGGATCACTAGGAGCTCTTAATGACCAAGCAACAAACTAAAGATGACACATGGGCTAGACTTTGGTCCCAGGCATATATGTAGCAGAGGACTGTCTTGTCTGTCCTCAGTGGGAGAGGATGTACCTAATCCTGTAGGACTTGATGCCCCAGGAAAGGGGCATGTAGGGGGTTGTGGTGGGGTGTGTGGTTTGGGTGGTATTGCGGGGATCACACTTTCAGAGGTTGAGAGGGGGAAGGGATGAAGGAATCTTGGAGGGGGAGACTAGTAAGGGGAACAACATTTGGAATGTAAATAAATAAAAGAAGTAAAATAAATGAATGAAAAAAGTTAGTCACGTGTCCAAACAATCAAAAGGAATCCCTGCATCTCTGAATTTTAAAATAATGTAATTCAGCCAATATCTTTGTAGCTTTGAACAGAGAATGGCAGAGCATCCTTTGACCAAGTAGTTGCCCTTTTTCCTTCTGAACAGATGCACAGTTCTCATTCTGTGATGATTATTACCAATCCACACAGCAAACACAGTTGGAAAACAAATAAGGATACAGAAAGCACTTCTGTCTTGTGCTCCATGTGGAAGCCATCATTTTCTCCTGAGCCATTTAGAAGAGTAAATGCTCTTTTATTTTGGTACTAAAACCAGTGCCAGCTCACACTGCAGTCAGAGTGCTGCTCACAGGAACTCTGTTGCAATGGCTAAGCATGACAGTCTTTCTAATATAGTCCATTTTCAGTTCACATCTGCCCTTCCTTAGTCATAAAGGAAACTGTATCATCACTCCTCTGTTTCTTGGGATTTGGCTTTTTACACCATTTTTTTCTTTCCCAAGTAACAGCTACCATCAGATGCACTAGGTGAATTATACAGATTGCATTTTTGATTTGTACAACATATACATGATAAACTAAATTTACAACTGACTTTAAAATAAAAGAGTAGTGAAACGAGCAAAGCAATTTATTTCAAGGATAGCAGACTATTTACTTTTGATCCTTGGAAAAATGTATTTTTGTACAGAAACTGAAATAAAAAATCTTTATTCCTGGGTGTGCTAGGTCCTTGATTAACTCTATATTTAAGTCACAAGGAACTCAAATATTTTATTTGAAATTTTATTTATTTTCGTGTTATGTGTACTGATGGTTTGCCTTCATGTCTGTTTGCATATCATGTGTGTGTAATATCTATAAAGGCCAGAAAAGCGATTCAGATTCCTTAGGACAGAAGTTACAAATTGTTGTGTACTATCTTATAGGGGATAAGAACTGAAACTATGCCCCATGGGTAAGCCAGTGCCCTTAGCTGCTGCCCCGTCTTTCTAGCCCTATTTTACCTTCAAAGTATATACAGAGACATAGAAGCTTGTGGATATATAATTATTTATAGTTTATACTTATGTCTTTAGCCCATTTCTTAAAGGAGGAAACCACGTATTAAGTCCCACTGAGCAGATTCTTTACCATCTGTGAGGAGTAAGCTATGCTGTTACTAGTCTGCTACTCCTGATTTTCAACCTTCTCTATCAACATTACCTCAAATCATCAGATAATGTGCTTTCTTAGTGTAGCCTGCTCTATTAAACTTGTTTCACAGATGAGCAGCCCCGTACCAATGGCAGAGTATTAACCATCCCAGGAAACCAGACTAACAGATGCTCACAGGGTTATGGGTCTGGAAAAGACAGCTTTGAATGGAAGTCTTTCAAGAAGAGAATTAGTTACGGTTTTGTAGTTTGTGAGTCAATTCTTGTGTTGTTTTTACTCAGCACAAAGTCAGAAACATGTGCGTTATCTCAGAATGCATTCATTAGCAGGAACTGTGTGTTTATGAAAAGATAAAAAGAAAAGATACATCTCGGGTTTCTGCACCGATGTTATGAAGACGATAGAGTGGAGGGAGGTTCTCTGGATGTTTGGTGAGGTGTGGGCGGAAGAGGGTGCCTCTGGCAGGCCCATGTCGGGTCATCTCTTCCCCTGAGGGACCAGCCACACGATGGTATAGTATAGAATAGAATTTATTCAGGGAAGGGAGTTAAGAGGGTAGTAGGGGCAGAGCGATTGAGAAGAGGAGAAGCTGGCAGTGATGAGCACCTGGGGAGAGAGGGGGAAGGGAATGGGGAGAGGAGGGACAAAGGGGTAAGAGCAAGAGAGTGATGAGGGGGCACACAGCCCCTTTTATAGTGTTAGGTCATTGTGGAGAAGAGCATACCTGACTGTTGCCAGGTAACTGTGGGGTGGAGTTCAGACAGAATCCTAACAGGGATGAAATAAGGTCAGTCCATTTTGTTTTCGAAATTATGATTAGGTTAAGCTTTTCTCAGTATATGGATCCAAGGCCAGCAACCAGAACTTAATGCTGCAAAGACCATGGACCTGCACCACATCCACACACGCTAAGGTCAGTACTTGAGTCATGATTCCTAACCTGAAGTCTAGTGTTTCTTTTATTGCTTTCATACCGAAGACATTTAATCTTGTTTTAAAGTAAAAGTTTAATAAAATTAAAATGAAAATATGGGTGACAATGATAAAACTTAAGTAAAAAACAAAGATTCACTTTATCATCCAGAAGTTAAGGCTGAAATTTCTTAGCTGGGATATTTGTCAAAGAAAGCACAGTTAATGAAAGGAGGCTTATGATCCCAAATATAAAGCAATTGTTTTTTCTGCATGAGGAAGAACTTGTGTTTTTTTAAGAGGCTGTCACAATAAGGGCAGTGCTGTACAGAACCTGAGCACAAGGCTTATCTGAAGTCTAGATATCTCTAAGAACCAGCGTGCCATTCTTTGGGAGGGTCAGCTGATCTGATTACAATTGTATGGCATTTAGTACAGTCTTACATTAAACAGAGTCTATTCTTTCAGGTACTCTTAATATAAGATAGGGATCTGCAAAAAACATGTTTTGCAGTAATCCTAACTCAAAGATTCTCTGTCCTAAAAAGCTCCTATACCGAAGTGTATCTGCCACAGAAAGCCTGTCAGGATCACAATGGTTCAGCAGTCCCATGCTATTTACATATGCAGCTGATTTGTATTCATGTATATAGAAAATACCTTTTGTAAGAAGAAGATATTCACTCTTATTTTATCAACTTAGCAGGCTAGGAGAGGCATATTATTCTATTTTGGATTCTGGAGACTATAAACCACATTTGTTCTATCCTTTTTTTCCAGCAACTAGTTTCATCCAAGCTATATTACAAATCTGTGTGGGGAAAATGATCATTCAGATAAAATATGTTGAAAGAAAAAAAAAATGAAGCATCTGCTTGGCTCCTTAGAGTAAAACCAGAAAACATCCAGCATTCCCGGAGTTAGACATTTGCCTTTTATGCTTTATACATATCATCTGAATTTCCTTAATTTGTCATGATTATAACTGGAAACACAGTTAAAAGATTTCATCTTGAATGTTCCATTCTACTATTACCTTATAGAAAAATTTCTAAGGTGTTATCATCAGCCATACTTTTAGTATCAAGCCTATGGCATTTGGTTCTACAAATGAATGAGATGTACCACTCACTGAAGATAGTAATTTCCTAGAGAAGAAAGCACTTGCTGCTTGTGGTTTCCAGAAAAGAGAAATGGCAGCCTTTTGCTGCAGCGATCCTGTCACTACCAAGGATGCAGATTGGATTAGGGAGAAGTAGCTGATACTCTATGACAAAATGCTCAGATAGAGCATGCATTCATTATCATCTTCTAACACGTAACAGTAGCATTTTCTATTAAGACATAACAAACGTTATCACTGCCTTTCAAGTTACCAGAAAAGTGAATCCTTTGTGAGCATGACCTAACCAGTGGGATATGGGCTTTGTGGTTGAGAAACAGCATGCTATATAACCAGGTGGCCTTTCACCACATTTATGCTTTCTGTCATTTCAGTAGCCATTTGAATTTCATGGGAAGGATAAAGATAAAAACAGGAATGTAACTTAGGATACTTAACAAGGAAGCACAGAGTGGTGGTAATACACTAGGAATTTTCAAGTTTTTTTTTTTTTTTTATCTACAACTGCTGCAAATTATATGAGTAGAAACAAATTTCAGTTCTTCACCATAATTTATGGAGAGAATTTGGTGAAGATTAATTAAGAGATTATACGTAGAATATAAGCATAACTTTTTCCAGAGGGGAAAAAATATTCTGACATACATTTTCATCCTGAAATAGCATGTAGAAAGTGAATGAGGAATTTTATTTTAAAACAGAAAAAAAGAAAGTGAAAAGAAGGAAGAAACGAATGAACAAATGAAAGGCTGAAAAAAATGAAGAAAGGCAGGTAGGCATAGAAGCAAGTGATCCTGCAGAAACTATAAAAATGACATATTAAAGAATTCTGAAGCCAGGGAAGTTGTCTGGTTACTCTAGGAATTAAATGATGATCCACAAAGCCCAATGGGCTTTCTGTGCGATTCTTTTACCAATTAGTCTGAGTTCAGGAGACACACTCAGTTTGAGATTTAGCCAATAATTAGAAGCCAAAATGAAATAGACAGAAAGATAAGCCTTGATTATACATAGAAATTCTTTTTCATCTCTTAGGTGCCGGGGTCCTGCCCGGACACAGAATCGGAGTTCACAACTGGCAGTAGGGATATCTGGAAGGCACATAATCAATAAACACAAACCACATTTTGGGTACAATTTTTTAAGGCTTAAAGTTATTCTGTCTCTGTCTCTCTGTCTCTGTTTCTGTCTCTCTGTCTGTCTGTCTGTCTGTCTGTCTCTCTTTCTCTCTGTTCTCTTTTTCTCTTGCTCGATTGCCTGTACACACTGCTTTTCTTCTTTGTGCTTTTCTTTTCTCGGACTCCCACACTCATAGACATCTGTTTTTTCCCCTTTTCCTCTCACACACACTCTTCATACACACCTCACACAGCTCACACATACCACATGCACCCTCCTTTCACTCATACACATACTCTCTATACACACCTTACATTCTCTCTTCACTCACTCTTCACATGCTCTTCTTGTGTTTGTTTTCTTTCACACCCCCCCCCCCCACATGCACACACACACATGCCCGTCACTCTCTTTCTTGCTCACTCATTTGCTCACTGGCTCACTTTCTCTTCCGGTCACTCGCTAGCTTGCTCGCTTGCCTTTCTCTTTCCCCAATCTTTTATTGATACTCCAAAAGCAGGTAGAAAAAAAGTCATTGTATAATCATTGCCAAATCAAATTAAAAAAAATTAACCACATTCCACAAAGAATTAAGAATCACAATTTTTTCCCCAAAGTTTTAAGCTTTGCCTATTCCCAGGCCAAGTTTATCATTATTTAAAGTTTAATGTTTAACTTCAGAGCTCAGAGCTCCGAGGACAGCTACTTGCATTTTCCTGTAAATCTCTAATGATAAATAACATGAGCTAATCTCAGGCAGTGGCCAGAAACAATCAAGTTAATCCTTAACTCAGTAGTTCCTCTAGCTTTCTGTTCCTGCACATTGCACACAATGACTCTCCTAATAATCCCAGCATTTTGACTTAGTTTTATTAGTATATAATTTCATGCATTCTATAGTTTTTTTTATCCAGAAACCATTCTCTAATGTTGTGCAAAATTTATTTCATAACTTCAATAACTTTCTTTTCTTGGGGTCCCAATGTTGGCTCTAATTCATTTTCTAATAACTTCTTCAATTTTTTGCAAGTTGAGCTTTAATTTGGAACTACCATGTGCAATCATTACATTGTTTCCAAGATGAGAACACCCAGCATGCACCTGGACCATTAGAACTATGCAGTGCTATGCCCCTGTGCCTCAATTTCCAATAGTTTAAGAATCATTACATCAAGGAACATCTAGTTTCACAGAATCCACCAGAGCAGAAGGAAAAGAAATAGGAAAGTCAGATATAGTAGAATAATTATGCACACCAAGGCCAACTGAAAAGTAGTCATGCACAAATGAAATCTACACAGCCATTGTCCAGGGCTAAGGTTAGGAGAAATGGGAACAACTGTTATTTTACAAAGAGCTGCCACTGGCTACTAAGATGTCTCCATCCTGGCCTTCCGCAGGCAGTCTCTCATTTTAGATGGCAGGTGCCCTGGAGGGATGTGTCTCCTGCTTCTCAGGGTCCCAGACACCATCCTTTTTCACAAGGAGCTGCTGCAGGCTTCTGAGATGTCTCCATCCAGGCCACTGCTGGCAGTCCCTGTCATGATATGCTGTCCCCAGCACTTAGGGAGATGTTTACATTTTTTCTACTTCTTATATACACAATGCAATAACCAGTAGAGATCTCTCCTCAAAAAGATTTCAAGGGAACCTCGGACCCTAACCCAATACATCACATGCAAGTAGTCTAAGAGTCTAAAGATACACTGAACACCATTACCTCTTATTGTAAAAAGACACCCATTTCATCTGGAAGCCAAAAATCTAAGGGGGGCATTCTAATTTGAATCATTAGCTAAAATTAACAGAAGCCAAGAAAAAAAATTAATAAATATCAGGATTTTTAGATGAGAAGTAAAAACAAGTTTTAAAGCAACATGCAATGAACAGTCGTAAACATGAAATGAGCAATTCTGAATAACATTAAAAAAAATCAAAAAATTATGAAAAGGAACAGAATTCTTAAATAAGAATCAAATAGAAGTTCCTGCCTACATAATGGAACAATCAAGGGGAAAAAGGAGAAATAGTCCAAAGGGATACTGGGTGACATTGGCAGCTGTGCATCTGTGGCAGAGAAGAGGACAGGTAGACCTGAGCACAGAAAATATAAATGAGAAAAAAATAGTTCAAAAATTTTAATTTTAATATGCATATTTATAATTTTCTTTCAAAATACCAGTTGACATATAAAGATGTGCAGAGCTGAGAATGGAGAAAAAGAGTGTGAAATTTCTTAAAAAATTAAAGGCAGAACAAGCATGAGATGCATTAAGACCGATTCTGGGTATGTCCTAATTTGCAGGAAGTAAAGTCCATTTGTGGAGGACACAATTCTACCCTCATTCTCATGGAACCATTGCTTGTAGCTGCCAGAACATGGAAGAAAAAACTGTTGACAACAGTGACAGCCAAAGTGAAACAAAAGGAAATGCCATTAAGTCATAAGATCTAGACTCAGACCTAGAAAAACTGTGTGGTTTAATTTGATTTCTAAAATTCTAGGATTAGAGAGGAGGAGAATGAAATTGCCGGAGACAGTGCTGAGGAATAGCACGGTGTTGTTCATTCCAGTAGGATTAATATGTTCTAGGTATCTGACAAGCATCCTGCTTTCTATAAATAGTACAAGTGCACTGAGCACTTGGAGACCTGTATCTTACATTTTCTTATCAGATATGCAGACAACCCATGTATTATACATAAAGGAGAATAGTAACTGTTTCACAATATATATAAAATATATATTCAATAATGAATATGTATCAATTAACTGCCATAAATACAATTTTTGTACCATACAACAATGGAGAAATAATTTTAGATTATAAAATGATGATTTTCTTTTATGTGTAATCTAAAAGACAAGTGATGTTAAATCATTCGTTATAAATATATAAAGATGTGATAAATTATAAGACATATGCCAGTTGATGGTAGCTTTCTATCTTGTCTGTAGCAAAAATGGATATGTTTGAGATATTTTTTCCAGAAATATCCTTCAGGAACTCTGATGCTTTGTTTATGAACTTTTCTGCAGCCATCAGCATAAGTTGACATAGGCGGGAGAATGTGTTGCCTCCCTTCTTGTGGACTGTATGTTTCATTGCAACTGCTAGCTCAAAACTAGTGTTTGAAACAATGCATTTGTTGATGAGACCATGGCCCTTGTAGGTTCTATTCTCATGCAGAGAGGTATTCCGACCCTGCGATAACATATGTGCCCAGCCTTGAGTGAATTCCCTCTAACATGCGCTGCTTGTTCCTCCGCCACAAGAATGTTGTAGGTTTTACCAGAAATAGCTCTATTTAATTTGGCCCCTTCACTTCCCAGTAAACCAATCATCTGCTATTTCCAGGAAGATCAAAACTCCAGATAAGGGAAGCTGATTGTTAGGAAGAAGGCAACATTGATTTTTTTATTTCTACTTATGTTCTCACCCTAATTTATGTCAAAATACTTCGTAAAAAACCGGTAGTGCTAAATGTACATATTGTTGATTAGAATTACATTTCAATATGGATGGATTACCTGTGAGCAGAGCATAGGTTTAAAGACATATCAAGGATATAGCATCAATGATAACAAGAGGAGACACTTTTAGATTTTGGTGAACAAAACACAGAAGAATGGGTTTGTAAAGCTCACATGTTTACTGTAAAATAGGCTACGGTCAGGTTTAAAGTATTTGCAACTAGGAAATAGCCCCTGAATAAAAATTAGTGTGATGGTATGTTCTGAAAATCTCTGTGCTGGGAAGGTGAGGGATTTGTGTGTGTGTGTATGTGTGTGTGTGTGTGTGTGTGTGTGTGTGTGTGTGTGTGTATGCATCTCAGGAGCTCCCTGGGCAGCAAGATTAGCTAAGTTAGTGACCCTCTATTCCAAGTTCTAGAGAATAGGAAGAAAACAAAAGAGAAGCAGCTGGCTTCCATATACAGGCATGCATTTATGCTTGCAGTTGCACACAGCACTTGTGTACACACACACAAACACACACACAGACACACACACACACAGACACACACAGACACACACACACACACCTGCTCACAATTGCAGCATTCAGCTAACATACCCAGAAATCATGCCACATTCTCTTCAACAATGAGCCCCGATCAGGACTGATGAGTAACTTACAAGTTCCTAATAATTTTCCTCTGTTTCAAACGTAGGACCCAGGAACGTTAAGTATCTCCTTAAAGATTCATTTTTTTCCCAATTCTGTGTATAAATGGGCTGTGAGCATTTGCACATACAGCTTCACACAGGTAGTCTGAAGACAGTGTAACATCCTCTGGAGTTAAAGTTACAGGTTTTAAATGACAGGGCATGAGTGTGGAAACCATCATTTCCATGGGCAAAGGATGCTAACCAGGGATAAAGAGAACAGAGAACATATAGATTAATTTACTGGCTTCTGCTTTTCGTATGGATACAGTGTGACCACCTACTTCAATGTTCCTATGATTTCTTTTTTACATTATTCAGGTCTTTCCTCAATTGAGAGCCAAATAAAGCTTTTCTGCTTAAATTGCATCAGGAGAGTATTTTGTCATAGCAACAGTAAAGAAGATAAAACATCAGCATATCTAACCCCTCTCTCACTTTATAATTTGTTTACTCTTGTTATATTTTGAAGACAAAATGTCCTCTTACTCTCTGGTGACATGCTGATCTCAAGTGGATGGTGTTATTTTGGGAAATGATAGAAACTTCAAGACCTTCAATAGAAAATAGGTAACTCCAGCTTCTGGCTATTAGAAACAAGGCTAATATTAACATAGTGGAGCATGTGTCTTTGTTATATGTTGGAACATCTTTTGGGTATATACCCAGGAGTGGAATAGCTGAGTCCTCAGGTAGTACTATGTCCAATTTTCTGAGAAACAGACAGACTGATTTCCAGAGTAGTTGTACCAGCTTGCAATCCCACCAACAATGGAGTAGTGTTCCTCTTTCTCCACATCCTTGCCAGCATCTGCTGCCACCTGACTTTTTTAATTTAGCCAATCTGACTGGTGTGAGGTAGAATCTTAGGGTTGTATTGATTTGCATTTTCCTGATGACTAAGGATGTTGAACATTTCTTTAGGTACTTTTCAGCCATTTGTTATTCTTCAGTTGAGAATACTTTGCCTAGCTCTGTCCCCCATTTTTAATAGAGTTATTTGATTTTCTTGTGTCTAGCTTCTTGAGTCTTTGTATATAT
This sequence comes from Micromys minutus, assembly GCF_963924665.1. Lineage (NCBI taxonomy): Eukaryota > Metazoa > Chordata > Mammalia > Rodentia > Muridae > Micromys > Micromys minutus. The sequence goes on along the minus strand of NC_137981.1, from coordinate 45,190,489 downwards.
TGGATATTAGCCCTCCATTGGATGTAGGATTGGTAAAGATCTTTTCCCAATCTGTTGGGTGCCATTTTGTCCTATTGACGATGTTCTCTGCCTTACAGAGCTTTGAAGTTTTATGAAGTCCCATTTGTCAATTCTTGATTTTAAAACATAAGCCACTGGTATTCTGTTCAGGAAAATTTCCACTGTGCCTATGTGTTTAAGGCTCTTCTCCACTTTATCTTCTATTAGTTTGAGTGTATCTGGCTTTATGTGGAGGTCCTTGATCCATGTGGACTTAAACCAGATGTCCTTCAACAGAGGAATGGATACAGAAAATGTGGTACGTTTACATAATTAAGTACTACTCAGCTATTAGAAACAATGACTTTATGAAACACTTAGGCAAGTGGATGGAAGTAGAAAATATCACCCTGAGTGACATAACCCAAGCATAAAAGAACACACAAGGTATTCACTCACTGAGAAGTGGATATTAGCCCAAATCTCAGATTACTCAGATACAATTCACAGATGATGAAGCTCAAGAAGTTGGATTCTTCAGTCCTTCTTAAAAGGGGGAGCAAAATATCCACAGAAGGATATACAGAGACAAAATTTGGAACAGTGACTGAAGGAAGGACCATCCAGAGACTGTGGTAATTTATCCTATATACTGTCACCAATCCCAGACAGTAATGTGGATGCCAAGAAGTGCATGCTGACATGTGAGTGATATAGCTGTCTCCTGAGAGGCTCTGCAAGATCCTGACAAATATAGCGCTGGATGCTCTCAACCAAACATTGGACTGAGAATAGGATCCCCAATGGAGAAGTTGGAGAAAGGAATGAAGGAACGGAAGGATGTTGTAACCCCACGGAAAGAACAGCAATATCAGTCAACCAGACTCCCCCCCAGAGCTCCCGGAGACTAAACCACCTACCAAACAATGCACATGGAGGGTCCCATGGTTCCAGCAACATATGTAGCAGAGTATCTTATCATTCATCAAGGAGAGATGAGGTCCTTGGCCATGTGAAGGTTCAATATGCCAGTGTAGGGGAATGCCAGGCCAGGGAGTTAGGAAGAGTGGGTGGGTGGGAGAACACTCTCATAAAGGCAGGGAGAGAAAGGATAGAATAGGGGAATTCCAGACAGGAAACTAGGAAAGGAGATAACATTTGAAATGTAAGTAATAAAAGTATCCAATAAAAATTAATTTGAAATTTAAAAAATATAATAAACTAAAAATGACAAAAAATATATCAGCTTCTTAATCTGGAAATAATAAAACTTATTGCTTCAGGCCTTAAAGAAAAGAGAATAGGTAAGTCATGGTGGTTTTTGAAGATTCAATCTGGCTTAGTCCTTTCCTTTTGTGCTTTCTATCTATGATTCCTATCCAGCATGAGGTGAGTAACATTTTTGTGTTGCCTGTAACTTCTTTCTATTATGATGTTTAGGCCCTTTACAGGCCAAAAATCAATGAGACAAAGACTTTGGATTTAAACTTCTCAAATAATAAGCCAAAGTCAATTCTCACTCCCACAAATTGCTGTGTCAAGTATTTCACCATAGTCTAACACAACACCTATATCAGGTGTTAACTGAGAAACAAGTTCACATGATATAAATGTTATTTCCTTGCTGTGTATGTGTGGGGGGGCACTGTGTTTAATATGTGTGTATGCGATCATATTTGCCTGTGTATGTGTTTGAGAAGATGACAGTGCAAGAATTCAATATCTTGTACATTGTATCTCATTTAACCTGAGGTTCTGTGTTTTATCTACTCTGGCCAGGAACATCCAGAGACCCTTTTGTCTAAACATAATTAACATGACTGAGATTACAGGCACACAGCTCTTGCTAATTTGACTTTAATAATGTTTGTATGTGTGTGTGTGTGTGTGTGTGTGTGTGTGTGTGTGTAAATACATGTGTATGTTTAGGCAAATTAGAGTAACCTATTGTAGGCCAGAAGAGGGCATCAAGGTCATGGAGCCTGCAGTTATTGAATGCTGCAAGCTTCTTGATGATATGAATGTTGGGAACTGAAGTCAGGTCCTATACAAGAAGAGAACACCATTTTAGCCACTGAGACTTCCCCCTACTCCCCCTATGTCTGGTTTTGTTTGTGTGTTTGTTTTTCAGTTGATGCTGAGAAATAAAATTAGGACATAATGATTTCCACATAAGTCTACCCTCTCAGCCTCAGATCTGTTATTCTCCCATGATAATTGACTTCGGTGGTGTCCTCACATGTGCTATTAAATATATTGCTTTAAATAGCCTATAAAAAAAAGATCATCACCTCTACTCATGTGAACTTTTGTTGCAGAGACCCCTAGACACCTGTTTATCCAGATAGGTCATGAAGAATAAATCAAGAAACAATTACACTCAGGTTTAGTCTGACGAATCAAGCTGTGTTTAATTAGGTTTATTTATAGGAGCATGGTTGAGGGATTTCTTCCAAGAACATGAGCAAGGGTTTATTTAGAGTAACATGGCAACTTATATATAGATGTGGCTACACTATTGAAGAAAAAATAATTCTCTAACAATACTAATTTGACAAAAAAATGCCAGGAAGGGGTGTGGCATCATGAGCTTCTCTTCAGCAGTGACAACCCTTCATATCACGTCTATATTACTCAGGTATGTGGAAGCCTTCATGATTGCTTCATCCATCCACAATGTAAAAATGAAGGTCCAGACCTTGTGTAGGTTTCTGTTGATTGTCATAGCTGCTGAGAGTTCAAGAGAGCAGTGGCCACAAAATGAATAAAAGTTGGCTGTTCTACCACATATACGCTTGAGGAAAATGAGTTAATGAGCACTGGAGAGTATTATTAGATAATGAGCATTAGATTAGGGAAAACCTTAGAGCACATAAGCACAGGGAAACATTTTCTGAACAGAACACCAATGGCTTGTGCTATAAGGTCAAAATGGGACTTAATGAGATTGCAAAGTTTCTGTAAGGTTAAGGACACTGTCAAGAAAACAAAATGGCAGCCAACAAATTGGGAAAAGTTCTTTACCAACCCCACATCTGATCGAGGACTAATATCCAAAGTATACAAAGAACTCAAAAATTTAGACACCAGAGAATCAAACAATCCTATTAAAAAAAGGGGGTACAGAGCTAAACAAAAAATTCTCAATTGAGGAATGGCTGAGAAGCATCTAAGAAAGTGCTCGACATCCTTAGTCATCAGGGAAATGCAAATTAAAACAACCCTGAGATTCCACCTCACACCAGTCAGAAAGGCTAAGATCAAAAATTCACACGACAGCAGATGCTGGCAAGCATGCAGAGAAAGAGGAACACTTCTCCAACTTGGTGGAGTTGTAAACTTGTACAACCACTCTGGAAATCTGTTTGGCGGTTCCTCAGAAAATTGGACATAGTACTACCTGAAGACCCAGTTATTTCACTTCTGGGAATATACCCCAGAGAAGCTCCAACATACAACAAAGACACATGCACCACAATGTTGATAGCAGCCCTATTTATTATAGCCAGAAGCTAGAAAGAACCCAGATGTCCTTTAGTAGATAAATGGATACAAAAATTGTGGTATATTTACACAATGGATTACTACTCAGCTATCAGAAACAATGACTTTATGAAATTCTTAAGAAAATGGATGCATCTAGAGAATATCATCCTGGGTGAGGTAACCCAGACAGAAAAGAACAGACATAATATGCAGTCACTGATAATTGGATACTAACCCCAGAAAGCTCTGAACACCCCAGAAACAACTCACAGGGTATATGAATTTCAAGAAAAACAAAGGTCAAAACTATGAAAACCCCAGTCCTTCTTAGAAAAAAAAAATAAATGTATAGCACCCTCTCGGAGTGTGTTACACCTGGACTTTAAATCATTAATAATACAAAAGCTAAGATAATATCCTTGTGCCAATTTTTGGTATTCACAGATCATTATGCTTAATCTATACCCAACAAGAAATCTCTTTCCATTTTACGTTCTATCCTGCATGTACTTTATGTTTATGTTAACTAGTGGAATTTCAATGCATGCTATCAAACCTCTAAAAGAATTAAGTACTGACAAAAATATTCATATAATGTTATGTTAAAATGCCTTTAAAATATGTATATATATCCCCCTTTTTTTTTAAAAAAATAAAGTTATAAGGAAAAAAGAAAAAAAGATAAAAGAAAGATGCCCCCACAGAAATGTCTCAGAATCTTCCCTTCCTGTGAGGATGTAGTGAGAAGAGCTCATGCATATTCTGGAAGAAAGTCTCTACCAAACTTCAGCTCTGCACTACTGTGATTTCTGGTGTCACAATGAAATACTGGGGCAACCTAATCTATTCTCACCCTATGCTTCTTATTCCATCCACTGAGTAGACAGCTGTCAGTCTGACAATGGGTGGTGCTGGTGAGCTTTCAGTCTTAACTGATTCCTACTTGTTGGCCTCTAACATATCAATCCTAAGCTAGTGAATGAGAAGAACTTGTTTTATGAGATTCTTCTGTCTGTGATAATTTAATTAAAAGTTTCTCATATTCCTCAACGAATAGTGTGAAAAATGTTGATCCTTTTTAAAAGTAAAAAGGACATAATTGCTACCAAGAACAATTGCTGCCTACATGATCTTTTGTGTGAAGTCTTAGTTTTTATTTGCATGGTGTCAGGCTGAGCTTGTTTTAAGAGTGCTTGGATAAATTTCAAATAAATTAACAAATTTACACATTTAACCTTAATTGGGTGTTTCAGCAAAAGCAATACAATGGTTCCTGAGGAAATTTTTCTTCTACAAAATGATCCAGTAACTTTTCAAGTGTGGTACCAATAACATATAATGAGTTGATTTTGAAAGTGAACAAATTGTGTTTAGATTATTAAAACAGGGATTATAATTCTTTCAAAATTTCCTCATTGTCTAGCATCTAAAAAAAAAAAAAACCTGTTTAAAACAGTCCATCTAAGGTTGTTTATCTGGGGAATTCTCATCACTACTTAGCCACAGAATTATTTTCTACAAATAAGTTTGTCTTAGAAACACAAATCAAATTCCTTGGATCTTGGCATATAAATGACTAGAAAATGAACAATCTCATAGTCTGAACAGAACTTTTGATTCTTCAGCTGTTTGACTACTGGACAAATAAATGACAAGCTTTCCCAAATATGACAACATTAAGAAATAGAATTTAGTTGTAGGTATTCCTTTTGAAACTGAGACTTTCAGTGAAATGATGTTCAGTCAAGTTGTTGATAGACATAACAGGCATGTTGGTGGACAACAGGCAAGCAAATCATTCTGAAGAGAAAACAATTAGCAGCAAACTGAGAGAGATAAATGATAGTTTTAGAGATAGTTAGAAAGAAGGAGGATGGAATAAGTAAGGGAGGAGAGATTGAGAACCTGACAACCTAATATGCTCTAGTATAATAAGCCATTTTCAATTTAATTAGAAAGATCATCTATTTTAATGATACTTCTTACCAGTTCTCAGAACCACTGTCATTACTCTTAGTGAATGCCAACCACTGAAGCTCGAACTTCACTGTGACTCTGTTTTTAAACAGTATGATAGTTTTTAGTATACCCTCTAATTCTCAAACATTTTATTTAAAAAGACCCAAAGATGACCTGTCTCTGTTATCCCCGTGTCTCCTGTATCTGGACGTGACAGATGTTAACTTTTCAAATTTCTGTCTCTATCCTTCCTTCCCTAATCCAGCCAGATTCAAGCACTAGTTGTCATGGGGAAACGATGCATTTGTACTTACCAATGTTCCAGCATTATCTGGGGCAGCCCGGCTTAGCTCTGATATGCTCAGAATTTAGAAAATCCCCTCTCTCTCTACAAAGCCAGCTTTCATGCTTATTCCCTGACACAAATTTAAACCCACCAACAAACAAAATCTCATTTGACAGTCAAAGCTATAAATGACTGCCTTGTTTGAGAAAGTTCTCAAAAAAACAAAACAAAACAAAACAAAACAAACAACAACAACAACAAAAAAAAAACCAAACCAAACCAAACCAAACCAAACCAAACCAATCAACCAACCAACCAACCAACCAAACAAACAAAAAAAACAAACAAACAAAAAACCCGGAAAGCCATTTCCTCAAAGGCGGTTGGGGTGGAAAGAGTAATGACTTTAGAAAAATAGTATTTGTGGGATATGAAAATAAATATGTCTGGAAACATTTCTAATGTACTGTCTTGACTCAGTGCAATTTATTATGGGTTTGAAGGAGTATATTGAGAAGGAGAAGACAGAACAAGTATAAAAAATGTTAAAGACATAAAATGAAAAATATAAGGCTTAAAAAAATGATCAGGCAGACAGACAAGGTAAGACTATATTTAAGGCCTGAAAACAACCTCACCTGCAGCAAAAATAAACCCTTGCATCTTGTCAACAGGGATCTGAATACTTTCATTGGACTGACAATAAGCTTCACTGCTGCAATTCACTGTTTTCCTTTAGATATTGAAAGAATAAACTGAAGGCATTCGGTATTCATCACAAAGAAACAGCCCTAAGTCCGGATCCTTTGTCAACCTGAGCATCTTTTGAGACAGAAGTAAAGAAGGGTTTTTAAGGCAAGAAACATGACCCCAGGTTACAGTTACCTTGTCTTCCAGTAAAATACACAGGCATGTTTTTGGAAGACAGCATCTTATCTTCTTATATTGTGAAAGTGTCAAGCGACCTTTCTTAAAAGATGCCAAGCTGCTGCCAGACAATAAAGAGACATTTAAAGTCCTACAACCTGACTAGACTTTGCCTCTTTCAATTATTTTTTTATGTCCCAAAGTATAATTTTTAGTATTTTATAACTTATTTGGCATCAATGGAAACTAGCAGCCCTTTCCCACAATATTAATTGGAAAGTAAATTCACTTCCCCCACCCTGGCAGCTCACTTGTAATGTGGCTGGCCTTTCTTCTACCATCTAGCTCTTTAATAACATAGTCACCGATGAATTTCCACATGTGTGGGATCAGTAAGTTATCACTTGCCATGTAGCAATGAAGACTATGCAAATTAAGAAATTATAGGTCGGAGGTAGTGTTACGTTTTCAACAAATGTGCCGGATGCATTTGCTACCTTATCAGTTCATTCACTCAAGAAACCATTACTTCACCCAGTCAATCCTTCACTGACTATTGACTGTATTTTTTCTCTAATTGGAATACATTACCTGCTTCATTCTGGGCAATATATTTAAGGAGATCAAAGTTATTCCAGAACATAGATCATCAGATATGGTACATCCTAGGTTCTAAAATCTGGAGCTGTAAATACTCTCTACTAAGTTACATCCATATTTAATAAATTGACCAATGGCTTATTCTCTCTTACCAAAGTCCTATAGTGTCTCTATATAAATAAACTTAAAAAGCTAATGATGGTTCAATAAATTTTAATACCAGAGTAACATTTTGTATGTTATTATACAAAGACAAACCCTATTGTGAATTACCTGAAATGTACCAAGCTTATGTATAATCATCAAGGCTTGAGAAAAGATTGTCCTGATGACCTATTAAGGAATCATATGTTTAAAATTGGATCTGAAATACTTTTAAAATATACTTAATTAAAATCTAATTATATCATGTCCTCTCTTCCTATTTATACCCCAACCATTCCACATTTCCCTTTCTTTTCAAATTGGTTGTCCTTTCTCTTTTGAATATTTGTATACACACAAACACACATACATACCCACGGACACATGATAAATACAACATGTTCAGTCTATTTTGTAATAGATAACTAAATGGGGAGGGGGTGATCTCATATTTTAGAAAAGTACACAGTCCTAAGTCTGTAATTATTTGTCTAGGCATTGGCTACCATGAAAAATATTTTGCCTTCTATGTTGGCATGTTGTGATGGTTTCAGTGATATTGGTCCCAATATGTTTGAATAGATGGTTCTCAGTTAGTAGGACTGTTTGGGATACCAACCTGCCTGCTGTCATGTTCCCACAGTGAAGTGATGGTCATGGACTAAAACCTCAAAAATTCATGTGGCTAAATTTGGTATAATATCTACTCTCTCTCTCTTTAATATAACTGTAGCAAATTATTAAGTAATATGATTTGAATCTTTATCAAACAATATAGATTTTATTTGTCCCTTACTTTTTATGGATTTGAAAAATATCAGGAATAACCTTGTTTAAAGTGTGTACAGAAACACTCATACACACAGTTATGCTGGTCTAATAGTAGATTATTTTCTAAGATCTATCATCTTATTAGTTTTGGGTAGCTGGCTAGATTTCAGTACTAGACATGATCTCACTTCTGCTGAGGGAGTCACAAGTCCACATAGAAAGTTCTCGTTCGTCTCGTTGGTCTCGTTCGTCTCGTGGATCTCGTTTGTCTTGTTCGTCCTGTTCGTCTTCTTGGTCTTCTTGGTCTTCTTCGTCTTTTTCGTCACGTGTAACAAGTGATGGTTCTCGAGGATAATAAAGTTTACCGCAGAAGGATTCTATTTCGTGTGCCGCGTCGTTCTTGCAGGCGAGACGGTTGTGCGGGACATCTGGTGCCTGAACCTGGGATCTCGACCACTCCATCGTCTGCACCACAGAAGACCCTTTGTCTTTGGGCAGAGAGGATCCAGAACTGCGGGGAGATAAGTTCGGCAAGGTATGTCTGATCCTAGATCTTTCTTTAATTTGGTTTAAATCTTGCACGGCCGTGGGAAGGGTCCGTAGAGGCTCTGGTATTCGTCAGTGCAGTTTTTATTCTCTTCCTCTTAATTTCCTCTTGTGTCCAACGGGGCTGGTGTTAATTTTGTGCTTAAGTTGGATGTAGATAAGCCGAGGCACCCCTGCGTTCCATAAGTCTTTGTAGATAAAAAAAAAGCGGAACGCGCTGAGACTTGCCTTTCAGTTTCACTTTGTGCCGCCACGCAAATAAGCCGCGGGCATTACATCGCTGTGATGGGCTCTTCACACTCGACCATTACAGCCCTGCAGTCAATTCTTAAGCAGAGAGATTTAGAATTGCCCACCCGCATCTTGCAGCATTTCGTAAAAGAGGTTGAGCGTACTGCCCCTTGGTTTGCGGTCTCTGGGTCTCTCTCACCAGCCTCATGGAAAAAATTGGGTAGAGAATTAGACTGTGCGCAGAATTCCGGAGACCTCAGGCCCGGAACCATGGCCATTTGGACGATGGTACAAAATTGTTTAAGAGATGAGAGTTGTAGGCCCGCCGTCGCTGCGGGGCAAGAGGTATTGAGTGAAGTCCAGGATAGACTATCAGAAGCCGAACAGAGTGATAGGATGGGCGCCCGCCAGAAAAAATATTTCCCCCCTAAGGAAAAAGGACCTCCAGGTACGCTGTACAGCGGGAGAGTAGTTACCCACAAACCCTCAGATTTTCATTCCCTTATGCCCTCTAATGTTAAGAAAAGGGGAGTCAGCTTGTACCCTGTAGAAGACTTTGAGGCTCTTAACATTGATAGCCTCGAGACTTCAGATGATGATGATGAGCAAGAAGGCTTAGACCCAAAAGGAGAAGCAGAGCTAGATAAAGAAGCTGCTAGATATGAGGAAGAGAGGTGTCACCCTAATGAGCGGTGCAGACCTCTGCGTGCGCCATTAGCCGTTCCAACAGCACCTCCTTTACCAACAGCCCCTCCTCCTTATGAGACACGCGCACCTTTGAAAGCCTTCTCATTCCTCCCAGAGAGAGTAAGGAGACAGGTGCATCTTGCATTATGCCACAAAAATTTGATGATTTTAAAAGAGGAATTTCCTATATGTTACAGGCCCTAAAAAGTAAGGGCCTATATATTGCCACAGAAAAGGTCCAGATTTCTGATACCAGTCAATTCCTAGGGTCTGTGGTATTCCCTGATAAGATTGTCCCTCAAAAGCTCGAGATAAGAAGAGATCACCTCCACACTCTTAATGATTTTCAAAAATTACTGGGAGACATCAATTGGCTTAGACCTTTTCTTAAGATTCCTTCTGCTGAACTTAAACCCTTATTTGATACTCTAGAAGGAGATCCTCATGTCTCCTCACCTAGAAGTTTGACCCCGCAAGCAGAAAGAGCGTTACAGTTGGTAGAAGAAGCTATACAGGATGCCCAATTGGTTCGCATAGATTATGATAAACCTTTTTCATTATGTGTTTTTAAAATGAACAGGCTCCCTACTGCTGTGCTTTGGCAACAAGGACCATTATTGTGGGTACATCCTAATGCCTCGCCAGCTAAAATAATTGACTGGTATCCAGATGCTGTGGCACAATTGGCGCTGAGGGGACTAAAGTCTGCCATCACACATTTTGGCACTGAACCACAGTTGCTAATTGTTCCCTATAATGCCATGCAGGTTTGTACTCTTGCTGCCACTTCGAATGATTGGGCTATCTTAGTCACTTCCTTTTCGGGGAAATAGATAATCATTACCCAAAACATCCAATTTTACAGTTTGCTTTAACTCAACCTGTAGTTTTTCCCAAAGTAACGTCCTGTAGTTCCCTAAAAGAAGGGTTAGTTATTTATACTGACGGTTCCAAGACTGGGCTGGGGGCTTTTGTGGTTAATGGGCAGGTCTATTCGAGGCAGTATACAGAAGCCTCTCCACAAGTGGTAGAATGTCTAGTGGTTCTTGAGGTCTTACAACGTTTCTCAGAACCTATAAATATAGTGTCTGATTCATCTTATGTTGTTAATGCTGTCAATTTGCTTGAGGCGGCTGGCATTATTAAACCATCTAGCAGAGTTGCCTCAATTTTTGTGCAAATTCAAAACTGCCTTCTAGCCAGAAGATCACCCTTTTATATTACTCACATTAGAGCTCATTCTGGATTGCCAGGACCTATGACTCAAGGCAATGATTTGGCAGACAGGGCTACAAAAATAATTGCTATAGCCATGTCTTCACCTTTAGAGGCTGCTAAAAGTTTTCACAAAAACTTTCATGTAACTTCTGAAACTCTGCGGCGCCGCTTTTCCATTTCCCGAAAACAGGCTCGCGATATTGTTGTCAATTGCCAAAATTGCAGTCAGTTTCTGCCTGCGCCCCACTCGGGGGTTAATCCTCGGGGCATCCAGCCTCTTCAAATATGGCAAATGGATGTTACCCATGTGTCCTCCTTTGGTAAGCTGCAATATGTACATGTATTCATTGATACCTGTTCGGGAATAATTTCAGCCACTCCCTTATCCGGAGAGAAGGCCTCACATGCCATCCAACATTGCTTGGAGGCTTGGAGTGCCTGGGGTAAGCCAAACTTCTTAAAGACAGATAATGGGCCTGCTTTTACCTCACAAAAATTTCAACAATTTTGTAGCCAGATGGCTGTGACTCATCTTACAGGTTTGCCGTATAATCCACAAGGACAAGGTATTGTAGAACGTGCTCACCGCACCCTTAAATCATATCTAATAAAACAAAAAGGGGGAATTATGCAGGCTTTGCCCCCTGTGCCTAGGACCGCAGTATCCATGGCACTATTCACCTTAAATTTTTTAAATCTTGATGACCACGGCCATACGGCGGCTGAAAGGCATTGCCTACCCATGGACAAACCAAGAGAGATGGTAAAATGGAAAGATGTCATAACTAATAAATGGAAAGGACCGGATCTTGTGTTGATAAGATCCAGGGGAGCTGTTTGTGTTTTCCCTCAGGATGAAAATTATCCCTTCTGGGTTCCCGAGAGGCTCACGCGAAAAATGACGGAGACTCCTGATGACAGCCCTGCTCCTGATGCTGTGGAACCAGAGAGTCAGAGGAGAGGCGAGATGGGCGATTCTGTCGGCATTCCTGAAACCAATTCCAGCGGAACATGATGCTACAGTCTTCCCTAAGCTTTTCACCTCCGATATTAACTTGGGTGGGGTGGGACTCTTTGGAGCAATCCTTTGCTGCTGACTTGCGTTGCTTCTCTGGCTGGTTTGTAAGCTCAAGGCCCAAACAAAAAGAGATACAAGGTGGTTATTGCCCAAGCGCTTATCGCTCTAGAACATGGAGCATCAGCCGATATCTGGTTGTCTATGCTTAAGCAGTAGGTCGCCGGCCAGACAGCTCTTGCACTCCTAGAACTTCGGTTCATTGCACAGGATTAGAGTGTCTGGTTTGAGCAGCCCATGAGGGATGCCGAGCAAAGCATCGCACTGAGAACCCCTTGTCACGGGGCATCTCTGGGAGGTATGTCATTTTGCGTGAGGGTTGCCTGCCCCAGTGTCCCTCCCTCAGAAAAACGGCAGAGTGACAGGTCAAGAGTACTACGGGCTACAAAAAGCCTAGCGGTTACTCCTGTACATGGTCTTTATACACCTTAATGAGGATTTGACTTCTATCTCCGCCCTCCTAATATGGGTGTCCTACTTTGCTCAAAGAATAAAAGATAGGGGGAGATGTGGGGCGCCGCCTGCACATTCTCCATTACAAGATGGCGCCGACATCCGGCTGGAGTTAGCAGTAAACAAGCCATGTGCGCACGTGCTGGGTAACTTTCCACTCCTTGAGCTCTGCCCCTCCCGTGGCGTCATAGGGCCTGATGAGTTTCAACCAATCAGGGGGCTCCGCGTCCAAGGCAAGGACTGATCCCTTTATAAGGGGACGGGCTAATTAGTTCCGCTCTCTCGTTAATCTCGTTCGTCTCGTTGGTCTCGTTCGTCTCGTGGATCTCGTTCGTCTTGTTCGTCCTGTTCGTCTTCTTGGTCTTCTTGGTCTTCTTCATCTTTTTCGTCACGTGTAACAAGTGCTGGTTCTCGAGGATAATAAAGTTTACCGCAGAAGGATTCTATTTTGTGTGCCGCGTCATTCTTGCAGGCGAGACGGTTGTGCGGGACAGTTTGGTGCTGAGATATTAATGTCACTATTTTAGCAATATCTTACCATTCTTTCCTTATGGTGGATCATAAGTTTCATAGATGGATAGGACTCTTGACTGTTTCCCTGAGTTGCCAGTGTTTATAGCACTTTCTGTATCTCTTAAAACTAGTCTTCAATAAAGAAGCCTTCATGTCAGATTCAGCAAAAATTTCCAATTGCTACATCAAAAACTACTTGAAGTCTTCAGCAATACAGACTTGTCTGAAACCTCTTGGTGGCAACCAAGGAAAACAACAACAGACTATATTGTTTGGGGAGCCTCTGAGAATTCTCAGGTCATTGACTCTAAGAAAGACTTTTCATGACTGATACTATGTTTTCTTCTTAGTGCTTGACTTCTATGAACAACATTGACACATCAAGGGATATAACTTTAACTAAGTTATAAATAAATTTATAACTTGCATATAATTTGTATAAATATGAAGTATGCCCAATTATGTCTTTTTGAATGTCTTTAATGTTATTTTTCTTCTCTCTTCCTCTTCTTTTGTGCTCACCTTCATCCCTTCTTCCCCCAAACTCCATCCCCATTTACACCGTATCCCTGCTTTAATGAACTGTAACGTACTATTCCCTCTCTAGAGCTCCTACGGGCAGTTTTTGTACCTTTTTATGATTTTTAAGGTTGTTTTAGATCCAAAGTTTTCAACCTTACTAATGTTGTGGTGACCTCATCTATAAAACAATTTTCTTGGTATTTCTAACTGTAATTTTGTTATAGTTATGAATTGCAATGAAAATATGTGAGTGTCCTGAGGTCTTTGGCAGATGCAACTGGAGGTTGAGAACTGCTGCTTCTCTAGATTATATTCACATCTGAATTAGCTTCTGCTCTGAAGAAAATAATGTGTGTGTGTGTGTGTGTGTGTGAGAGAGAGAGAGAGAGAGAAAGAGAGAGAGAGAGAGAGAGAGAGAGAGAGAGAGAGAGAGAGAGAGAGAATTTGTAAAGACTGAACAGAATATATACTCATATAAATGTAATTTCCTAATATGTATGTTTTGAATATATTTATATTCATATACCTTAATACATATGCCGTAATTTTGAGAAACAGCAAGAGAGATACATGGGAGAATTTGAAATGAGGTAAGAAAGGAAGAGGTAAAAATTATAGTTTTAAAAACTAAAAATTTATCATGCACAAAGAAAAGTAGCTCGAGTTTAGTAACTATTATATGAATAAATTTTTGCCAGGCATATAAAGTCAATGCTAATTTAGGGGAATACTTTAGAAGGCATGTGAGAGTTTAGAAAAATAGGCATGAGGCTACATTTAAGTGTTCTATATTCCCTTATAAATATACAATGCTAACATATTATTTTATATTTAGACCAAAATTATGAATGACATCATCCTAGGTACTGATTTATGCTTTATTGAAGGAGCCTAAACATATGTATGAAATAATGCAATTGCAATATTAAAGTCAGTAGAACTCACAGATCATTCTCCCATGCATGAGTGCCATAAGAATAGTCACATTAATATATTTCACTTTACCTTTGTACATTACTTACAATATGACTTGAAATTTTAATTCATTCAAGGAGTTAGATGTCAATAATATTAATGAAATGTTGACTTGCTCTTCAAGTAAAATTTAACTTCCTGTAATATATATGTATATATATATATATATATATATATATATATACACACATACACACACACACACACACATATATGTAAGAATTTGTTGTTTAAATAATCTAGGTATTCTTTAAATTAGAGTTTCTTTGATTGTGGCAAGGTAGCCACAGGGTAAAAATTGTCTTAATTCATCCTCAGATTAAAAATAAATAGTGTCTAGGAAAGACATACAATGCAGGACAGTCAAAAGCTTAGCTCTGCTAAAGCATGGTAAACTAGTTTTTCATAACTTTTGCTTCAGTTACCATCTGTCAGATGGTTATGGGACAGAAGACTGAAAATAGACACTTCAACGTTATGGGGACTGGGGCACTGTCTAAACAATTAGTTGTCTCTTCAAATTGTTTATGTCTTGGAAGTTGTGTTTTTGTGTTTTCTGTATATTCAGGTAATATTTTATTCATTCTCAGATCTCGGATGGGTATGAGGACTCATATAGTCTCATAATCAAACTTAAATTGTTTAGAATTAGGAAAGGTGATCTAGATTTGAAAGGATACTTTTCAGATGGTAATGCAAGTTAAAATCAAAACATAATTCAGATGGAGAATTAAAAACTCATTAAGTTAGGATAGATTATAGATTAATTTATCTAAATTACCAGATGATATAGACTGGATATTATGAGTTCATACCATACCTCATAGTTTTCATAACTGTTATAATTATATTCAATGTATATATGAGAGGAAGGAAAGCCTTATAATGGATAAAAAGTGGGGAATGTTGTGGATTTCTCTGCTTAAAATAAATTAATTTGATCCCCAAAATTGCACGAGTATTCACACTCCTATGGGTAAGATGCGGAGGGACCTTGTCTCTGCTTGGTTTTGAATGACAGATAAAAGGCTGCTCAGGGATACATGGTCATGTGGTCATGGGCCACATGAAGGTTTTTAAGTGGCCCAACCATTGAGCTCTTAATGCATATTAAAATATACTTCTGCCTGTGTATCTTCCAATTGAGAACCCAAAGCAAGAGGGGCAGGATGTAGCGAGGAGCAGTACCTCCTGGACTGCTTGAGTAGACTTATTTAGATACAGCAACAAGTGAGTGTTTTCTAATATCTGGAGATTTAGGAGCATCTTGTCCTTCTTCAGAAGAAACTGATTCAATTCAGAGAACATAGCTACAAACTACATTGCAGCTTCTCCTTAAATGCAGTTTTGTTTGTCATTGTTATTGTAATAAGCATTGCTATTTATCCACACATGACTTCTACACAATTTTCTTTTACATGTTTTTAGGAGTCCTAAGATGGAAAGAAAAATGAAGCTTCCAAGAAGCTGTTTGATTTACTGCATATGTTGTGATTAGAAATCCTGTATTCTAGAGATGACATGCATTTGAACTTATGCCCTTAACAAGACAACCTAAAGATCACTTTCCTCACAATCAGCACTGCACTTCCTCTGTCTGGGAAACCTTCCCAGACTCATTAACCTCAGGTCAGTGCATCCTTCAAACTTAATCTACTTTAACTTTAAAATGTCACCCAGTATTTTTTTTTTTTGGAGAAAAATCATTCTAGACATAGTTCCTGCTTTCCTCATTCACTGTAAACACTATTCATTATGTATTAAAACTACCAGTGGCCGCCCTGACTCATTTCCATTATTTTTTTCTGTAAGTAATTGGCAGGTTAATTTTTGACAGTTTTAAACTTAAGAGATTTCTGAGCAGATTAAGCAGAAACCTATGTACTGACCCTCTCCCTACCTCCCCCATATCTCTGCAGTTCCCCTACGGTTAGCATCTTGCATTAGTCTGCTTTTACATATAATGAGTGCACAAAGACACATTACTATTAACTATGATGCATAGTTTAGACTTGCTTCATTTTGTTCTATGGCTGATTTCTCAAACTTTCTTGAAGCTTTTCAGTTAACAAATAGTAAACAAGTAATGGAGCTATTAAATACTGAAATAAAACTGTCCATATTAGTAACTGCCATATATCCTTGGATTGCTTCATTTTTATATGTACATTTATATTATTATTAAATTGAAATTTTGAAGTCCTGACGTCTATTAAGTTACAATATTTCTAAATCTGAAAATCTTTGTATTCAATCGTAAAATCCATTACTTCATGATAATTATCTTATGATTATTTTATTGAAAATGTCATGCATTTTATATGTCCATAAAATCTTTCTCCTTTGTTTTATGTTACTGTGTTCATATTTGAATATATACTATGTATTGTAGTAAGGAGAACCTTGTTAAAAATTCTGTATAATTACATGATCATAATATTCTCAACTACCCTCTTGAATTCGAAGTTATCTTTCCACCCAAATACAGCACATGTTATCAATATCTGTTTCTTAAAATCACAGTTATTTTCATTTAAAATCATGTGTTTATTTATTTACCTATTAGCTACCCAATTTGTTCAAAATGAATAATTCTACATGATTATCTATACTTATAGCTTTCTAAGTTACTTAGTGTAGATTGAAATTTTTATCTCAGCCTGGGGTGATGGATCCACAGAGGTACCAATTATTCTTTCAGAGACCCTAATTTCAGTTCACAGAACCCATATGAGATGGCTCACAAGCAACTGTAGCTCCATGTACAGGGATGCCATCCCCTCTGGGCTATGTAGCCATCGTTCACAACACACACAAATATATAAAAATATAAAATATAAAATTACTAGATTTTAAAACTATAGTTTTGTTATTATTTTATTACAAACATATTGTGTTAAATGAGTTCATTATCCTGTTCAATAAATGTAATCAGGTAGAAGTTTCTACATCTGCATTGATCTTTTCTTATGTCAAAACACTTCAAAGTTGAAGTTTGGAATGGTCTAAATAACCATTTTTACTTTAGTCAATATCATAGTTGCTTTCTACTGCTGTGATTAACACCATGACTCAAAGCATCTGTAGGAGATTTAGTTGACTTACATGTCTATCATCATTGAGGGCAGTTAGGACAGAAAGTCAAAAATGTCAAAACATTTCCCATCAAAAGGCAGGAACCTAGAAGCAAGAATGCTAGTAGTGGCCTTTGAGATATACTTCTTCCTGGATTTCTCTAGAATGGGCTAGGTCCTCTTACATAAGCCATTAATTAATACAAAGACTACCACTCTCCTTCCCAGATATACTCATACACTGATCTAATCTCTTACTTGATCTTCCTTCTTTCTAGATAATTCCAGATTGTGTCAATTAAACCAACTCACTTTTCTATATCTTAAAATTGTATCTTCAATGAAAAATATAGTTTTTATATGGAAAGATAATAACTAAAAAGATCAAAGAAAAACAAGGAAAGAAAACTCAAACCATATTGGCTGAGGAAATGGCTCAGAAATTCACTAGATACAAGGGATTGATCGTCATATACACAAACACATTTGCAAACAAACAAGCACACACACTCATAAACACTAGTGGAAAGCATAAGCCTTCGAATGTATTGAGAATCAAAAAGTTAAACACATGAGTTTTTTGAGTTAAACACATATTGGAATTTAATTTTGGTAGAAAAAATTGAACCTAACCAAATAAGAATGCTTGAGTACAAGAAAACTCATGAAACAAATACTTGAAGAAAGAATAAATAATCAGTGGGAGGTGTGTGTGAGTGTGTGTGTGTGTGTGTGCAGATATTCTACAAAGATAATCTATCACAATGAAATGTCTTCATGGACCCCCCACATTGCTTAGTGATAACTACTATCAGTACATAATGTATGTTGAAAAGGAAAAGGAATTTGTTTGGATGTCAGTTAATAATAGAAAATAAAAGAACTATCTAGTCAAAACAAATATATAACTACAAAATAGTTACATACATATACATAAAAAGAACCACAACACAGAAGCATTATGCATAAATCAGAAAATATATTGTAGGGAAGCCAAACAGAGTAATGGCAGAAAATTGTAAAATCTGTCTTTAACAATATTGTTTCCTGAATTTTAAAATTTTATTTAATCTTATTTTTTCATTTATTTACATTCCAAATGTTGTCCCCATTCCCAGTCCCCCTTCCAAGAGTTCTTCACCACCTCTCCTTCCTCTTAGCCTTTGAGAAGGTGCCTCCTACCCCACCCTATATCCATCCACCTCCTCACCCATCTATACCCATGTCAGCCTCCCTCCAATTCTCTTTTCCTGGGGCACCAAGTCTTTACAGGATAAGGTACATCCTTTCCCACTGAGGCCAGACAAGGCCGTCCTCTGCAACATATGTGCGTGGGGTCACAGACCAACATGTATGCAATTTTGTTGGTGACTTAGTCTCTGGGAGCTTCCAGGTGTCCAGGATACTTGATAGTTGTTCTTCCTATGTGGTTGCAATGCCCTTCAGCTCCTTCATTCCTTCCCCTAATATTTCCACAGGGGTCCCCAAACTAAGTCTAATACTTGGCTATAAGTATCATGTTAGATACCCAATAAGTGGCTATTAGCCAAAAAGTACTTGCGGAGACTTCTAGTTGTTTTGGTCTCTATTTTGTTGCTTAAGAAAAAAAGTGAGCCATATACCCTTCAATAAATAACTCAAATAATTTAATACAATATTTTGTCCTGTTTTTTTTTCTTGTGGCCTTACTAGGAAATGAACATATAATAATTTTGATGTTTATCTTTCTTTTCTGGTAGTGTACAGAGTACATTCTAACACCATAACTACTATTCAGTAGGAGTGAAGCTTCTAATTTGACAACGGATCGACTTTTATGTTTGATGTTATGTGTATTGTATTATCGTCTTTAGCAATATCATTCAGCTACAAATGCTGTGACCAACAACAGTGAAATATCTGAAGGGTAGAATAGCAGAGCAGTGACACATATGCTAGAGCAGTAACTAAGCAGTATTTGCCCAAATTTAAGGTTTGTTTCATGGGCTAGAAACTTACTGACACTGTCAATGCTGCAGTGTCAAGAGGAAAAAACCAGGTAGGACATGGTTCTAGGAGAAAACCATCTACTGATATCCTAACAGAAAATATAGCAATACAACGGCTCAGTGATACTCAGCTATATCCATAGACCAATGTCTATGAAGAGACCTACAATTGGACAATGATGCACTCAGTCCTAATGCTTTGTTTTCAGAACCACAGAGCTCATGGATTTATTTCTTCTATATCTGATTTTCCCCCATCTCCTGTATTTTGTTAGAGAGGCTTTCCTTTAATTACTGTTCCCTTTCCCATGTTTTCCATTTCCAGAATTGCTTCCATTTATGTTTTCTTCATTGCTTCATTTCCAGATTTATGTCTTGGACAGTTTTATTCATATCCTTAACCCATTTGATTGTATTTTCCTGTACTTTTTAAATATTTATTTTATTCCTATTTTAATGACTATTTCATAACATATTTATCCATTTCCTCCTTAAAGGCCTCTATCATCTTTATAAGATTGGGTTTATGATCACCTTCTTGTGCTTCAGTTTCATTAGAACATCCAGCGTTTGCTGGAGCAGTATAATTGGGCTCTTGTGGGGATTTAAACTACATCTTTTAATTATGCTTTGATGCTGTGTTCTAGACACCTCATTTTTTCATGATGTTGGCAGGAAGATCTCCATGGCCAAAGGACTTCTCAGGAAGTCATGAGGTTCCATGTGCCAGACAATGGAGGTCCGTGTACTTGACTCTGTTGCCTGTGCCTCAGGTGGGTCCCACTGTCGAAGGATTGGTGGGGCAGTGTTCCAAGCTCTTGGTTCTTGGAACCCCTGAATACCTCTGAGGAAGCAGAGTGCTCTTGGTTTTCTAAAAGACAGAGGTTTGAGCCCAGATCTAGACAGGTGGAGATAAAGGGACCACATGCAACCTATCTCTGTTGCGTGTGCCCTGGCAGACTCAACTGGGAAGGAATTGTTAGGGCAAGATTTTAAGCTGGTTAGCCTTGGGGTCACCATAGACCTACACTGAGGAGGAGGATTCTCTTGGGGTCCCACAGGGCTCCTCAGAACTAAAGAACGAGCTCAGAGCTAGATAATGTGGTTCAGAGGATTGCAGGTGACTAACCACTACTGGCTACCCACAATAGTTCATTAGGCAAGCATCACAGTTTTTTATTTGTTTGTTTGCTTTTTGTTATCTATTATTCAGTTAGGGGACATCTACATTGTCTCCAATTTCAGAAAAAAAATCTTTTATGAGCATATCTGACTAAATATTCTTGTGGTGGGATGGGGTACCTTTTGGTGTATGTCCAAGAGTGGTATAGCTGATTCTTAAGGCAGATCAATTCCCAAATTTCTGTTGAATCTCAATATTGATTTCCATAGCACCTGTGCAACTGTGTACTCCAAAGGGCATGAACTTGGAGTTTTAATCTTAGTCATTCACACACACATATATATATATAACATACACACACCAATCAATGTTGGAACACATGGAAATCAATGCCACCTAACTGTCCTGTACTATATTAAGTTGAATTCCACCCTATACTTCTTCTTCAACCTTGTGGGACCCAGCAATCAAACTCAGTACTTCAGACTTGGTAGTAAGCAGTTTTACCTCTGGAGCCCTCTTTCTAGCCCATTCTAGCACTTCCTACTAAGCAGAAAGTCTCAATTTCTAACTTCATTCTCTTCACAAAGTAAACTCTGTTCTGAATTTTTTACCAAGGTAAATTGGTATTGTATTGTTATCAGATGAGGGTCCTTGTGCCCTGTTTTTTAAGCAGAAAATGTATAAAATCCAGAAAGATTTCTATGAAGATTTAGAATTTTTGTGGTTAATTGTACACTAGGACCTTCATTTATTATTAATTACAAAAAATGTTTAGTTGCTGTGAATATATGCAATACTTTGTCAGGGTGTGTTTGGATTACACTTTTCTTTAAAATAAGCAAAATTGTTTTTATTGATAAACAATATAAGTATTTTAAAGGCTCAATTAACATCAATTACACAGCAGAGTGTTTCTGAAGGACTAGTGGTAAATTACAGTTTTATGACCTCTATAAAAATGACAAAATCTATGAGCTCTATTACATCTTCCTTTTTGTTTTACTACACAAAAACAACAAACAACAGGTCACATCACATTGAAGAGGATTGATTTTGTAATGATGGGTCCAAAATTAAAATAAGAGTTCATCTTCTGAGTCACTTAAACCTAACACAAATATAATTGTATAGTTTTCAAAGAAATGGAAGAAATTTGGAGTATATTATAACAAAGGGGTTATCAATGAATTGAACACAAATCACATAAGTGAAAGAAGTTTGAACATAGCATGGAAGAAATTCTCCTGAACCATAAGGTTAGTAAGGTTTGTAAGTCCAGTATTATTTTTTGACTTTCTCTGGATATTCTATCAGAAAGAGACTGATGAATCCAGGTATTTGCTAACATTTTAGTGGAGAAATAAAAACGACACATTCATGGAGTACTCAGTAACATATAGATAGCTGTGCATATTTTCAGTGCTTAAATTGGGATAAATAATCATATTTATTACCTTAATCAGTTATTAATTCTTTATGATATAAATATTCTAGGTATATTTATTTTTTGAAAATATACCACTCTATTGTTATCTATAGTTACCATTCTGTGGACATTAAAGTTTCTTAATCCTATTTAACTTCAACTTAGCAGCTGTTTATTAGTCTTTTCAATTCCTTCCTCTTCATATTTATAACTTACAGGATCCCGTGTTGAAACATTAGAAGTAAAAAATGAAAATATTCAAGTAATTTCTGTTATGGATTGATGTTTCTATATTTTTATAGCCATCTGTATTTAGAACTCTGGTAATATATTGATCACTTGTGCTTAAATAGTCTGTGTTTAATTGTTCTGAGAATTAAATGCAGGGCCACATTAAGGCTAGACAAATGTTACATCATTAAACTACATTTTGGCCCCTTTAAAATGTTTTTTTGTATAAGAATTTTATTCTGGAGAGATTATACTATATACTTACTCAGAGTGTTCTAAGAGACTCTGCCAAAATCTATACTATCTTGTTACACTTTACAGTGTTTTCCCATTTCCTAACACAATTATTCAAACTCTGGTTCCTAGCTAAGGCTTTTCCCATCTTCTAGGACTATAAGTCCTGTAAGCAAACCCACGTGCATCCTCTGTAGGTACCCTTTACTTCTATGCCAGTCCATTAATATCACACCCACCAGGATTGGCATTTGATACAAAAAGAAAAATCAGCAACATTAATCCTGTCTCTTTTAAAAAATGCTGTCACTTATGATTTTATATATTTTTAACATATATTCAAGAATGTAAGTTTGACGTGAGGATCTTTGATCCAGTTGTACTTGAGTTTTGCACAAGGAGAATAGAATGGATTGATTTGCATTTTTCTGCATGTTGGCTGCCAGTTGAACCAACACCATTTGTTGAAGAGGCTGTCTTTTTCCCACTGAATGTTTTCAGCTCCTTTGTCAAAGATCAAGTGAGAATATGTGTGAGAGCTCATTTCTGGATCTTCTATTCTGTTCCATTGATCTACCTGTCTATCTCTGTACCAGTACCATGCAGTTTTCAACACAATTGCCTTGTAATAAAGCTTGAGGTCAGGGATGGTGATTCCTGCAGAAGTTTTCTTGTTGTTGAGAATTCCATGTTACATTTTATTTTTTATGTATTTTATGCTTATTTTAACTAGAAAGTTTTCAATGCATAATATCAAACCTTTAAAAAAATCAAGTACTGACAAAACTATATTCATATAGTTTTATGCAAAAATGCTTTTAAAATCTGTACATTTATCTCTGTTTTTAAAATAGTCTTTAAAAATAAAATAAATACACATTCAAAAAGAATGTAAGTGAAAATGATTTACCTTATTTACACATATGCTTTTAGGATATTCTTTATATGTAGAAAAATATACTTCAGCAACCTACCCAACAGGAAGTAGTCCTTATATCATCTGATTTTAGTATGTCTGTGTTTCTCTCCATTGTCATAATAGTGCCCAAGTAATTTTACCTTTAAAATACCCAACACAAGCTTAGTGTTTAAATAAAGTATAGTGAATATGAAAGTAGAAACACACACTTTGCTTATAATACTTAGCAAAGATTTTTAAAAACTCACACTGAATGAGTCTATTTGGCTTTGAATTTAATTTTAAATTCAAGAGAGGCATATTTATTCTTGATTTTCAAACATAAGATTAATCCTAATATAATTTAATTCAATTTGCTGTAATTTTATATTCAAAGTAACACAGAATGCTTGTTAGAAAAAATTTACAATTTTCCCATAACCAACATTTTTCAGGTTTAGTTTCATTTTTGTTGGATGTAATTGAGTTTAGTTTAAATGAGTTCTTGCCAAGTATTATTAGAGTTTGATCTACATCTTAATAAGGTGTTCAGCAGGGCGTATTGTTGGTCTCCAGACTGCATGGGGATTTCTGGAAGGATCAGCAGAGGTTGCCAGCTAATGGCAAGATTGTATTCAGGGGATCTAAAATAATTAATTTGGATTCTGAAAGGAAGGGACTCACCAGCATAAATTGGGATAAAGTAGGTGTGCTTATTATTAGATTTTTTTTTTATTATTCTAGTCTCTCAAACAAGGAGACCTAATCTTCAATCTGAAAAGCCATGCCTTAGCATATAGTTGATTCAATAAGCCATGTGTGTCCTACATTTTACTACTAAACCATTATTATCTGGAGATGCCTACTTCAAAGTCTAATTGTTTAGTTAAAAACTTGTTTAATTCTTTGTATTTAATCTGTTATCTTTCTGCTATGATTAATGAGTTATGGAATCAATTTTCCTAGGTTTCCTTTACTATATTTGCCTCAAGAGTAGATATTTTATTGCTAGTTATATTCTGCAGCTTACGAGCCCAGAGTTAAACCATAGCGAATCTTATAGAATAAATTTTACTTCAAAAATAATGTGATGGCAACATTGCTGGTTATTCTTATTATTTTTGGTGATTTTTTAATGTGTATATGTTTTAAACTTTGGTTTAGTTATGTATTTCTTTACGGATTTGTGTGTATATGTGTACATGTGTGCGTATGCATATATGTCTGCAAGTATGTGGGACTGTGTGTGCTCAAGGAGGCTGTAAGAGAGCATCTGGCATTCTCTTTACCACTATATGCATATTGGAAAACATAACAATAAATATTTTTCTGTATTACATTATGTATTGTACTCTAAGTTCATGAATATTTTATAAGTGTGTTTATATCAGAATTGAATATATTAGATAAATCTACTTTTGAGTGAACTAAATTTTGACCTCAAGAGTAATTTATTAATAAAAATACAATAAAACTTCTCTCTCACAGTTGATTTGATATTGAATGCATTTGATATTAGAGTATTTTAGCAATCTAAAATAGTTGATATTGGGATATAACTTTTAGTTATTTATAAATGTGAAGATTAAGTTTTTTTTTTTTAAATTTGGAAACACAATTCCAATTTTGTACCGACCATACTGGCTGGTCAGTTTGCAGTGCCTGTTTACCATAATAACTGAATATTCAAAGACTCTGAGCCTGGAAAACAGGTGGTAGGTGGTGTTTAAAATATCAGGAACTTTAGATAGATCTGAGGATTAATTACTTAACTAATTAAATGAGAAGAGAGTCTTGGGAATCTTAGATTCTACATTCCACACCCTCCAAAAATGTTTTCCTTAGAAGAGCAAACATACCATCTAGGAATATATTTATTCTAGCTATTGTGGCAAATGTCATCACAGACAAGTTTTAAGGGAGGGGCTTTCTAAGTTGATCAACCATAAACTTGGTTAAATATTTTTTAATTCAACTTATTTTAATATATGATTACAGATTTATAGAGAATGAGAACATGGTTCAAGGAGCAGGCATATAGCTTGCAAGCTACCAGCAGATAAGAAGCACTGAAAGCCCCTGAATGAAAAGGTCTTTGTTAAAAAATTGTTGAATTTTATTTTTATCAAATGGTTGTTAATTTCTTGTACTGTGATGACAGGAAAGGGGATAGAAACTGATGAGTTGAACGTTAATTCTAGGTATCAAGTAAGCAGGGGTTCTCAAACAGGCAGTCAAGATGCTTCCAGATTATTCACATCAAAACAGTCATGTACTCAATAATGTTTTTACCAGAAACTCATAGGTTGAGAAAAATATATTTTCTGGAATGCAAGTAGATTGTTTTACTTATTAAAGTTAGAAAAATTGAAGAGACATGTACTAACATATAAAACTGTATACATGTATGTAGTTGTGACCCAAAATATCCCAGATTTCAACAAATTCAAGCATGTATTCATTATTAGGAGGTTAGTTTATTTTTAATCTTAATATTACATTATTTATGGCATTCTCTCTACTGAATATGGTAAACACTCCAAATAGTGCTTCAAGTCTTATGGCTCTTGCATTGTGATATTAATAATGATGGCTAACTAAATTAATTTATGACATACATCACAAGTTCTATAACAAAATGATAAGGAATTTTATGACATACATCATAAGCTCTGTAACTTAAATATGATATGGAATTCTCGATCATTACTACCTTATTTAAAGATCCTCAATATTGTGTTTAAAGAATAAAGAAAAGTGTTGATCACTGATTTTTTCTAGGTTCAAAAACAAACAAATATTGATACTTTTAGTCTTCATTAAAACCTTGATGCAATTTAATAATGAACATAGGCTAAATAAAAGATACTTCTGGTGAACCAAATTACACATATAATAAATTGAAATCATATTGCTTAGAGTGCTTTTGTAAAATCCCCAGTTTTTTTTCTTCAGGAATAAAGGAACATAGAGAAAAGTTGAAATTTATCAGTGGATTTTTATGACTTTTCAAGAAAATCTTTGGATTTTACCCTAAAATTGCATCATTGTTGCATTTCTAAAGTTCAGAATTGTTCTTTCTGTGCTGCTGGGAGCTTTTTCAATGCACTGATACTGCTATTTAAGAGTTGCAAAGTAAATAAATTATTATTTGCTATTAGAAGGTAAATGGTGTTTATGACTTAGAGCTAAATAAAATTATTATGGCAAACAGCTAGCATGTTAAAGAAAAACCTAGAAAGTTATTTATCTGCCTTGCTATCACCGAGTAATTATTAATACCAAGAGGACTAAGAACAAACTTAAAATATGTTTAATACTGAAACCTGACCTATATGAGAACTAAGTTTTTGAAACCAAAATACTGTAACTTAAGAGAAATAAATCATGGCTTCAAGATTCCTGGAAGTTAGAGTTGCCAAAACAAAACAAAATAACAGAAGGTTATGGAATTTAAATTTTAGTGATATGTCAACCACATCTATAATATAGTAGCCAATCACTATGAACTTTTATTTTGAAAAATCCATTTGCATCAACTGTTGCTAAAAAATAAAAATAAAAAAGTTAAAAAGCTTCTCTCATCTTTTATGAAGAGAAAGGGTCAAGTTCAATGTGGTTTCTCAATAATACATAAAAAATTACAGTAATTCTAGACTTAATAGACACATAAACCTACCCAAGCAGTAGTGACCTTTATGAGTGAGTCGTAAATTGTATCATTTCTGAGTGATGTTTGGGTAGGCTACCAGGGTTTTGAGTCCCCAGAAATTGTGGCATTCCAGAAAATTAATATTAGCCATCTTATTTTAAATCCTGATTTTGCCTGTATTCATTTTTGCAGCAATTTGGATCTTCATGAATCTATTTTATTTAATGAATGAATAAATAAATAAATGAATAAATATGAGACAGAACAATTCTTAATTTTAGGATCATGGAATATAAAATCTTACTATCTTCTGTAGTTTCTGAAAGGCTTGAATTACACAAGATCTAGTGTATAAGTTTTAGTTTGATTGAAAAATACCTCCTATAAGCTCCCGTGTGTAAAATATTGGTCTCCAGATAATGGCACAATTTGTAGGGGTTATGGAACCAGTAGGAGGCAGAATCTTGGTATAATAAATATATAACTACCCTATGCTTTGACTATAGACTTAGGTTTTTTTATAAAAACCTACTTTCAATAAGTGTTCTCAAATGCTTTGAATTCCCTTCTAGCCTACCATCTAAAGCTAGGGGAGAAAAGACTTAAAGTAGGACAAGTAGATGTAGATCTGCTTAGAAATAGTTCAGATAATTCTGATTTCTGTTTATTAGGATACCAGGAGACCATTTCCGTAGTGTCAGTATATCAAACATGAATCAGCAGAGTTGGCACAATCCAGCAGAAACAGCCAGGCCTCCACCAAATCAGTACTAGTAAGGAGGAATGAACAGAATCATCTGGGTTGCCAGGAGAAGTTTTCCGTAGCGACTCTCTCAATTTGGTGATGATCAAGAAAGACTAAAGAAGCCTTGCAAGTGAAAGTACCTCATTATTGTTCATTGAGTCCTATTTATCCTCTCTCCAAACATCCAGGGTCCTCTCATGGATTTTGCCTCAGCAAAACACCATGTGAATCTTCCACATTAGTCTGTATCTCTTGACATCCCAAAACTTCCCCTTCATTTGAATAATTATTTATTAATTATTATTAATTATTATTATTCTCTTATAAAAATCTCAATGACACTTTCATTCCCACCTATTCTGTCCCTTTCCTTATCTATTTCCAAAATCCACTCCCTCTTTGGTTTACTTTATAAAAGAGCAGACCTCTTATGGATAGCAACCAAATATGACATAACAAGTTTCAATAAGACTAGGCACATAACCTTATATAAAGGCTGGACAAGGCAACCCAGTATGAGGAAAAGGGGACACAAAATAAAAACGAGTCAAAAAAGCACCCGTCCTCACTGTTATATTTCATATAATAACACCAATCTAAATAACCATCACATATGTAGAGGACCTAAGCCATAGTTATACAGGCTATATGATTATAAGTTAAGTCTCCCTGAGTTCATATGATCCTTGGTTAGTTGTTTCTGTGGACTTTTTTCTTGTGGTGTCCTTGATTCCTTTGGTTCTCATAACCTTTCCTATCCTTCTTCTAGAGGATTTCCTGAGCTCCACCTAATGATTACCTATGAGTCTCTGCATCTTCTAGATGAAGTCTCGCTGGTGATAATTATGATAGGCTCCACTCTACAACAATAGCAATGTATAGTTATGAGTCATGTCTTTGAATTTTTTTGCTTGCTGTGTTTATCCTTATCCCAAATCTCTGAGTTAACCAGTCTCAGGTTCCTGACCCCCTCTCAATCTCAGGCATTGTCAGGCATGGGCTGCTTCTCCTGGCAATGATCTTTAGTTAGACAAGTCATTGGTTGGCAACTCCCATAGATTCTGCATCATCTTATTTCAGAACATCTTTCAGGGAGGAAAAATAATGATAGAATGAAGGTTTTTTGGTTTTGTTGATGTCCCATCTCTTTATTGGAGATAGAGTTTTCCTAGTTACAGAAGATTTTTGGTTTAGTCTGTGTATCATTCATTATTATGAGTCTTTGCTAGTGTCACCATAAGGATTGCAGTATGTTTCCAATGCTCTAGATTACTACTTTGTCCCAAAAATGTTCCCTAATTTCAGTCCTAACTTCTAGAACTCTCTTACTCCATCCGTTACTAAATCTCTTCTGTTCCCATTTTTATCTGTTTCCTGTCCAACTATATAATCTCCCTTAACAAGGAGAACCTTTTCCCGCTTAAGCCTTTCTGTGTTACTTAGCCTTTCTTAGTCTGTGGATTGTAGCATGATTATTAATTATTTTACAATAAATATACATAATATGATTGGTCTTCTTTCTTTGCTTTCTGCTTTTAGTTTACCTTATTCTGGATGGATTTTTACATTTCTATCAATTTGCCTGAAAATTTCAATGTTTTTTTTAATTTTGACTTTTTTTTGTTATGAGCTGATACTGGTTGTTTTAGTAATTTGTTGATTCCTTGTTTCTTTTTTTTAATTGAACAACTAAATTAAAAAAGATAAATGTACAGAATTTAGGCATTTTTGCATAAAAGTATACAAATACATTTTTGTCAGTTCTTGGTATTTTTTAATGATTTGATAGTGTGCATTAAGATTTTACGAGTTACAATGAGCATAAAATACATGTAAAACAAGATTTAACCTGGAAATAATCAAAGTTTTCTTTGTGTGTGAAGATTGAGCTTAATGGTTTTTTATTTTCTTCTTTTTTTTGGCCTTTGTTTTTTCTTGAACTTCATATAGTCTGTGAGTTGTTTCTGGGGTGTTCAGAGCTCTCTGGGGTTAGTATCCAATTATCAGTGACTGCATATTATGTCTGTTCTTTTGTGACTGGGTTACCTCACTCAGGATGATATTCTCTAGATGCATCCATTTTTCTCAAGAATTTCATAAAGTCATTGTTTCTGATAGCTGAGTAGTACTCCATTGTGTGAATATACCACAATTTTTGTATCCATTCATCTACTGAAGGACATTTGGGTTCTTTCTAGCTTCTGGCTATTATAGATAGGGCTGCTATGAACATTGTGGTGCATGTGTCTTTGTTGTATGTTGGAGCTTCTCTGGGGTATATGCCCAGAAGTGGAATAACTGGGTCTTCAGATAGTACTTTGTCTAGTTTTCTGAGATAGACTAATTTCCAGAATGGTTGTACAAGTTAGTACAACCGCACCAACAGTGGAGAAGTGTTCCTCTTTCTCTGCATCCTTGCCAGCATCTGCTATCATCTGAATTTTTGATTTTAGCAATTCTGACTGGTGTGAGGTAGAATCTCAGGGTTGTTTTGATTTGCATTTCCCTGATGGCTAATGATGTCAAGCACTTCTTTAGATGCTTCTTTGCCATTCAATATTTCTCAGCTGAGAACGTTTTGTTTACGTCTGTACTCCATTTTTTAAAAATAGGGCTGTTTGATTCTCTGGTGTCTAGCTTCTTGTGTTCTTTGTATACCTTGGATATTAGACCTCTATCTGATATGGGGTTGGTAAAGATATTTTCCCACTCTGTTGGCTGTCATTTTGTTTTCTTGACAGTGTACTTAGCCTTACAGAAACTTTACAATCTCAATTAAGTCCCATTTGTCAATATTTGACCTTAGAGCACCAGCCATTGCTGTTCTGTTCAGGAAATTTTCTCCTGTGCCTATGTGTTCTAAGGTTTTCCCTACTTTCTCTTCTAATAATTTTAGTGTACCTAGTTTGATGTGGAGATCTTTGATCCACTTGCACTTGAGCTTTGTACAAGGAGATAAGAAAGGGTCTATTTTCATTCTTCTGCATGCTGAGTGCCAGTTGGACCAGCACCATTTGTTGTAGAGCCTGTCCTTTTCCCATTGAATGTTTACAGCTCCTTTGTCAAAACTCCAGGGACCATATACGTGAGGGCTCATTTCTGGATCTTCTATTGTATTCTATTGATACACGTGCCTATCTCTGTATCAGTACCATGCAGTTTTTTAGCACAACTGCCTTGTAATATAGCTTGAGGTCAGGGATAGTGATTCCCACAGATGTTTTCTTGTTGTTGAGAATGGATTTCACTATTCTAGGTCTTTTGTTATTCCAGATGATGTTGCACATTGCTCTTTCCAACTCTATGAAGAATTGGGTTGGAATTTTGATGGGGATTGCATTGAATCTCTAGATTGCGTTTAGTAATTTTGACTTTTTATTGGTTATATTTTATTTACATTTCAAATGTTATCCCCTTTTCTGGTTTACCTTTTGTTAACTGTCGCGCTCCCACGCTTCCCACCGATAAGAACAGGCGTGCAACAAACAAACAGATTCTTCTGCGGACAACCTTTATTGTACAGCACTCTGAGCAGGGGACTTCCTGAGCAGGAAACTTCTCTCTGAGCCGGGGACTCCCTACCGGGGTCTACTGTATAGGCGACCTCTCACGTGCAGTCTCCACGTGCGATCTCTCTGCCCAGTCTCTCTTCACGTGGGATCTCTCCGCAATCTCTTTTACCGAGTCTCTCTCCACGTGGGATCTCCCGCAATATCTCCTATCGGGTCTCTCTCCACGTGGTATCTCTCTGCCATCTCTCCACGTGGTGTCTCCCACAATCTCTCCACTATCTCTCGCAATCTCCTCACGTGGGGGAGAAATGCACTGCTTATAAATGCCTAAGAGACTTGTGTTGCTACCTGATTGGTGCATCCTCCTGTAGCTCAATCACCTGCCCCGAGATCGAGCTGTGACTTATATGGTTGCCAAGCAGCACGAGGGGAAAGGTTTTTGTGGGCTGAATAATGGGCGGGAAGCTGGCGCCATCTATTGGTGCCAACGGCTTCCTACAGTTAACCTTTCATCCCCTCCCCTTCCTACTGCTTCTATGGGGTTACTTCCCAAGTCATTCCCTTCTACATCCACACCTAGTCATTCTCCTACAGTGGGGCATTGAGTGTAGGGAGGAACAATGAATTCTTTCCCAGTTGATGTCCAACAAGGCCATCCTCTGCTACATATGCAGATGGAGCCATGGGTCCATCCATGTATACTATTAGGATAGTAGTTTAGTCCCTCATATCTCTGTTTGGTTGGTATTGTTCTTATGGGGTTGTCAACCCCTTTAGCTCCTTCAATCCTTTCTCTAACTCCTCCACTGGGGCCCCTGTTCTCAGTTCAATGGTTGCTGTGAGCATCCACTTCTGTATTTGTCATAATCTGGCAGAATCTCTCAGGAGACAGCTATATTAGCCACTTGTCAACATGTACTTCTTGGCATCAATAATATTTTCTAGTTTGGTGGCTGTATATGGACTGGATCTCCAGGTGAGAAAGTCTCTGAATGGCCTTTGCTTCAGTCTCTGCTTAAAAGTTGTATTTCTTCTTCTGAATATTTTTGTTCCCCCTTCTAAGAAGGACTGAATCATCTGTACTTTGGTCTTCCTTTTTTTTTTTTTTTATCTTCATGTGTTTTCTGTATCTTGGGTAATCCAAGCTTTAGGGCTGATATCCACTTATTAGTGAATGCATACTATGTGTGTGTGTTTTTGTGATTGGGTTACCTAACTTAGAATAAGAGTTTTTAGTTCCTTCCTAAGAATTTCATGAAGTCATTGTTATTTTTAGTTATTGCCTAAGAATTTCATAAAGACAATGTTTTTAATAGCTGAATAGTACTCCATTGTGTAAATATACCACATTTCCTGTATCTATTCTTCTGTTGAAGGATATCTGAGTTCTTTCTAGCATCTGCCTATTATAAATAATGCTGCTCTGGACATAGTCAAGCATGTTTCCTTGTTATTTGTTGGAGTAATTTTTGAGTATGAGCCCAGGAGTGGTATAGCTGAGTCCTCAAGTAGTACTGTGTAAAATTTTCTAAGGAACTGTGAGACTGATTTCCAGAGTGGTCGTACCAACTTACTACCCCACCAACAATGGAAGAGTATTTCTCTTTCTCTACATTCTTGCCAGCATCTGCTGTCACCTGTGTTTTTTAACTTAACCAATCCGACTGGTGTGAAGTAGAATCTTAGGGTCATTTTGATTCATATTTCCCTGGTGACTAAGGATGCTTAACATTTTTTAGGTGCTTCTCATACATTCAGTATTCCTCGGTTAAGAATTACTTGTTTAGCTCTTATCCCTATTTTTAAATAAGGTTATTAGATTCTGTGGAATCTAACTTTTTGAGTTCTTTGCATATATTGGATATTAGCCCTCTATCAGATGTAGGATTGGTAAAGATATTTTCCCATTCTGGTGGTTGCTGTTTTGTCCTAATAACAGTGTCCTTTGCCTTTCAAAAGCTTTGTAGTTTTATGAGGTCCCATTAGTGAGTTTTGGGTCTGAGAACATAATCCATTGGTGTTCTATTCAGCAAAATGTCTATAGTGCCTATGTCTTTGAGGCTCTTCTCTACTCTCTCTTCTATTAGTTTCAGTGTACCCAGTTTTATGTGGATGTTCTTCATCCACTTGGACTTGAATTGATACGGGTGATAAATAGATTTATTTGCAGCATTCTACATGGTGACTGCCAGTTGAACTAGCACCATTTGTTGAAAATGTTATCTTTTTTTCGCCCGGATGGTTTTAGCTCCTTTGTCAAAGATCAAGTTACCATAGGTGTGTGGGCTCATTTCTGGCTCTTCAATTCTATTACATTGATCCACCTACCTGTCTCTGTACCAATACAGTTTTAATCACTATTGATCTGTAAGGCAGCATAAGGTAGGTGATGGTAATTTCCCCAGAAATTCTTTTATTGTTGAGAAGAGTTTTCACTGTCCTGGAATTTTTGTTATTTTAAATTAATTTGCAAATTGCTCTTTCTAACTATATGAAGAATCAAGTTGGAATTTTGATGGGGATTGCAGTGAATTTGTAGATTGCTTTTGGCCATTTTTTACTATATTAATCCTGCCAGTACAAGAGTATGGGAGTTCTTTTCAACTTCTGTGATCTGCTTTGTTTTGCTTCCTCAGAGACTTGAAGTTCTTCTCATACAGATCTTTCACTTGCTTGATTAGAGTCTCACCAAAATATTTTCTATTATTCATGATGATGTGTAAGATGTCGCTTCCCTAATTTCTTTTAAAGACTGTTTGTTCTTTGAGTAGAGGAAGTCTACTTATTTGTTCAAGTTAACTTTATAACCAGCCACTTTGCTGAACATGTTTATTTTTTTTTGTAGGAGTTCTCTGAATTTTGAGGTCACTTAATTATACCATTATATTATCTGAAAATAGAGGTATTTTGACATCTTCCTTTCTTTTCTTTCTTTCTTTTTAAACTTTATTTTAAAAAACAAAGATAAAAGAAAAAATTTTTAAACATTTTTGCATAAATGTATACAAATACAATTGTGTCAGTTTGCCTTTTTTTTCTCCCTTTTTTCAGGTTTGATACTCTGCATTAAGGTCTTACTAGTTACAATGAGCAAAAAGTACATGTAAAACAGGAGGTAACCCAGAATTAGTCAATGTTTTCTTGGTGTGTAATGACTGAGCATGACTTTTTTTTTTTTTTGGTTTCTTTTTTTCTTGAACTTCAAACAGTCTGTGGGCTGTTTCTGGGGCAGTCCTAGCCTCTGGGGTTAGTATCCCATTATCAGTGACTGCATATTATGTCTGTTCTTTTGTGACTGGGTTACCTCACTCAGGATGATATTCTCTAGATGCATCCATTTTCTTAAGAATTTCATTAAGTCATTGTTTCTGATGGCTGAGTAGTACTCCATTGTGTAAATGTACCACAATTTTTGTATCCATTCATCTACTAAAGGACATCTGGGTTCTTTCCAGCTTCTGGCTATTATAAATAGAACTGCTATGAACATTGTGGTGCATGTATCTTTGTTGTATATTAAAGTGTTTCTGGGGTATATGCGCAGAAGTGGAATAGCTGGATCTTCAGGTAGTACTACGTCCAATTTTCTGAGGAATCGCCAGACTGATTTCCAGAGTGGTTATCCATTTACAACCCCACCAAAAGTGGAGAAATGTTCCTCTTTCTCCGCAAACTGGCCAGCATCTGCTATCATCTGAGTTTTGGATCTTGGCCAATCTGACTTGTGTGAGGTGGAATCTCAGGGTTGTTTTGATTTGCACTTTCCCGATGGCTAAGGATGTCAAGCACTTCCTTAGATGTTTCTCAGCCATTCGCTATTCCTCAATTGAGAACGTTTTGTTTAGCTCTGTACCCCATTTTTTAATAGGGTTATTTGATTCTCTGGTGTCTAGCTTTTTGCGTTCTTTGTAAACCTTGGAAATTAGGACTCTATCTGATGTGGAGTTGGTAAAGATATTTTCCCATTCTGTTGGCTGCCATTTGGTTTTCTTGACATTGTCTTTAGCCTTACAGAAACTTTGCAATCTCATTAAGTCCCATTTGTTAATCTTTGACTTTAGAGCTTGAGCCATTGGTATTTTGTTCAGAAAAATTTCTCCTGTGCCTATGTGTTCTAAGGTTTTCCCTACTTTCTCATCTAATAGTTTTAGTGTATATGGTTTAATGTGGAGATCTTTGATCCACTTACACTTGAGCTTTGTACAAGGAGATAAGAAAGGGTCTATTTTCATTCTTCTGCATGCTGAGTGCCTGTTGAACCAGCACCATTTGTTGAATAGGCTGTCCTTTTTCCATTAAATGTTTACAGCTCCTTTTTCAAAAATCAGGTGATCATATACGCAAGGGGTCATTCCTGGATCTTCTATTCTATTCCATTGATCCACGTGCCTATTTCTGTACCAGTACCATGCAGTTTTCAGCTCAATTGCCTTGTAATATAGCTTGAGGTCAGGGATAGTGATTCCCAGAGATGATTTTTTGTTGTTGAGGATGGATTTCGCTATTCTAGGTCTTTTGTTATTCCAGATGAAATTGGCATTGATCTTTCCAACTCAATGAAGAACAGGGTTGGAATTTTGATGGGGATTGCATTGAATCTGTAGATTGCTTTTGGTAGGATGTCCATTTTTAAAATATTTATCCTTCCAATCCATGAGCATGGGAGATCCTTCCATTTTCTGAGATCTTCCTCAATTTCCCTCTTTATAGGTTTGAAGTTCTTGTCATACAGGTCCTTCACTTCCTTAGTTAAAGTCACATCAAGGTATTTCATAGCTTTTGTGACTATTGTGAAGGGTATATTTTCCCTAATTTTTTTCTCCACATGTTTGTCCTTTGAATATAGGAAGGCTACTGATTTGTTTGAGTTAATTTTGTATCCAGCTACTTTGCTGAACTTGTTTATCAGCTGTAGGAGTTCTCTGGTGGAATTTGTGGGGTAACTTAAGTACACTATCTTCTCATCTGCAAAGAGTGATGTTTTTACTTCTTACTTTCTGACTTTTGTCTTTTGATTTCCTTTTGCTCTCTAATTGCTTCAGCCAGGAATTTTAGTACTATGTTGAATAGGCAGGCGGAGAGTGGGCAGCCTTGTTGAGTCCTTGATTTTAGTGGGATTGCTTCAAGTTTCCCATCGTTGTTTGATGTTGGCTGTTGGTTTGCTCTATATTGCTTTTATTATGTTTAAATATGGACCTTGGATTTCTGTTCTTTCCAGGACTTTTAACATGAAGGGGTGTTGGATTTTGTCAAATGCTTTCTCAGCATCTAGTGAGATGACCATGTGATTTTGTTCTTTGAGTTTGTTTATATGGTGGATTACATTGATAAATTTTCTTGTATTAAACCATCCCTGCATCCCAGGGATGAAGCCTACTTGGTCATTATGAATGATCGTTTTAATGTGTTCTTGGATTCGGTTTGCAAGGATTTTGTTGAGTATTTTTGCATCAATGTTCATAAGTGAGATTGGTCTGAAGTTCTCTTTCCTTGTAGGGTCTTTGTGTGGTTTAGGAACAAGGGTTATTGTAGCCTCAAAAACTGAGTTAGGTAGCATTCTATCTGATTCTATCTTGCGGAACAGTTTGGAGAGTATTGGTGTTATGGTCGCAATAAATCTCTCATAAAATTCTGCCCTGAACCTGTCTGGAACTGGCACTTTTTTGGTTGGCAGGTTTTTGATGACTTCTTCTATTTATTAGGTGTTATGGGATTATTTTGATGGTTTACCTGGTCCTGCTTTAACTTTTGGATCTTGTATCTGTCAAGGAATTCATCCATTTTCTCCATTTTTTTCCAACTTTGTGGAGTATAGGCTTTTGTACTAGTATCTGATGATTTCTTGAATTTCTTCAGTTTCAGTTGTTATGTCTCCACTTTCCTTTCTGATTTTGTTAATTTGTATACTCTCTCTTTGCCCTCTAGTTAGTCAGGCTAGGGGTTTATGAATCTTGTTGATTTTCTCAAAGAACCAACTTTTGGTTTTGTTGATTCTTTCGATGGTTCTTTTTGTTTCTATTTGGTCTATTTCTCCCCTGATTTTGATTATTTCTTGCCATCTACTCCTCTTGGGTGTATCTGCTTCCTTTTGTTGTATAGCTTTTAGGTGTGCTGTCAAGTTGCTGATGTATGCTTTCTCCAGTTTCTTTTTGGAAGTGCTCAGGGCTATGAGGTTTCCTCTCAGTACTGTTTTTATTGCATCCCATAGGTTTGGTTATGTTGTATTTTCATTTTCATTAAGTTCTAGGAAATCCTTAATTTCTTTCTTTATTTCTTCTTTGACCCTGCTATCATTTAACAAAGCGTTGTTTAGTTTCCATGTGTATGTGGGCTTTTTGTTGTCTTTGTTGTTGTTATAGACCAGCCGTAGACGATGGTGATCTGAGAGGATGCATGGGAGTATTTCAGTCTTCTTATATCGATTGAGGCTCGCTCTGTGTCCAATTATGTGGTCAATTTTCGAGAAGGTGCCATGGGGTGCTGAGAAGAAGGTGTATTCCTTTACTTTAGGATTATATGTTGTGTATATATCTATTAATTCTAGTTGGTTCAAATTCTCTGCTGTTTTTGCAGTGTCCTTGTTCAGTTTCCGTTTCTATGATTTTCCATTGGTGAGAGTGTGGTATTAAAGTCTCCCACTATTATTGTGTGGGTTTCTTTTAAGAATGTGGGTGCTTTTGTATTTGGAGCATATTTGTTAAGGATTGAGAGTTCCTCTTGACAGATTTCCCCTGTAATGAGTAAAAAGTGTCCTTCTTTATCTTTTTTTGATCACTTTTGTTTGAAAATTTACTTTATTAGATATTAGAATAGTCACTCCAGCTTGCTTCTTAGGTCTGTTTGCTTGGAAGTTATTTTCCCAACCTTTTACTCTGAGATAGTGTCTTTCTTTTTCTCTGAGATGAGTTTTCTGTATGCAGCAAAATGCTGGATTTTGTTTATGTATCCAGTCTGATAGGCTATGTCTCTATATTGGGGGAGTTGAGACCATTTATGTTAGTAGATATCAAGAAATAGTGGTTTCTGCTTCCTGCTATTATTGCTTTTGTACGTAGAGTTTTGTCTGTGTCTCTTTTTTTTCTTTTGGTTTTCTTTCTAAGGAGTTTTCTTGTTTTTACTAAGATGTAGTTCCCCTCATTGTATTGAGTTTTCCACCTATAATTCGTTGTAGTGCTGGGTTTGTGCTCAGATATTGTGTAAATTTCGATTTGTCTTGAAATATCTTAATCTCTCCATCTATGATGATTGATAGTTTTGCTGGGTATAGCTGCTTGGGCTGGCACTTCTGCTCTCTTAGGGTGTGCATGATGTCTTTCCAGGCTCTTCTATCTTTCATAGTCTCTGTTGAGAAATCAGGTGTGATTCTGATTGGCCTGCCTTTATATGTTACCTGACCTTATTCTCTTACTACTTTTAGTATTCTTTCTTTGGTGTTTTGCCTGTTATGTGTCGGGAGGAATTTCTTTTCTGCTCCAACCTATTTGGAGTTCTGAAGGCTTCTTTTATGCTCGTGGTCATCTCATTTTTAAGGGTAGGGAAGTTTTCTTCTACAATTTTGTTGAAGATATTTACTGTGCCTCTTAGTTGATATTCTTCTCCCTCTTCTTTTCTTATTATTCTACGTTTTTGTCTTCTCATTGTGTCTTGGATTTCCTGGACATTTTGGTTTAGGAGCTTTTTGGTTTTTGCATCTTTCCTGGCTGTTTTGTTTATGTTTATAATGTTGTCTTTGGCCCCCGAGATTCTCTCTTCCATCTCTTGTAGACTATTGGAAATACTTGCTTCTGTGACTCCTGATTTCTTTTTTAGGAGTTGTACCTCTAGAGTTATCTCTTTTAGTGTTTTCTTTATTGTGTCAATTTCCGTTTTAAATTACTTCTTCCATTCCTTCATCTCTTTGGTTCTGTTTTCCTCCAGTCTTTGAGTTCTTTGAGTGTTTTTTTTCTGTTTCCTCTTTAAAAGCTTCCGATTCTTTTTACTTTTCCTCCCGTTCTTGTTTAAAGATCTCGATCAGCATGTTGAGGTATGATTTTAGGTCTGTATCTTCTTTTTCTGGAATGTTTGGCATTCCAATGTTTGCTGCGATGTGAGAGCTGGGTACTGGTATTGCCAGGTTGTCTTGGTTTCCTTGCCATATGCTCTTTTGCTTTACTCTTGCCATCTTGTTGTGAGTGATATGTTCTTGCCTTTCCCTTGTACCTGGTCTGTGTCCCTACATCTCCACTGGTCCAGGTGGTGGATGGTCTGAGCCCTGTTCTATGTCCCAAATCTGCCAGGTTGGAACAGAGGTCCTAATGCTGGGTTCCTGGTCCCTTGATCAGGCAGGGCAGAGGCGAGCTTTCAGTTTGCTGCAGGGTGGGAACAGAGGTCCCAATGCTGAGTTCCTGGTCCCTGGTTCAGGCAGGGCAGGGGTGGGCTTTCTGTGCACCACCGAGTGGGACATCTTCTTTTTTATTTTCATCTTTTAGACCTCCTTTTGTTTTCTAATTGCTCTGCCTAAGACTTGGATTGCAATATTAAATAGGTAGGGAGAAAGTGGGCATCATCAACAGAATACAGAGTTAAAAAAGGAAATCTCAGCCATTGAAGATATAGCATAAGAAATAGACATATTCACCAATGAAAAAATTAAACATTAAACATT
This sequence comes from Micromys minutus, assembly GCF_963924665.1. Lineage (NCBI taxonomy): Eukaryota > Metazoa > Chordata > Mammalia > Rodentia > Muridae > Micromys > Micromys minutus. The sequence continues at coordinate 45,150,626 of NC_137981.1, read as the reverse complement.
TCTGATACAAAAAAATTAGAAAATCTGGGACAATATGCAATGAACAAACAAAAATAATACGAATAAAAAATGGAGACTTCCAGGTCAATGGCCCAGGAAATATTTTTAACAAAATTGTAGAAAAATATTCAATATAAAGACAGACAGATTAGATTAATATTTGACTTCTCAGTGGAGATTCTAAATGCCAAAAAGGCTTGGAAAGATGATTTCTAGATTATAAGAGACCAAAAATATCAGTCCATACTACTATAGCCAGCCAATCAAAATTGATGAAGAAAAGAAGATCTTCTATTAAAAAGTCAAATTTAAACAATTATTTACCTAGAAAGTCAATAGTATAGAATGTACTTGAAGAAAAACTCCAACCCAAGGAGGTTAATTATACCTATGAAAACACAGGAAATAAATAATCTTACCTCAGCAAAATCAAAAGAAAGAAGAAAAACACACACACATGCACACACATGTACATATGCTGATACAACTGACATCAACATCACAGGAATTAACAAATTTTGGACATTAACCTCTCTCAATATCATTGGAATCAATTCCACAATAAAAAGACACAGAATAATAGAATGGATGCTAAAACACCATTCATACTTCTGGTGCATTCAATACACATACCTCAACAGTAAAGATAAACATTACCACAAAGTATTTAAGCAAATGTACCCAAGAAATAATAAGTATAAAAATTCTAACATTGAACAAAATAGACTTCAAACTAACATTAGTCAGAAGAAATAGGGCAGGACACATCATAATCATTAAAAGAAAAATCAACCAAAATGTTGTTTTAATTGTTAAAATTTATGCTTGATATATAAGGGTAACAACATTTGTAATAATAACATTATTAAAGCTTAAGCCTCATATTAAACCTTACCTATACCTTAGAGTTTTTTTTATATCTTACCGATGGGAAGGCCATGTAGAAAAAACTAAACTGGGAAAAGGACATCAGAAACTTTCACCCAAACACAAGAGAATATAACTTCTTTTCATCAGTTTATGGAATATTCTCCCTGAAATTGACCACATAGTAGGTCACAAAACAACTCTTAACAGAGACAGAAAAACTGAAGTAACCTCCTGCATCCCCTCAGACCAGAATAAATAAAAACTAGCTATTAATAACAGAAACAAAGGAACACCTACAAACCCATGCAAGTGGAACAATTCTCTACTGAGTAACTACTGAGATTTGAGTGTAAATGGCCCAGACAAACTTCCTATTGTTTCCTTGCTCTCTAAGTTTACAAGCAATGTAATAACCTTACTGTTGTCCCTTTCTTAATATATGGTAGTGCACATCTTCGAATTATAATGAAAATAAAACCTTTATTTTTGCAATTACTTTTTTTCTAGGTATTTTGTCATAGAAACAGAAGGAAATTAATACAAAATATGTATACTTAACATATATATATAAATCAGTGAACTCATATTCATTGAAACATGCAAGAAAAAATGAAAAAGTCCTTGCTTCTTTTATTTTTTTAGAATTAATTATCTTCAATACTACTCTTTCTTATTTTAAAAAATATTCATTTATTTATTTGACATTCCAGATTTTATTCCCCTTCCCGTTCACCCTCCAACTCTTCCATATCCCATACCTCTTCCATGTGTCCCCTGTCTCCCTGTGGATGGCCCTATCCAACCCACCCCACCAGACCTCTAAACTCCTTTGAACCTCCAGTCTCTTGAGGATTAGGTGCATCTTCTCTGACTGAACCCAGACCCAGAAGTTATCTGCTGTATATCTGTCAGGGGCCTCATATGAGCTGGTGTATGCTGCCTGGTTGGTGGTCCAGTGTTGAGAGATCTAGGAGGTGAAGGTTAATTCAGATTGCTGGTCCTCCTACAGGGTTGACCTCTTTCTTAGTTTCTTCCAGCTTTTTTCTAATTCAACCACAGGGCTCAGCAGCTTCTGATCATTGATTGGGTGCAGAGACCTGCATCTGACTCTTTGGCTGCTTGTTGCGTTTTTTCAGAGGGCAGTCATGATAGGTATATTTTTGTGAGTGCCCCACAGACTCGGTAATAATGTCAGACCTTGGGGCCTCCTCATGTGTTGGATCCCTATTTGGGTCTGACACTGGACAATCATTTCTTCAAGCTCTTCTCCATTTTCATCTCCGTAGTTCTTTCAGACAGGAACAATATGAGTCGTAGTTTTGATTGTGGGATAATAATCCCATCTCTTACTTGATTCCCTGTCTTTCTGTTGAAGGTGAGCTCTACAAGATCATTTTCCCCACTGCAGGGTCCCTCCCTGTGAGTCCTGATAGTCTCTTACCTCTTAGGTCTCTGGTACATTCTGGGGGGTCTTCCCCAACCTTCTACAATTCAAATTTGGCTGTTTCCATTCTTTCTGCTGGCCCTCAAGGCTGCAGTCCTTTTGTCACACCCAATATCAGATTATGTGCCCTTCTCTCCTTTCACTAGTCACCTTTTCTTTTATGGATTATCCCTCTTTCCTTTTTGGTAGCTTTCTTCTCCCTTCCAAGAGATACTGAGGCTTCCTCACTTGGGCCCTTCAGCTTGTTGAACTTTTTGAGTTCTGTGGACTGTATTTTGGCTATTCTGTACAGTTTCTTGCGAACATCTGCTTATTAGTGAGTACATACCATTCTTATCCTTTTGGATGAGTTACCTCATGCAGAATGATATTTCTTAGCTCCACACATTTGGCCACAAAAATCTGGATATCCTCATCTGTAATAGCTGAGCAGAATTCTATTCTGTATATAAACAACATTTTCTTTATCCATTTTTCTGTTTTGGATCAACTGGGTTCTTTCCAGCTTTTGGCTATCATAAATAAAACCTTCACAAGCATACTAGAACACATTTCCCTGTAAAATGGCGGGGCATTTTTAGGTATATTTTTAAAAGTGGTATTTCTTGGTCTTCAAGGAGCTCTACATTCATTTGCTGTGGAACCTCCAAATTAATTTTCAGGGTGGTTGTGCCAGTTTGCAACTCCACCAGAAATGAAGGAGTATTCCTCTTTTTTTCACTTCATGTCATTATAAAAACTAATGATAACTACAAAGAACAAAAAAGACATTACTTTAAGGAAATTTCACAGTAGATCTTACTAGTTTTTAATGTTGACTAGCAACAAATTTGAATCACATAAGTAGAAACTCTACCCCGAAGGTCTCTGCTTATTGGCTAGTCTTTGTAGAAAGGTTTAACCATGATATGGTCCTATTCTTCTGGTAGCAGTCCACATACAAAGGGTGCAACAGAAAGAACACTCCTCATTCCTGTGCCTTTGGCCTTCCCTCTTGTGGTTGACTTGCTTTAACCTGTTATTGCCTCTGCTGAGTTTTTCACTGATACCAGAATCAGCACTTTTAGGCTTCCATCTGTAGCTAAGGACAATTGGTCCTTCAGTGAGCTTCCATATTTTCTTTGCCATAATGTTACTGCTAAGATACTCAGCTATGTTGACTGAGCTCTCAGCTGTTCACATGAGATTCATAAGTTGTTGCTATGTTAAGTTAATATATGTATATAAAATATACATTTGTAATATACATACATATATATAATGAATATATTTATATTCATTACATCAGTCTATTGAATCTATTCCTCTAAAGGGTCTTGACTAATAGAGTCTGTATTAGTCAGTGGTTTTATTCCTGCACAAAATATGACTAAAACGAAAGTTGGGGAGTAAAGGGTTTATTCAGCTTACACTTTCTTACCGCTGTTCATCACCAAGGGAAGTCAGGAGTGGTGCAGAGGCCATAGAGAAATGTTACTTACTGGCTTGCTTCTTTTGGCTTGCTCTGCCTGCTCTTTTATAAAACCCAGGTCTACCAGCCCAGGGATGACATCACTGGACCTTCCCCCTTGATCACTAGTTGAGAAAATGTTTTACCGTTGGATCTCATGGAGGCAGTTCCTCAACTGGAGATCCTTTCTCTGTGATGACTCTAGCTTTTGTCAAGTTGACACAATGCTAACTCGTACAGAGTCCTTTAAGAAGAAGAACTGTAGTTATCTGGTTGATAACATAAAAAGGAAAATGTAGCTGCCATACAAAGTGATGAGATTTATTTTAGAGATATTTTTATGTTGTATATATATTCTTTTACAGAGATAGATAGTAAGAGTAGGCCATTATGAGAAAAAGATAGAAACCTTATGAATCCCAGAGACAAAAACACTTACCACCTACTTCCATATTCTTTTATATAAGTTTTGCAGAGGGCCACAGTAAAGTAGAAGTAATGGAATAGCCACAGGATATCTCCACAAGTGCAAGTGTTATGGAGAACAATAACTATACAAAGAGGATGTCTCAACAGGTGCAAACATTGGCTAGGACAATAGCTACAGACAGAGTACACCTTTACACATGTATGTTGTGGGGAGGACCATAGCAACCAAGATGATGCTTCTGTATGTGAAGATATAGCGGAAGACAATAATTAGAGATAGATGGTATCTCCACAGATATACATCCCAGGGAACAGGCAATGGTTATAGGCAGAGGAAGCTTCTATAGTTACACAGAAAATAGCTATAGAAAGTAGAGAGGATGCCTCCAAAGGTGAAAGTGCTGGTGTGGTAGGTACAGATGGAAACTGACTCCATGGGTTAAGGTGTTTGGGGGACAGTAGATACAGATAAAAGATACCTCCATAGGTGCAGTACAGAAAACTATATATGGTTAAAAAATAAAATATGAACTCCCAATTGTTTCTTTGCTCTGCCATTGTGGCCTCTAACACTCTGAAACTCTACATAAGATTAAAGACATTTTACATATTGCTTTGGTTATAATGTTTTATCACAATAATAAAATGGTAACTATGATAGTTCATTAATATATACCATTTAATAAATTAAAAGCAAACTAAAGTTTTTTTTTTTCAACATGGAGTTTTTAAAGAAAGACTTTCCACTTTTCTCTTCCATAAAAAAACCAATTGTTAGCTATATTTTTGAAAATATGACCATTTTTTTTATACAGAGAATTTGTTTGTTTGCTAAGTCTTTTTGTACTGACAGCAGTCATTTGGTTCAGGTAAGTAAGACAGATGATCTGATTATTTTGTATAGTAATTACGATCTTGGTACTTTTTCTAAATAAAAGTATAATGCTACATTCTGCCCTCAAACTTTGGCTCACATGTTTTAGAACAACCATGGCTTTGTAGGATCAGCGAATTGTAGCAGACTATGCACTCCTTAAATCAATAATAATTTCCTCCCTATTATCAACCATCTATAGATAGGTTGTTGATTGAGTAGCCTAGTGTCCTAGGTATTTAGGTAGGTAAAGAGGCAAACACTCTAATGAGTTTATCAATAATCAACTTCTTCATTTTCTAATAAAAGAACTGCTGTTTTGTTTTGGCAAAATTTATTGTTTATGAGTTGAAAGTTTGACTGAAACAAAATCTGCTGTTTAACTTAGATGTAATCAGTCTAGTGAATTGCACCCTTTTCTTATTTTGCCCCTATTTTAACTAAGAATTTAGATTTGCTCTTAGGAAGAAGAAAGGAAAACCTGATTGTAGGGATTTATATCCAGTATTTTTCAGAGTCAGAATTCTCAATGGGTACTACAGAGTAGAGGCTGGATGGTTTATCTTTGGTATAAGAAACCACTTTACATCCTAATTAGATGAAAAAGAAATATGGCTTGCTAATTAAATTCTGCAATCATGTCAGTTTAAAGTTTTCTTCCTGTTCAATTATAAAAGCACAGCAAGATCCATGTACAGTGTGCTAACACTGATCCTTTCATTTTTCTATTAGGTTCCAAATATCAACTGATTAAAAGACTAAAATCTCATCTTAGGATGGAAATTTAATGAGTTCTCATGAACAATTAAAAAGATTATTTGCATATTTTTAGCCCATTGGAGGAAAAATAGCATGCAGAAAAGAGTTAGCAATAATCCCACGCTGAGAAAGAAATATTGAATGCCTTCTTGCTCCACTCAAAGCCAAGGATAGCATTTCAGGAGGCTTATTATCATACACATTGGCATGACCTGCTTTTGCATTCCTTTGGATATGGGCAGTTGTTTACTACAGGTGCTCCATCACTGATATTTTTATCCCTCTAAGAAAACTTAGCAACAAAAAGAAGACATAAGCCTGATTATGTCTTTGCAGTCATTTTTCATGGCTATAAGAAGGCAGACATTAAACCCAAAGCAAGTCTTAAGTAGCATTTGATGAGCTTTCTTTGACATCTCTTCTATGATATTTACTTTGTCATTCAGATTTTGGTACACTAGAATCATGAAATAAAGCTATTCTTGAGGTCAAATAAAAACAAACAAAAGAAATTAGATGTTCCCCCTACTCCCTACCCCAAGAAGGTGAATATTTCCATCCATGTTCCTGGCCGCTAGCCTGCTAGCCTTCTCTCCCGTCTTGCCATATACTTGATCCTGCCCCTTCTCCTTACTGTCCACTCTACCACCTAGTTTTCTCCATCCTTTTGCCTCCTATGATTATTTTGACGGGGGAGGTTCCCAGCACTCAATATGGATAACCATAGATAAAATGCCAATGAGTGGGGGTATGGAACCTGATGACATTATTTTTAGTAGTTAGAACATTTTAATGGTTTATCATACAACACACTTAAGAGTGACTTGTATTTGTTAAGGCAGAAGGAAGACAGTTAATTAGCTAAAAACTAAAATATAAAGACTTGTCTTTTTATCCTTTCATAATAAATGCAGCAAGATAGCTTGAACATATAAATCTCATGTCATTTTTATTTTAATATTAATGCTTTGTCACTTGTTCCTGTAATATCAAATTTTTCTTAATTTGTTTTAGACACATCTGAGCCATTATTTATAATGAAAGTCCAATATATGCTTCTGACAAAATGTTTTACATAACCAAAATACCATTAATATAACTGAAAATTATTATTTAAGTTAATCTAGAATTTAGTTTTGATTAAGGGGGTTTTACTTATCTTAAAATGTGTTTGAATAAATATATCTTGAGTCTATCATAATTTCTATCACTCATCTTCCACTTTATAAATGAAAATTTCTGAAGCTTAATTAAGATAAGAAAAACAACATATTTAAAATATATTTTCTGACCAAGCGCTCAGGTCATTTGCCACCTGGAACAGCAAAGATCCAGGGATGCAGGCCTGGGGAGAATATCCTGCGTGTAGCCAGGGCACTGAGAGGTCTGGGCCAAGCACCCGGAAAGTGCATGTCCCTCACCCCCATAGGTTCAGGGGAGCTGGAACTCTGCCTTAGGGACTTGGTTTTCACCTGGAAGGCCCTTTCTTGCAGACCAAATGCTCAGGCCATTTGCCACCAGGAACAGCAAAGATCCAGGGACGCAGGCCAGGTATACGGGAGAGACAGAAACCAATCACTGACAACAAGATGGCAAGAGGAAAGCAAAAGAACTTACCCAGTGGAAACTAAGACAACCTGCCAACATCAGTACCCAGCTCTCTCATCAAAGCAAACAGCAGAATGCAAAATACTCTAGAAAAAAAAAGACTCAGAACAGAAATCATACCTCAAAATGATGATGGAGATCTTTAAACAAAAATGGGAGGAAAAGAATAAAGAATTAGAAGTTTTTAAAGAGGAAACAAGGAAAAACACTCAAAGAAATTGAAGAACCAGAGTAAAACAGAAACTAAGAAATGAAGAAAATGAAGAAGGAATTTAAAATGGAAATGGAAACAAACTAACAAACAAATAAACAAAATACTAAAAGAGACAACCCTGGTGGTAGAAAACCTAAAAAAGAAATCAGGAGTCACAGATGCAAGCATCTCCAACAGACTTACAAGAGATGAAAGAGAGAATCTCAGGGGCCAAAGACAACATTGAAAATATAAACAAAACAGTCAGAAGATACAAAAGCCAAAAAGCTCCTAAACCAAAATATCCAGGAGATCCAGGACACAATGAGAAGACCATACCTAAGGATAATGGGAATAAAAGAGGGAGAAGAATATCAACTAAGAGGCACAGTAATATCTTCAACAAAATTGTAGAAGAAAACTTTCCTACCCTTAAGAATGATATGACCATGAGTATACAAAAAGCCCATAGAACTCCAAATAGAGTGGGCCAGAAAAGAAATTCCTCCTGACACATAATAGTCAAAATGCCAATGCACAAAGCAAAGAAAGAATACTAAAAGCACTAAGGGAAAAGGTCAGGTAACATGTAAAGGCAGACCAATCAGAATCACACCCGATTTCTCAACAGAGACTAGGAAAGCTAGAAGGTCCTGGACAGACATCATGCAGACCCTAAGAGAACACAAGTGTCAGCCCAAGCTGCTATACCCAGCAAAATTCTCAATCACCAGAAATGGAGAGACCAAGATATTCCAGGACAAAACTAAATTTACACAACACCTGACCACTACAATGAATTGTAGATAGAAAACTCAATACAAGAAGGGAAATTACATCCTAGTAAAAATAAGAAAATAACTAAGCAAGAACCACCCCCCCAAAAAAGAAAGACATACAGGCACAATTCTCTCTCTAAAAGCAAAATTAGCAGGAAACAGCAACCACGATTCCTTAATATCTGTTAACATAAAAAGAAACTCAATTCTGCAATAAAATACTTAGGCTATCAGACTGGATACATAAACAGAATCCAGAATTTTTTAATTGAACAACTTTATTTAAAAAAAAGATAAATGTACAGATTTTAAGAATTATTGCATAAAAGTATACGAATATATTTTGTCAGTGGTTAGGTTTTTTTTAAAGGTTTGATAGTGTGCATTAAAATCTTACTAGTTACAATGAGCATATAGTACATGTAAAACAAGACGTAACCAGGAATTGGTCAAAGTTTTCTTGGTGTGTAAAGATTAAGCATAATGGTTGTTTATTTTCTTTTTTTTCTTTTCTTGAACTTCATATAGTCTGTGAGTTGTTTCTAGGATGTTTAGAGCTTTCTGAAATCCAAAATTTTGCTGCATACAGGAAACTCATCTCAGAGACAAAGACAGACACTACCTCAGAGAAAAATGTTGTAAAAAATACTTCCAAACAAACAGCCCCAAGATACAAGATAGAGTAGACATTCTCATATCGAATAAAGTAGATTTTCAACCAAAATTTATCAAAAAAGGTAAGGAAGGACACTTTTTACTTATTACAGGGAAAATTTATCAGGAGGAACTTTCAATTCTTAACATATGTGCTCCAAATACAAGAGTACCCATATTCATCAGAGAAACCCTACTAAAGCTCAAAAAATATATTGCACACAATAATAGTGCAAGACCTCAATACCCCATTCTCATAAATAGACAGATCATGGAAACAAACTGAAAATGTATGCAGTGAAACTAGCAGTGGTTATGAACCAATTGGAATTAATAGACATCTACAGAACATTTCATCCTAAAACAAAAGTATACGCCATCTTCTCAGCACCTCATGGCACCTTCTCTGAAACTGACCACATAATTGGTCACAAAACAAGCCTTAATAGATATAAGAAGTTTGAAATACTCCCACACATCCTATCAGATCATAATGGTCTAGGGCTGGTCTTTAATAACAACAAAGTCAACAAAAGCCCATACACACATGGAAATTAAACAATGCTCTATTAAATGATAGCATGGTCAAAGAATAAATAAAGAAAGAAATTAAGGATTTTCTAGAATTTATTGAAAATGAAAACACAACATTCCCAAACCTATGGGAAGAAATGAAAGCAGCACTGAAAGAAAACTTTGTAGCTCTGAGTGTTTCCAAAAAGATACTGGAAGGAGCATAGACTAGCAACTTGACAGCACAATTGAAAGCTCTAGAACAATAGGAAGCAGACACACCCAAGAGGAGTAGATGGCAAGAAATATTTAAACTCAGAGCAGAAATTGACCAAATAGAAACAAAAAGAACCAACCAAAGAATCAACAAAACTGAGAGCTGGTTCTTTGAGCAAATTAACAAGATTGATAAACCCTTAGCCAGACTAACTAGAGGACAAAGAGAGAGTAAACAAATTAACAAAATCAGAAAGGAAAGTGGAGACATAACAACTGAAACTGAGGCAACTGAAGAAATTATCAGATCCTACGACAAAAGCTTATACTCAAAAAAGCTGGAAAATCTGGAGGAAATGGATGAATTCGTAGACAGATACAAGATCCTTAAGTTAAACCAGGACCAGGTAAACCATCTAAACAATCCCATAGCACCTAAAGAAATTGAAGCACTCATCAAAACACTCCACCCCCCAAAAAAAACCTAGGTCCAGATGGGTTCAGTGCAGAATACTATCAGACATTTATTGACATCCTAATAACATTACTCTCCAAAATCTTGCACAAAATAGAGTAAGATGGTACATTACCTAACTCATTTTTTGAGACCACAATAATCCTCATTCCTAAACTATACAGAGACCCTACAAGGAAAGAGAACTTCAGAATAATCTCTCTTATGAATATTGATCCAAAAATACTCAAAAAATCCTTCCAAACCGAATCCAAGAACACATCAAAATGATCATGATCAAGTAAGCTTCATTCCTGGGATGCAGGGATGGTTTAATATACAGAAATATATCAAAGTAATACAACATGTAAACAAACTCAAAGAAAAAAGCCACATGGTTATCTCCCAAATGCTGAGAAAGCATTTGACAAAATTCAACACCCCTTCATGTTAATAGTCTTGGACAGTACAGAAATTCAAGGTCCATACCTAAACATAATAAAAGCAATATACAGCAAACCAATAGCCAACATCAAACTTAACAGAGAGAAACTTGAAGCAATCCCACTTAAATCAGGGACTAGATGAGACTGCCCACTCTCCTCCTATCTATTCAACATAGTAATGGAAGCCCTGCCTAGAGTAATTAGACAGCAAAAGGAAATAAAAAGGATACAATTTGGAAACTAAGAAGTAAAAATATCACTGTTTGCACATGATATGATAGTGTATGCAAGTGACTGCAAAAATTCCACCAAAGAATTTCTACAGCTGAAAAACAAGTTCAGCAAAGTGGCTGGATATAAAATTAACTCAAACAAATCAGTAGCCATCCTCTACTCAAAAGACAAACATGTGGAGAAAGAAATTAGGAAATAGATACCCTTCACAATAGTCACAAACCATATGAAATATCTTGGTGTGACTCTAACTAAGCAAGTGAAGGACCTGTATGACAAGAACTTTAAATCTCTAAAGAAGGAAGTCTAGGAAGATCTCAGAAAATTGAAAGATCTCCATGCTCCTGGATTGGAAGGATCAACATTGTAAAAAGGCCAACTTACCAAAAGTAATTTACAGATTCAAAGCAATCCCCATCAGAATTCCAACCCCAATTCTTCATAGAACTAGAAAGAGCAATGTGCAATTTCATCTGGAAAAAAAAAGAGACCTAGAATAGCAGAATCCATCCTCAACAACAGGAAAATATCTGCTAGAATCACCATTCTTGACCTCAAGCTATATTACTAGGCAATTGTGTTAAAAACTCCATGGTACTGGTACGGAGACAAGCTTGTGGATCAATGGAATAAAATAGAAGATCCAGAAATGAACCCTCTCATATATGATTCCTTGAGTTTTCACCAAGGAGATGTAAACACCCAATGGCAAAAGGACAGCATCTTCAACAAATGGTTTTGGTCCAACTGGCGCTAAGCATGCAAAAGAATGAAAATAGACCCTTCTTATCTCCTTGTACTAAGCTCTAGTGCAAGTGGATTAAAGTTCTCCACATTAAATCAGGTACAATGAAAGTATTAGAAGAGATAATAGGGAAAACCTTCGAACATTTGGGCACAGGAGAAAATTTCTTGAACAGAACACCAATTGCTCATGCTCTAAAGTCAATATCGACAAATAGGACTTAATGAGATTGCAAAATTTCTGTAAGGCTAAGCACACTCTCAAGAAAACAAAATGGCGGCCAACAGATTGGGAAAAAATCTTTCCCAACTCAACATCTGATAGAGACCTAATATCTGAGATATACAAAGAATTCAATAAGTTAGACACCAGAGAATCAAATATTACTATTAAAAATGCAACACAGAGCTAAACAAAAAGTTTTCAATTGAGGAATATCGAATGGCTGAGTAGCATCTAAGGAAGTGCTGAACATCATTAGCCATCAGGGAAATACAAATCAAAACAACCCTGAGATTCTACCTCATACCAGTTAGAATGGCTAAGATGAAAAATTCAGATGACAGCAGATGCTGGCAAGGATGTGGTGAAAGAGGAACACTTCTCCACTGCTGGTGGGGTTGTAAACCGGTACAACAAGATGTCCTTTAGTAGATGAATGGATACAAAATTGTGGTAAATTTACACAATGGAGAACTACTCAGCTATCAGAAACAACGACTTTATGAAATTCTTAAGTAAATGGAAAGTTCCTAATGTTTAAAAGACTGGTGAGTAGGATATCTGGGCAGCCAGGGAGCAGAGAGATTTCTGCAGAGTGGGCACGGAAAGCACGCCCCCACCCTGCCCGATCCAGGGACCAAGGACCAGCATTGGAACCTCTGCTTCCACCTGGCGGCAACTTTAGGGCGCAAAACAGGGCTGGGCCCATCTGCCACCTGGACAAGTGGAGATCCAGTGACACAGACAAGATACAAGGGAAAGGCAAGAACATATCACTGACAACAAGGTGGCAAGAGGAAAGCGAAAGAGTATATCCCAAGGAAACCAAGACAACCTGGCAACACCAGAACCCAGCTCTCCCATAACAGCAAACATTGGAATGCCAAACACTCCAGAATAAGAAGACGCAGACCTTAAATCATACCTCAAGACAATGATAGAGATACTTAAACAAGAACAGGAGCAAAAGCAAAAAGAATCAGAAGCTTTTAAAGACGAAACAAGAAAAATACTCAAAGAACTCAAAGAACTAGAGAACAGAGCCAAAGAGATGAAGGAATGGAAGAGGGAATTTAAAACGGAAATTGACACAATAAAGAAAACACTAAAAGAGATAACCCTAGAGGTAGAACACCTAAAAAAGAAATCAGGAGTCACAGAAGCAAGCATTTCCAATAGACTACAAGAGAGGGAAGAGAGAATCTCGGGGGCCGAAGACAATATAATATTGTAAACATAGACAAAACAGCCAGAAAAGATGCAAAAAACAAAAAACGCTCCTAACCCAAAATGTCCAGGAAATCCAGGACACAATGAGAAGAACAAACCGAAGTATAAAGAAATAGAAGAGGGAGAAGAGAATCAACTAAAGGCACAGTAAATATCTTCAACAAAATCATAGAAAAAAACTTCCCTACCCTCAAGAATGAGATGACCACGAGCATAAAAGAAGCCTTCAGAACTCCAAATAAGTTGGACCAGAAAAGAAATACCTCCTGACACATAATAGTCAAAATAACAAGTGCCCAAAGCAAAGAAAGAATACTAAAAGCAGTAAGAGAAAAAGGCCAGGTAACATATAAAGGCAGACCAATCAGTATCACACCCGATTTCTCAACAGAGACCATGAAAGCTAGAAGATCCTGGACAGACATCATGCACACCCTAAGAGAGCACAAGTGCCAGCCCAAGCTGCTATAGCCAATAAAACTATCAATCACCATAGATGGAGAGATGAAGATATTTCAAGACAAATCTAAATTTACACAATATCTGACCACAAACCGAGCACTACAATGAATTATGGGTGGAAAACCCAATACAATGTGGGAAAATACATCCTAGTAAAAACAAGAAAACTACTAAACAAGAAAACCAAAAGAAGAAAAAGACACAGACACAATTCAATCCACAAAAGCAATAATAGCAGGAAACAGAAACAACTATTCCATGATATCTTAACATAAATGGACTGAACTTTCCAATAAAGAAACATAGGCTATCAGGCTGGATACATAAACAAAATCCAGCATTTTGCTGCATACACTAAACTCATCTCAGAGACAAAGACAGACACTATCTCAGAGTACAAGGGTGGGAAAAAAACTTCCAATCAAACAGCTTCAAGAAGCAAGCTGGAGTGGCTATTCAAATATCGAATAAAGTAAATTTCCAACCAAAAGTTATCAAAAAAGATAAAGAAGAACTCTTTTTACTCATTACCAGGGAAATCTGTCAGGAGAAACTCTCAATCCTTAACATATATGCTCCAAATAAAAAAGCACCCACATTCATAAAAGAAACCCTACTAAAGCTCAAAAAATACATTTCACACCTCACAATAATAGTGGGAGACTTTAATACTCCACTCTCTCCAATGGAAAGATCATGGAAACAGAAACTGCACAAAGACACTGTAATACTAGCAGAGACTTTGAATCAACTGGAATTAATAGATATCTACAGACCATATCATCCTAAAGTAAAAGAATACACCTTCTTCTCATCACCCCATGGCACCTTCTCGAAAATTGACCACATAATTGGACACAGAACGAGCCTCAATCGATATAAGAAGACTGAAATACTCCCATGCATCCTCTCAGATCACCATGGTCTACGGCTGGTCTTTAACAGCAACAAAGACAACAAAATCCCCACATACACATGGAAAGTAAACAACGTTCTGTTAAAGGATAGCAGGATCAAAGAAGAAATAAAGAAAGATATTAAAGATTTTCTAGAATTAAATGAAAATGAAAACACAACATACCAAATCTATGGGATGCAATGAAAGCAGTACTGAGAGGAAAACTCATAGCCCTAAGTGCTTCAAAAAAGAAACTGGAGAGAGCATACATCAGCAACTTGACAGCACAGCTAAAAGTCCTAGAACAAAAGGAAGGAGATACAACCAAGAAGAGTAGACTGCAAGAAATAATCAAAATTAGGGCAGAAATAGACCAAATAGAAACAAAAAGAACTTTTGAAAAAATCAACAAAACCAAGAGCTGGTTCTTTGAGAAAATCAACAAGATTGATTAAGCCCTAGCCAGACTAACTAGAGGGCAAAGAGAGATTATAAAAATTAACAAAATCAGAAAGGAAAGTAGAGACATAACAACTGAAACTGAGTAAATTCAAGAAATCATCAGATCCTACTACAAAAACTTATACTCCACATAATTGGAAAATCTGGAGGAAATGGGCAAATTCCTAGACAGATTCAAGATCCTAAAGTTAAACCAGGACCAAGTAAACCGTCTAAATAATCCCATAACACCTAAAGAAATAGAAGAAGTCATCAAAAACCTCCCAACCAAAAAAAAAGCCCAGGTCCAGACGGGTTCAGTGCAGAATTTTATCAGACATTTATTGTTGATATAAGCCCAATACTCTCCAAACTATTCCACGTGATAGGATCAGACAGATTACTACCTAACTCATTTCTTGAGCCTACAAAAACCCTCCTCCCTAAACCACACAAAGACCCTACAAGGAAAGAGAACTTCAGACCAATCTCACTTATGAATATTGATGCAAAAATACTCAACAAAATCCTTGCAAACCGAATCCAAGAACACATTAAAACGATCATTCATCATGACCAAGTAGGCTTCATCCCTGGGATGCAGGGATGCTTTAATATAAAGAAATCCATCAATGTAATCCACCATATAAACAAACTCAAAGAACAAAATCCCATGGTCATCTCACTAGATGCTTAGAAAGCATT
Source organism: Micromys minutus (assembly GCF_963924665.1). Lineage (NCBI taxonomy): Eukaryota > Metazoa > Chordata > Mammalia > Rodentia > Muridae > Micromys > Micromys minutus. The sequence continues at coordinate 45,135,000 of NC_137981.1, read as the reverse complement.
TGACAAAATTCAGCACCCCTTCATGTTAAAAGTCCTGGAAAGAACAGGAATCCAAGGTCCATACCTAAACAAACATAATAAAAGCAATATACAGCAAACCAAAAGCCAACATCAAACTTAACGGTGGGAAACTTGAAGCAATCCCACTAAAATCAGGGACTCAACAAGGCTGCTGACTCTTTCCCTACCTACTCAACACAGTACTGGAAGTCCTGGCTGGAGCAATTAGACAGCAAAAGGAGATCAAGGGGATACATATCAGAAAGGAAGAGGTAAAAACATCACTCTTTGCAGATGACATGATAGTGTACTTAAGTGACCCCAAAAATTCCACCAGAGAACTCCTACAGCTGATAAACAAGTTCAGCAAAGTGGCTGGATACAAAATTAACTCAAACAAATCAGTAGCCTTCCTCTACTGGAAGGACAAACATGTGGAGAAAGAATTTAGGGAAACGGTACCCTTCATAATCATCACAAAACCTATGAAATACCTTGGTGTGACTTTAACTAAGCAAGTGAAGGAACTGTATGACAAGAACTTCAAACGTCTAATGAAGGAAATCGAGGAAGATCTCAGAAAATGGAAAGATCTCCCATGCTCATTGATTGGAAGGATCAACATTTTAAAAATGGCCATCCTACCAAAAGCAATCTACAGGTTCAATGCAATCCCCATCAAAATCCCAACCGAGTTCTACATTGAGTTGGAAAGATCAATGTGCAATTTCATATGGAACAACAAAAGACCTAGATTAGTGAAATCCATCCTCAACAACAAGAAAACATGTGTGGGAATCACTATCCTTGACCTCAAGCTATATTACAAGGCAAGTGTGCTGAAAACTGCATGGTACTGGTACAGAAATAGGCATGTGGATCAATGGAATAGAATAGAAGATCCAGAAATGAGCCCTCATGTACATGGTCATCTGATTTTTGACAAAAGAGGGGTAAACATTCAATGGAAAAGGACAGCCTATTCAACAAATGGTGTTGGTCGAACTGGCACTCAGCATGCAAGAGAATGAAAATAGACCCTTTCTTATCTCTTTGTACAAAGCTCAAGTGTAAGTGGATCAAAGATCTCCACATTAAACCAGATACACTGAAACTATTAGATGAAAAAGTAGTGGAAAACTTAGAACACATAGGCACAGGAGAAAATTTTCTGAATAAAACACCAATGGCTCAAACTCTAAGATCAATGATTAACAGATGGGACTTAATGAGATTGCAAAGTTTCTGTAATGCTAAAGACATTGTTAAGAAAACAAAACTGCAGCCAACAAATGGGAAAAGATTACCAACTCCACATCAGATAAATGCCTAATATCCAAGGTATACAAAAAATTCAGAATGCTAGACACCAGATAATTAAACAACCCTATTAAAAACTGGGGTACAGAGTTAAACAAAACGTTCTCAATTGAGGAATATTGAATGGCTGAGAAACATCTGAGGAAGTGCTTGACATCCTTAGCCATCAGGGAAATGCAAATCAAAACAACCCTGAGATTCCACCTCACACCAGTCAGATTGGCTAAGATCCAAAATTCAGATGATAACAGGTGCTGGCAAGGTTGAGGAGAAAGAGGAACACTTCTCCACTGTTGGTGGGGTTGTAAACTAGTACAACCACTCTGGAAATCAGTCTGGTGATACCTCAGAAAATTGGTCATAGTACTACCTGAAGACCTACTTATTCCACTTCTGGGCATATACCCCAGAGACACTTTAATACACAACAAAGATATATGCACCACAATGTTCATAGCAGCTCTATTTATAATAGCCAGAATGTGGAAGGAACCCAGATGTCCTTCAGTAGATGAATGGATACAAAAATTGTGGTACGTTTACACAATGGAATACTACTCAGCCACCAGAATCAATGACTTAACCAAATTCTTAAGAAAATGGCTGCATCTAGAGAATATCATCCTGAGTGAGATAACCCAGTCACAAAAGAACAGACATAATATGCAGTCACTGATAGTGGGATGCTAACCCCAGAGGCTCGGACTGCCCCAGAAACAACTCACAGACTGTATGAAATCGAAGAAAAAAAGAAAACAAAACAAAAAAAGTCATGCTCAATCTTTACCCACCAAGAACACATTGACAAATTCCGGTTTATACCTTGTATTACATATACTGTTTGCTCATTGTAAAAAAAAAAATCTTTACACACCAAGAAAACTTTGACTATTTCCTGGTTACATCTTTTTTACATGTACTTTATGCTCATTGAATTAGTAAGATCTTAATCACACTATCAAACCTTAAAAAAAAAAAAACAAGTAATGACAAAAATGTATTGTATACTTTTATGCAAAAAATTCTTAAAATTTGTACATTTATCTTTTTTTTAAAAATAAAGTTGTTAAAAAAAAAAGAAAATGTATTCATGTAGAGAACATTATCCTGAGTGAGATAACCTAGTCACAAAAGAACAGACATAATATGCAGTCACTAATAATTGAATACTAACCCCAGAAAGCTTATAAAACGCCAGAAACAACTCATAGAGTATATGAACTTCAAGGAAAAAAAGGGGAAAAGTTAGTATGTTTCATCTTTACACACCAAGTAACTTTGACTATTTCCGCTTTACATCTTCTTTTACATGTACTTTGTAACTAGTAAGATTTCAATGCATACTATCAAACCTTAAAAATAATCAAGTACTGACAAAAATGTATTCATATACTTCCATGCAAAAATGCCTTTAAAATCTGTACATTTATGTCTGTTTTTTAAAATAAAGTTTTTCAATTAAAAAAATAAGTGTATAGCATGTTCTCAGGGTGGGGTACTGTCACCCCCAACTCGACCAGCAAGGAAGACACGACACTCCGGATTCTTCTCAATAGCCTTTATTCAGGAAAACCTCGATGCTGATACGGGGGACCCCGAGTGCCGAGAGCACCCTCCTTTTATCCTTCTCGGACTGAGGTTGTGTGACTTGTCCTCCAGAGCACCCTCCTTTTATCCTTCTTGGACTGAGGTTGTGTGACTTGTCCTCCAGGGATTGGCGGAGCGGGGATCACCTTATTAGTATAATGCCATGCGGGCGTGTTTGGTGCCAGAAGCAGTTATGTACATGCGCAGTCAGGTTGTTTATTTCTAACCAAGCCAGATATCGGCGCCATTTTGGCAGGGCGGCAGAGCCGCTGCTTACAGGGTACACCTAGACCTTAAGCCATTAATAACTCAAAAAGTAAGAAGATAGTCTTATGGCTATTTTTGGTAGTTAAAAATCATTATGTTTAATCTTTACATACCAAAAACTGGCTATTTTCATGTTACATTTTGTTTTACCTATACTTTATGATCTTTGTATTTCAGAAGATTTCAATGTACATTATCTAACCTTTAATAAGTCAAGTAATGTGAACAATATATTCATATATATTTTATACCAAAATGTTTTTAATAATCTGTATATGTATCTCTGTATTTTTATTTTAAATAATGTTGTAAAAAAAGGAAAAAGTGCATTCATATGCAAATTCCTATTACATATTCATATATAGAGTCAGAGCTGATTCTATAAATTCTCTATATAAAGCCATGCTGCCTTAATAAGGAAATATGCTAATATTAACATTAAATCCCACACTACTCCATGAAGAAGGAAATAGAGATTAAAAAAACCTTGCGTTTAAAATAAACATGAATAAAGTTTTCAAAAAAAATAAAACAAAATATATTTTCTTTGAATTTCATTAATATTATTGTGTATATCTGTTAAGCAATATTTATTTTTGTAACCCAAAATTATTTTCTGATACTGATACAGGCTACTCTATCCCAACATACCTATATGATAACATAATATTATTTTTAAAGAGTCATTTTTTAGTTTCATGTATATGAGTACACTGTAGTTGCTTTCATCTTTGAAAGAAGTCAGAACAGTTATTCAAACAATGCAGGATCCTGGAGGTAGGATCTGACATAGGAGCCATTTTTGCTGGCTTACTCTTCAGGATTCTGTCATGTTGTTTCTTTATAGAACTCAGGGTTACCAGACCAGAGGTTGTAACATCACAATGGGCTGCTCTCTCCTCCACAGTTCATTCATTAAGAAAATGACTTACAGGTTTGCCTGTAGTTCAGTCTTCTGGAGGCATCTTATTTTACTTTTGATGAGTAACTATTTTATTTATTTATCTCTCAAATGCTGATTTATATAGTATGTGTTAAAGTTTATCTTGATTTCCTTTGAGTTTCTTTCATGCCCTCCTTTTTACTTCTAAATGTATTAATTTGGTTGTGTTCTCTGTGTATTTTACTTAATTTGGCTAGAGGTTTATCAATTTTATCAATTTTGTCTAATATTCTACTCTTCATTTCTTTGTTTTTTTTATCTTGTGCTTATTGCTGTTTCTTTCTATCTTATGAATTTTAGTCCTGAGTTTGATTATTTGTTGCCATCTACTTTTTTGGAGAATTAGTTTACTTTTTTGTTCTAGAGTTTTCAATCCCTAACTTGCGAATATTAAATCTTTCAATTTTTTAAGTAGGCACTACTATGAACTTGCATTTTAAAACTCCATTTGCTTTGTCTCATAAGTTTTGGTATATTGTATTTTCATTTGTCGTCAGTTCTATGTTTTTAAGATTTTCTTTGTAATTTTTGTCGTGACACATCAATAGTGAGTCGTTCAGTTTTCATGAGTTTGTAAATATTCTGTTGTTGATATCCAGCTTTAATCTCTGTTCGTCAGGTAGGATGCATAGATTTTTTTTATCTGTTGAGATTTGCTTCCCTTCCAAGTATATGTTCAATTATATAGAAGGGAAATTATTAGTTGTTGAGGAGAAGGTCTATTCTTTTGTTGTTGTTGTTTTTTTTTCAGTGAAAGATTCTGGAAAGATCTGCTTGAACTCTTTTTATTTGTGATATTATTTTACTACAACAGTTTGTTGTTTAGTTTTGTCTGAGTAACTGGCCGGATGGAAATATTGAAGTTACCCACTGTAACAGTGTGGGAGTGTGAGAGCCAATAGGTAATTTCACCTTTAGTAATCTTTCTCCATGAAATTGGATACCCTTATATTTGGTGCAGAAATGTTTAGAATTGTAATATCTTTTTGTCATATTTTTCTTTTGATGACTGCTGTGTTTTTCCCCATCTCCTTTGAAAAGTCTTGGATTGAAATTTCTTTTGTTAAATTTAAAAATAGATACCACTTCTTGCTTCTTTGGTTCATTTATCTGTAATATTTTCTACTATAACTTTTTTTTTCTGAAGAGATTCTGTATTTTCTAATATGGTGTCTTTTGTTTCTAGCAGAAAGGTAAATTATATTTTTCAATCCACTTTGTTAGTTTTCATCTGAGATTATTTATTACTTAGGTTTTCATGGATATGGATAACCTCTTCAAATTGAAGTTTTTGTTTATGTATCTCCTGTAATGCTGGATTGGTAGATAGATACTACTTAAATTGTGTTTTACTATGAAATGTTTTACTTTATCTATTGAGGTTAACATATTTTCTGGGCACAGTAGTCTAAATATGTAAAACTAAGAAAGACTATTATAAAAGCTGCAAAAAACAGGTTATGAAACATACACTTGTAGATCTATAAGAATTATAACAGATTTCTCATCCAAGAATCTCAAAGATAGAAGGACTTGGACAGATAACTTTCAGGCTTGAGAAACCACAGAAGTGAGCCTAGATTACTTTACCAGCTAAATTTTCATAGATGGAGAATCTAGGATATTCCATGAGAAATCCAAATATAAACAATATCTTTCCACTAAGACAGCCCTACAAAGGATACTAGAAGAAAAACTCTAACACATTCAGGGTAACTACATTTAAAAAAAACACAAGAAATGAATATTTTCACACCACAAAATTCAAAAGAAGAGAGTATTTTTTCCCAATCTCTCTATTACACACACACACACACACACACACACACACACACACACACACACACCACCGACATTAAAATAACAGAAATTAACAATCTTTGGACATTAAAATCTCTGAAAATCAATGGACTCAAATTGCCAATAAGGAAGACATAGGATAACAGAATAGGACTAAAAACACAGTCCATCATTCCACTGCATATAAGAAACACAACCCAGGAACAAAGATAGTCACTGCCTCAGAATATACAACTGGAGAAAGTTGTTCCAAGCAAACAGACACAAGGATCAAGCCAAACTAATGTTACTAATAACTAATAAAATAGTATTTTAAACAAAAGTAATCAAAAGAGATGGGAAGTAAAATTTATACTCATAAAAGGAAAACTATGCCAAGATGAGTTTTCATATAAAGAAAGCTCTCAATTTTGAACATCTATGCCCCAAATGCAAAGGTGCCCTCATTATAAAAGAAACATCACTAAAGCTTAAATCACACACTGAACCCTACTTACTAATAGTGGATGTTTTTAACTGCACATTCTCACAGACAGGCATTTTTGTCATTAGAACAGAAACTAAACAGAAATAATGAAACTAACAGATGTTATGAATTAAATGAATCTGAGATACCTACAGAATATTTCACTCAAAGACAAAAGAATATACCTCTCAGAATATTTTCAGTATATTTTTGGAATCTTCTCCAAAATTGATATACACCTTAACAAAACTATCATCAACTCATACCAGATTTGAATCACTTTGTGAATCCTATATGATCACCATGGGTTAAAGCTGAACTTCAACAACAGAAACAACATATAGTCAACATATACATGGAAAATTAACAACTCTCTCTTCAATGGTTACTTGGTCATGGAAGAAACAACAAAAATAAATAATGACTCTAGAATTCAATGAAAATGGAAGCACAGCATACACAAATTTATGGGACAAAGTGAAAACAATGAATGCTAAGAGAAAAGTTTATAGACCTATGTCACTTCATTTAGAAACTAAAGAGATTTAAAATTAGCAAATAGAATGCATTCCTTAAAACTCTGGAACAAAGAAAAGCAAATACATCTCAGAAGAGAAAACAGCTGGAAATAATCAAAATGAGGACTGAAATAAATCCAATAGAAAAGAATAGAATAATACAATGAATCAAGAAAACCAAGAGTTGCTACTATGATGAAATTATAAATATAGAAAAATGTGTAGTGAAGCTAATTAATAGGCAGAGAAGCAATATGCAAATTAACAAAATCAGAAATGAAAAGGGAGACATAACAACAGTAACTGAGAAAAAAAAAACCCATCAGATCCTACTATAAAAGTCTCTCTTCACAGCCAGCCCACCAGCATCAGAACTCATGGCCTGCCTATAGATTGCTGAGCACCCAAAAGAGCCTGGTCAGGCCTTCCTCCTGAACTGTCAGGTGAGTTCCCATTTTCTCTCCACTGAATATCTGGGGAGAGACCTCCAGGAACTCTCAGCGCAGAGGTATCTTGGTGCTGTTTGGGAACAAACTGTCTGGCTCTCATATGTACCCAGAGCCAGAGCTGGCCCACTACCATTGGAACTCACAGCCTACACACAGAGACTGAATACCCAGGAGAAATGGCCCTCTTGAGCCCTTCAGTTTACAGACCCACAGGTGAGACACGTTCCAGTCAGACACAACAAGATTATCTAACATCACAGACAACAAGATAGTAAGAGGAAAGCACAAGAACTGAAACAATAGAAACCAAGGCAATTTAGTAATATTAGAACCCAGGTTTTGCTCTTGCTCTCTCTTGTTCTTGCTCTTGCACCCTTACCCCTCCTCTTCCTCTTCTCTCCTCTCTTCACGTTCTCATGACTTGCCTCTACTCCTCTACTCCTCTATTCCTCTCTTCTCTCTCTCTCTATCTGCCTCTACTACCCTCTTAACTCCCCTATGACCTGAATAAACTCTATTATATACAACAAAACAAAACAAAACAAAACAGTTTTCCTTCTAGAGCAAGTAGTATATATCCCAGCTCACCAGAAAAGCAAGATTTGGACTTAAAATCATACCTCATGTTGATGATAGAGGGCCTCAAGAAGTGCATGAATAACTCCTGAAGGAAATACAGAGAAACCAGAAGAACACACATAAACAAGAAGCCATTAAGAAAGAAACACAAAAATCACTTAAAGAGCTACAGGAAAACACAACCAAACAGGTGAAGGAATTGAAAACTGAAATAAAAACAATAAAGAAATCACAAAAAGATACAACTCTGGAGAAAGAAAACCTAAGAAAGAGATCAGGAGTCACAGATGCAAGCATCAACAACAGAATAGGAGAGATGGAGAAGAGAATCTAAGGGCCAGAAGATACCATAGAAAACATTGACACAATAGTCAGAGAAAACAAAAAATCAAAAAGCTTCAAACCCAAAACATCCAGGAATCCAGGACACAATGGGAAGACCAAACCTAATTATAATAGGTGTAGAAGAGAGCAAAGACTCACATTTAAAAGACCCAGTAAATATCTTCAGCAAAATTATAGAAGAAAACTTTCTTACCTAAAGAAAGCAATGGCCATGAACATACAAGAAGCCTACAGAATTTCAAATCAATTGGACGAGAAAATAAATTCCTCTTGATACATAATAGCCAAAGCACCAAATGTTCAAAACAAAAAAGAATACTAAAAGTCGTGAGAGAAAAAGAACAAGTACCATATAAAGGCAGAACAATCAGAATAATACCAGACTTCTCAACAAAGAATTTGAAAGCTAGAATATTCTAGACAGATATCATACAGACCCTAAGAGAATACAAATGCAAGCCCAGGTTTCTATATCTAGCAAAACTCTCACCATAGATGAGGAAACCAAGATATTTAAGGAAAAACCAAATTTACACAATATCTGTCCTCAAACCCAGCCCTACTGAGGATAATAGACCAGAACTTCAATACAAGAAGGGAAACTACACCCTCGGCAAAGCAAGAAAATAATCTTGCAAAAAACCCAAAAGAAGAAAAGAACACAAAAATAATTCTACCTCTAACAACAAAAAATAACAGGAAAAAAATCATTATTCCTTAATATCTCTTAACATCAGTGGACTTAATTCCCCAATTAAAAGACATAGACTATCAGACTGGATATGTAAACAGCATCCAGCTTTTTGTTGCATACAGGAAACTCATCTCAGTGACAAAGGTAACCAGTATCTCAGAACAGAGAACTGGGAAAAACTTCCCAAACAAATAGACCCAATAAACAAGCTGAAGTAGTCATTCTAACATCGAATAAAATAGATTTTCAACCAAAAGTTATCAAAAATGTGAAGAAGGACACTTTTTATTCATCAAAGGGAACATCTATCAAGATGAACTTTCAATCCTGAACATCCTGCTCCAAATACAAGGGCACCCACATTCATAAAAGAAACTCTACTAAAGTTCAAAGCTTATATTACACCATGCAATAATAGTGGGAGACTTCAACACCCCACTCTCATCCATGAAAGCATGAAAGCAGAAACTGAACAGAGACACAGTGAAACTAACAGAAGTTGTGAAACAAATGGATTTAACAGACATCTATTTAACATTACATCATAAAACAAAAGAATATACATACCTTCATCTAAGCATCTCCTGGTACCTTCTCCAAAATTGACCATATAGTTGGTCATAAAACAGGCTTCAACAGATACAAGAACATCAAAATAACCCCATGCATCTTATCATATCACCAGGAACTAATCCTGGTCTTCAATTAAAACAATAACAGCACAAAAACAAAAAACCCACATACACATAGAAGCTTGAAAATGCTCTACTCAATTATACCTTGGTCAGGGAAGAAATAAGTAAAGAAAAAAAATGTTTTTAGAATTTACTTAAAATTAAGAAATAACCTATTAAAGTTAAAAGATATAATGAAAGCAGACTAAGAGGAAAACTCATAGCTCTGAGTGCCTCCAAAATGAAACTGGAGAAAACATACACTAACAGTTCGACAACACACCTGAAAGCTCTAGAACAAAAAAAGTAGATACAACCAAAAGTAGTAGATGGCAAGAAATAATCAAACTCAGTGCTGAAATCAACCAATAGAAACAAAAAGAAATATACAAAGAATCAACAAAATTAGGAGCTTGATCTTTCAGAAAATCAACAAAATAGATAAACTCTTAGTCAAACTAACCAAAGGGCACAGAGAGAGTATCAAAATTAAGAAAATCAGAAATGAAAAGAGAGACATTCTGAAGAAATTCAAGATATCATCAGATCCTACTGCAAAAGCCTTTAATCAAAAAACTGGAAAATCTAGAGGAAATAGTCAATTTTCTTGAGATACTAGGGACCAAAGTTAAATCAGGATCAGATAAACCATCTAACTTGTCCTATAAACCCTAATAAAGTAAAAGCAGTCACCAAAAGCCTCCCAACCCAAAAAAAAAAAAAAAAAAAAAAAAAAAAAAAAAAAAAAAAAGCCCAGCACCAGATGGGTTCAGTGCAGAATTCTATCAGACCTACATAGATGACCTAATACCAATACTTTCCAAGTTATTCCACAAAATAGAAACAGAGGGAACACTACCCCACTCATTCTTCAAATTCAGAATTATGCTCATAACTAAACAACACAAAGTCTCTAAAAAGAAAGAGAGCTTCAGACCAATTTCCCTCATGAACATTGATGCAAAAATACTCAACAAAATTCTTGCAGACCAAATTTACAAGCACATCAAAATGATCTTTCAGCATGACTAACTAGGCTTTATCCCAGGGATGCAGGAGTATTTCGATATATGGTAATCCATCAATGTATATTAAACTACAAACAAAGGCAAAGAAAAAAAAAAAACCACATGATCATGTCTTTAGATCCTGAGGAACATTTGACAATACTTAACACTGCTTCATGTATAAAAGTTTTGAAATATCAGGAATTCAAGATATTTAAAGATACTGAAAGCAATATATATCACACCAGTAGCCACATCAAACTAAATGGAGAAACACCTGAAGAAAATTTTACTAAAATCACGGACTAGACAAGACTACCTTACTCTACCCCTACCTACTCAGTATAGTACTGGAAGTCCTAGCCAGGGAAATTAGACAACAAAAGGAAGTCAAAGGAATACAAATTAAAAAAGAAAACATCAAAATATTACTATTTGCTGATGTATACTTAAGTGACCTTAAAATCTCCAGCAGAGAACTCTTACAGCTGATAAACAACTTCCACAATGTGGCTGGATATGAAATTAACTCAAACAAATCAGTAACCTTTCTTTAATAAAAGGATAAACAGGCTGAGAAGGAAATTAGGGAATCAACACCCTTTACAATAGCTACAAATAATATAAAATACATTGGATAACCTTAACCAAGTAAGTGATAGATCTGTATGGCAAGAACTTCAAGTTGCTGAAGAAGAAAATTGAAGATCTCCGAAGATGGAAATATCTCCCAAGCTCCTGTATTACAAGTATCAACATAGCAAAAATGGTTATCTTGTCAAAAGTAATCTACAGATTCAATGCAATTCCAATCAAAATTCCAACTCAATTTTTATAGTGTTAGAAAGAGCAATTTGCAAATTCATTTGGAATAACAAAAACCCCAGAATAATAAAACTATTCTAAACAATAAAAGAACTTCAGGGAGAATCACCATCCTTGACCTTAAGCAGTTTACACACCAATTATAAAAAGTGCATCATATTGGTACAGCAACAGACAGGTAGACCAATGGAACAGAATTGAAGACCCAGGAATGAACCCTCACACCTATGGTCACTTGATCTTTGACAAAGGAGGTAAAAACATTCAATGGAAAAAGGACGGCCTCTAACAAATGGTGCTGGTTCAACTGTCAGTCAGCATGCTGAAGAATGCAAATCAATCCATTCTTATCTCCTTGTACAAAGCTCAAGTGCAAGTGGATCAATGAAGACCTCCACATAAAACCAGGTACACTGAAACTTAAAGAAGGGAAAGTGGGGAAGAGCTTAGAATACATAGGCACAGGGAAATATTTCCTGAGCACTACACCAAAGGCTTTTGTTCTAAGACCAAGAATCATCAAATGAGACCTCATGAAATTCAAAGTTTCTGTAATGCAAAGGACACTGTCAATAGGACAAAACGGCAAACAGCTGATTGGGAAAGAATCTTTACCAATCCTACAACTGATGGAGGGCTAATATTCAATATATACAAAGAACTCAAGAAGTTAGACTACAGAGAATCAAATAGCCCTATTAAAAATTGGGTAGAGTGCTAAACAAAGAATTCTCATCTGAGAAATACTGAATGGTTGAGCAGCACTTAAAGAAAAGCTCAACATCTCTAGTCATCAGGGTAATGCAAATCAAAACAACCCTGAGATTCCACCTCATACAAGTCAGAATGGCTAAGATCAAGTACTCAGGTGACAACAGATACTGGCAAGGTTGCAGAGAAAGAGGAACACTTTTCCATTGTTCTTGGGATTGCAAGCTGTACAACCACTCTGGAAATCAGTCTGGCAGTTCCTCTGGAAGTTGGACATAGTACTACCCGAGGACTTTTACCACTCTTGATCATAAACCCAGAAGATGCTACAACATAAAACAAGGACTCATGCTCCACCATGTTCATAGCAGTGTTACATAATAGCCAGAAGCTGGAAAGGACCCAGATGTCCTCCAACAGGAGAATGGATACAGAAAATGTGGTACATTTACACAATGGAGTACTACTCAGCTATTAGAAACAATTACTTCATGAAATATTCCTAGGCAAATGGATGGAACTAGAAGCTATCTTCCTGAGTGAGGCAACCCAGTCACAAAAGAACACTCACGGTATGCACTCACTGATAAGCAGATACTAGCCCAAAAAGCTTAGAATACCCAAGAAACAACTCACAGACCTTCTGAAGCTCAAAATGAAGGAAGGCCAGATTATGGATGACTCAGACCTTCTTAGAAGGGAGAACAAATCACTAATGGGATTAAATAAAAAGACAAATAGAGGAGCAGGAATTGAAGAAAAGATTGTCCAGAAAGCACCTCACCTGGGGATCCATCCCACTTGCAGCCACTAAACCTTCGCACTATTGCTGACGTCAAAAAGTGTTTACTGGCAGGCATCTATATGGTTTCCTGCTCAGAGGCTCTGCCAGAGTCATACAGATACAGTTGAGGATATTATTATATGTAATGGACAACTTGTTTTACATCAATCTATTTGATATTTTGAATGATTCTTAGACAATGATAAGCACCCCTTCTTTAGATTAAGCAAGTTCTTTTCTATGATTTGTTTTTATTTTTTGTTTTTCTATCATGGGTTTCCTCTGTTTCCACTATTCCTATTATTAGTAAGTTTTGTCTTTTTACACTGTCCTGAATTTCCCAGATATTTTATACCTGGGTTAAGTATAGATTTCACATTTATTTTAATGGATGTATTTATTTCTTCTACTGTGTCTTCAACACCTTAAATTTTCTCTTTCTTGTCTTGTATGTATATGTATATGTATATTTGTGCACAGTTTGGATGTTCATTAGTGTTCCTAGTTTTATTTTCATGTCTTGAACTGTGTTATTCATTTCATTCCATTTTTGCATTTTCATAGATTACATTAATATATTTATATCCTCTTCAAGTCTTTGGACATATTCATAATTCTTACTTTAAAGCCCTTATCTTCAGTTACATTAATCCGCTATATTAGAGTTTCTTGATTGTAATTATTCTGTCTATTACTGATGACTGTGCTTTTTCACTGGTGTTAGGGCATCTGGGATAAAATGATTGAAGTGATTTTCAGTGTTGGTACCCTGCCTTCTTTTTATTGAATATGTTTTTCGAATCCATGGGCTTTGTTGTGCTTTCTTGACTGTAGGGAAATTCGATCACTCTAGTTTACCTGTTGAGAAATGTCTTCAAGACAGTTGGTGGCAGAGATGAATAAAGGAGCTCAGTGATGGTCTTCAAATGAACTACTAGAATCCTGTTCACATTAAAGCAAAGTTCTCAGAGAGTTGGAGTTATTATGAGAAAAGTAGTTTCTGCCAGTAGGTTGTAGCTAGGCAGCAAATCCACTGTAGTAATAGAGATTAAAGATCTAGGAGTACCCTTAGTCTGAAGCAAGAATTGAAATCACCAGTGAATTGTGGTGGATCAGTACAATATTTATCCTGCAAGCATTGTCTAGAAGAAGGTTGCTATTGGAGAAATTGTAATGGAGGATGCAAAAGATAGTAATATTTATTTACCTGGTGGTGAATAGCTGTAAGATGTGGTCAGATGAAATATTTCTGTGTATGTAAATGGCTGACACAAGGGATTGGGAAATGGAGGAAAGCTGGGTCTAGTGCAATCAGGTGAAGTCTCTAGAGAAGAGGTGGAAGTAGAGAAAAGAGAATCTGTAATAAGTCTACAAAGCTGGGGCAGAAAGTATACAGTCTGAGACAAAAGAGTGAAAATCACCTAGCTACAATCAGATCATGTATAATTTTTCAGTTATATTATCATCATTAAAAATTATTTTCAAGGATTAAAATTCATAGCAACTTATTTTATTATTAAGCAAATATATCTTTTATTATATGTATTATGGCATGTCCACATTAATTCCTGAGCCTTCTCCTTTCCATCTCTAGGTGTGAGTCTATGTGTGAGTGTGTTTGTATATGTGTGTGCGAGTTTGTGTGTGTGAGTTTGTTTGTATATGTGTGTGCGAATGTGTGTGTGAGTGTGTGTGTGTGTGTGTGAGTTTCTTTGTAAATGTGTGTGTGTGTGTGTTTGTGTGTGAATGTGTGTCTCTGTGTGTGTATGTTCTGGTTTCTAGAAATGGAATTCAAGACCTGAACCATGCTAGGCAATAGCTCTACTACTGAGTGTAACCATAGAATTATTTTTTTGCAAATAAAAATTAGCTAACATTTCTATTATTCCTTATAAAAATAGTTTCTTCCATAGTTCATTTCCCCTGCTGAGACTCTTAATAAACATATTATATACATTTATTGTTGCTTCTCATTAACAATGTCAATTTTTACTAGGATCTTTGAATACTTTTAAATCTTTTTCTCTTTTCACATCATATTGGTAGTTTCAAAAGTTATTGTTACTCATTTCCCCCTCTGTTATGTTCTCTACATGTAGTAAACCCACATAGTAAGTATTTCAAATAATATACAGCATATTTACATCTTCGTAGATAGGTTCTGGTTCTCTAGTTTAGTCTTTTGGATTTCTTTTACCTTCACAGAAACTGGGTTTCCTTTTCTGTTGGCAGGGTTGTGAAGTGGTAGTTTGCTGATTACTTCATCTTTTAGACAAAAGTTGCTGTGTATCCCATGCTACCCTTAAACACTTGATCATCTTGATTCTATTTTCTATGTGCCAACTTACATTGGCATTAAAATCCAGTCATTTCAGCACTGGTATTCTTTGCTAATTGTTTTCTACTTTGAGAATTAGCAACATTATGTTGATCTATTGTGTACCAATTATGCAAAATATAGTGTGTAGATTCTAGAGCATATATGCAGAAATTGTTGACTTTCCAGTTTCAGGTTATTAATAAACACAATTAACTACAAACAAGTATACTCCTTTCTTTAGTAGTCTGAAATTTAACTTCATTTGTCCATATGTTTCTACTTGTTTGGAGATTTTTTTTTTATATAGAACAGGTGTTAATTTCAATGAATAAAAAGAAAGGTGAATCTTTGAGAAGATAAGTAAAACCAATAGACCCTTGTCACAGACAGACAACAGAAAAAGAAGATCCACGTTAACCAAACCAGAACTGAATGGGAAAACATTCCAACTGATACAAAATATTTTTCCAACAAAATACTGTAAGGGTATTCTTTAAAACCCTGGACTTTATTAAGTAGGGTCACCTAAAAGAAATGAAAAAAACATTTTGATTCATTCAAATGCCTTTTTTGGATTCTTAGTTCTGATCTTTCCTTCAAAAACCTAAAAATTACAAAATGTAATTTCTTAGTTTTGGAAGAAGAACACCAATCACCATTAGTAAAATTACTTTGTTATTTTAAATTTTACCATAATATGGAGTTGAGAAAACATACTGTAACTAAAGAGAAAGGTATTATTAAAATATTAGATTAAGTAATTAGAAATAAAATTATCATAAGGGTCCATGATTCTATAAAGAATGATACCCCATACTCAAATAGTATGCAAAAGCAAAGAGCATTTTATTTTGCACAAATCCAGCATGCTGTGGTCTACCATCTTCCAAGGCTGAGCCACTCAAGTGTGCTTACAGGTAGAATTTAAAACATATTAGAAAAATTCTAGGGAGGGGTAGATGACCTCTATCTTAACCTCAATGGTTCTATCTCTAGGAAAGTTCCAGAACTACTGCTGGAGCTTACTGGGGAACTGTTGCTGGGGAAAGTCTGGGATATGCTGGTGACCCACTGTCCTTGCCTCAGGCCAGGTGGTGGGGAAGCTTCTGAGGTCTGGACTTGCCTAGACTTGCCCAGTACTTTCAAACAGAGATTTAGGACTAGTTTCTTAAACTGCCAATTTTAATCCTATCATGAAGTCATCCTGTCTCAGTATAAAACAATAAAATCTTGGTAAAAATTGGACTTTATTCATAGTATATTATTTAAGTCTTTAAAAAAAATTAAAACTAAATAACTAACATCAAACATGGAAAATATACAATATACTTTTTCAAATGTCTGTAAAGTAAGTCATCATTTTTATTTTCAAATTTTCTATACTTCCTCTAACTTATTTGTATGTGTAAGAGTGTTTATGGTAATGTGTGTGTGTGTGTGTGTGTGTGTGTGTGTGTGTGTGCACATGTATAGCGTATGTATATGCTTCTACACATACCTTGGTATGAACTTGTGGGGTCAGGGCACAGTTTTCAAAAGTTTGTTCTTCACTTCATCATGAGAGCCATGGTATCAAATTGAAGTCACTACCCTTAGTGGCAGAAAGATTTACCTTCTGAGCCAGGCTAAAAATCCTTAAAGGTCAATAACCAAAAAGCAAATAACTCTTAAAAGTTAAGATTAGAAAAATGAATCTGTTTAGTATATAAGGAGGGCATTTCCAAACATGTCTAGAAAGATTAACTGAGAAATCCAAGTTCAGTCAGATGTAGGAAAAGTGTTCATTGTGGACAAATTTGCACCATCTTTCCGACCTTGTTCTTCATTCTTCTCAGATGTTAGCTGCTCCTTTGTAAATCACTTACTGGTTTCCTGGAGCTCTCTCATGAACGAAACTTCTTCTTTGTCACATTATACCTGCAGCCATTTGAATGCTGAACTTTACCAGCCGCAAAGCACTTCAAAGCCTACCTCACTGATGATTTCCCCACTGACACTCAAGTCCAGTGTCTTACAGGAAGCTCCGAAACATATATTAGATTGCACTTACATTTAATTACACTCCAATTTCGGTGATTTAGTAATAAGTTATAGTTTTCAATTCTCACAGAGAAAAGACAAGCAGAGAAAGATGCAGTGGAGGCGAAATACAACTGTCCAAAAACAGCTCAGGGGAATGCTTCATATCCCAAGTTACCCGAGGAATGAAAGCACAGTCCAATTTTCATCACTCAGTGAGGACCGGGAATACAGTTTCTAGCTGTTGTTTAGCAAATTGGATCTGAATAAAAGAGGCTCTATAAAATGAACTATTTGTTCACAACGATGACAGTGATCTTTAGTCATCTAGAACTTGCATAACTTTCAGTTTCCCAGTACTTTTCAAGCCTCTCAATTCGGCTAATATGTGAATGCTGTTGTCAAAACAAGGATTTTACCAAGAAAAATCAAAGGAAGTGAAAATAGAAGGAAGCTTTTATTCTAGGTTTTTGAAATAGGCAGAGAAGACTTTAGTTTGACAGTAGAAGTGGTTAGCACTGAGGATTCTTCATGGACCACCTATTTTTCCTAATCATTCAATGCAAATTAAAATAAAGCTCCTTTGTGTTTTTGTGACAGGAGAAAGTTTTGCAGTTAGATAAAAGAGTTAACCTTCAATATATTAGGCTTCCACATTCCACAGAAGCTGTGAGGAAAATGCATACTTTTACGATGATTATAATTCAGAGGTGGATATTAAGAAAATACAGTCTTGAATTAGAAAATCGGCAAATGAAATTTTAACACATTTTTATTTCTCAGCTGTTTCCTTACAAATTTCACAGATTTGTGTGTTTTTAGGTCCTCAATGCATAACGTTATGCTTACATAGCAAACATTTTACCAACTAAGGCATCTCTTGATTTTGGGGGTTTTTATATATTCACCTATTAGCTGTGGTTTTGCTATAACAATAGAAATTATACTTGGGCCAAAAAAAGACCCCCCCCAAAAACCCAAATAAAACAAAACCCCATGCCTTGATTAGAAAAAGGAAGAGAATGCTGGTGACAGTATACTATTTTCTTCTAATATCTCAAGGCCAGAGCAAGGACAAACTTGCTTTGAGTAGCTTCGTATAGTTTCACATACACATAAGAATTTAATAAAAATTATTAATCCTAATTGATCAAGGAAACACATCTTTCCTCCAGTGGTAATGAAAATAGAATTACTAGTGCTCACTGGGCTTCAGCTTATTTCTTTTCTATACTGTTTGTCAAAATGATGTGGCATGCATATTATTTTGAGAGCAAAAGAGGTTGAATTTAATCAGTGCCTTTTGTTTCCTTGCTAGTTGCTTTGATTGCTACAGCTTAGCTCTTTGGTTATGTTGAGTCATTATTTGTTCCCCCCCCCAATCCTTCCTTCCTTTTCTTTCTTCCATTAGCATCTTTATTTTATAATTGCTTTATTGTTCAAGCAGAAGTACATGTGCTTAAATGATTGTTTTGTTTCATTTCCTTTTAATCAGAAACTTTTACTTCAAAGGAAAATAATTTGAACAAATCTGACCCAAACTTTGGAATAATGTTTCTTTATGTAGCTGTGGGAGTTATAGCATTCTATTGAAAGATGTGGGTAATTATGTAAATTAACACAATGCCCTTCAGGTAGGAAGGACATGCTGTATTGATTATCCCAGTTGATGGTATTAGGATACCTATGCACTTTGCCATTTATCTTAACAAGCAATAGAAACCATTTCTCTACTCCTTGGCTGTGCCTGGGTCTTGTAACTTGCACTGGTCTGTAGATGAATTAAAAAATTGTTTCGTCAATTCTAAGACAGCAAAGTCACAGTGATATCTGCATTTTGCAAGACAGTAGGAATAAACCAGCCAAAGCGAAACTGTGGACAGAAGTGCAGACAAATGAATATTCCCAGCTGAAGCTGTCTTACTCAGGTCGCCCCCAAAAGAACATCATTAAATGAATGAACTGCATAAAGAATCAAGATTAAGATCAGCTGTATTTGCCCTTGTAAGAGAGCTTTGTCAAAAGACTCAGAAAATCAAAGAATACATATGTTTTCTACCACTGATGTCTTGTTTCTGAAACTCAATATTAGGTGTTAAATAAATGTGCCATGTTCTTATTTATTACAGTCTTCATATATATATATATATATATATATATATATATATATATATATATACTTAGCAGGTATTTAAATTTATGTGCAATATACACAGTTAGTAATATATAATAACATAGGTAATTAGTATATATTAATTTAAACATCTGCTATGTGTCACAATGCAAACCCAAGTACCAATGTAAATACTAAATGAACAAGAGGAAATATTGACAATGCTTCTCTCCATTGACATGAGTGTGGGAAACATGAAAGCTAATCTATATTAATACCATGTGACTTTCTGTATCAGATGGGAATACAGATCCAGAGAGCCCCTAATAATTCCTTAACTCAGGTCAAGTTGGTTGTTTTTTTTTTTTTTTTTTTTTATGGTAGTTGGTATATGTGGGACCTTGAATTTAACTGAGTAGAAACTAAATATTTATAAAAAGATATCAAAGTGACATTGCAAATTATTTTCTCAATTAAAGATCAAAGAATTTGGGATAGATGACAAATGGTTAAAAAAATAAAGATAGGTATATTTAGAAAGGTAAGTCTGGGGGTCTAAGAAAATAAATGAAAAAAGCATACACAGTTTTTGTGTTCTAAAGGTTGAGCCCAATTCTGAGTTTACATAAAACAATATGAAGGTGGAAAAGTACAAGTAATGTGGCTATAACAGCATTGTAATAGTTCTCTATAGCAGCCATGGGTTAAGGCATGTATGTGTATAGACAACAATCACAAACAAGATGGCTGGTCAATAATTCAGAAAATCAAAGACAAGAATTGTTTTTACTTGAAGCCATGGAAACCAATTAAATACCAAGAGAAGAAATAAAGATGATGTTTTAGGAAAAGCTCTCTATGTGTTGTAGAATAGAATTTATCACATAAGATTACACTGTGTGATTGGGTACTCCAACAAAGGCCTATGAATACTAGGTAAACAGAGAACCAGATTCCCAAATGGGAAACCGGCCACCTCCATAATGACTGCCCAGTGCTGATTGTCTCAACTCTCACTGAAATGTTATTGTTGAATCCATTTTAAAATGCCAAGGAAGTGAGATTCTAATATCAGCATATGGTCAGAGAGAGAAATAGATTCAAAGCAAAGGTGCATTTGTCTTCTTCATTGAGAATTCCAGACTACTAGAAAGTCACTCATATTCAGAACAGGTCTTCTCATTCACTATCTCATGTGACTATATTCTCTGGAGACACTTCCATGAATTGCCCTAGCTTAGGCAATCCTAGCCATCTCATAATCCAGTCAACCTGATAACCAAGATGAACCATTAGAGATGAAGAGTTAGACTAATAATCTAAGGAATATCCCTCATGGGGACAACTAGAACTTGAAATACAGAAATAATGAAGGAAGGGAGGGAGGGAGAGAGAGAAAGAGTGAGGGAGGAAGGAAGAAAGGAAAGAAGGAAGGAAGTAAAGAAGGAAGGAAGAATTTATCACAAACCTACCTAGATGAAAAACCAGGAATTACGTTAGTAAGTGACATTGATTATGAGATTAGGTATTCTATGTGAACTTGCAAAATATTCTGAGGTAGTGGTTGATTGAATTGTTATGTGACAACCAAGATAGAATTAGTGGCCTGTCAGAAAATGTGAACTCAGTGATCTTTGGAACTTATATTTATACCATAAACTGTGAATAAATTTATTTTCTCTATGGTTAAGAGTTTCAAAATAAGAAACCTAGTAAATAGCAAAACCTGGGATCGAATCTTTCCTTTCTTCTGGGGACCATTTCCTTTGCTATTGTCCTTTTATGTCAGACACCAGGGGACTTTATATGGAGAGCAACAGTAGGACTTCCTTAACATTTGAGGCAGGTCTCAGGAATTTTTAAGTGCATTTTAAATGATTTCTGTGAAACCAAATAGCCAAGTACACATGACAGGCTGGCCTGCTGGCGGCTCTAGATTACATACAGTTAAAAAAAACATATCTTAGTTAATGTCCCTTATATCAACTTTATCCTATCTACTGAGTTCAACATATTAATGAGCATAGTTGATATTACATGATAGACTCTGAAGCTGAGTACCAACCATGGTTCCACAGTTAAGGAGACTAGGCCTAAGAAATGGGTATGTCCAGGCAAGCCCTGGCAAGTTAATTAATAATAGACCTCCCCCCAAAAAAAGACAGAAAACAAAAAACAAACAAACGAACAACAACAAAAATCAGGCTCCAGCATTCACACCCCAATAATGGTTCCGGAATGCCTAGAGATTCCAATGTGCTTTAAATTGAGCCTGACAGTTCACTTGGTTGTCTCTCTATCTTGGTAATGAGAGAACCCAGCATGCTGGATTTCTGCAAGAAACACACAAACAAACAAAACCACTCTTTGCATTTACATCTTATTTGAGGCCAGTATATCATTTTTTTCCTGTGAATTATGGACCCTTACACTTGGGGGCTCATCCCAGGAGTCACTGGAGAACCTCTTACTTAAATAATGGAGTGTGTTTTTCCGATCTGTAAGTCAGGTACTTAGTTGTCTTTTGTTGTCTATCTCTGTGTTTCTGTTTCGGGTTTCATTTTGTTTTGGGTTCAATCTGGAGACCAAGAGGGACAAAGGGGACTCATATTTTGTCACCTAGCCAGGAGCAATGAAGGACACTCCTGACCCCATACCAGCAGCTAAATATTTTGCTAGTTCTTATTTGAATTCTGAACCTGCTATAGGTCTATGGGCCTCCCACACACAGGGAGGAAGACCACCTGAGACAGACTTTTTATTTTGTTTTCGTTTTCCTAGGAATGCCCTTCTGTGTCTGTCTGTGTGTATGCTTTTCGTCCTCTCATACAAATTTTTCTTTAATTCTTAGGATGGGATAGGCCCAAAGCACATGGCTGGACTTGGCCCCGAGTTATTTTCAGGACTTTTGCTGAGTTGCAGAAGACTCCTGTCTTGTTGCTCGTTTCTGGAAACTAACCATCATTTGCAGGAATGAGTGACCCATATATACAGGAGAATGACCTGAAGAGGACATGGTCCATCTCACCATCATTTTCAGGGTGAAAGTTTAGGTTATAAGGCCTGAGGCCACCTGGACCAAGCCTTCTTCCTCTAAAGGAGTGAAACTTCATCCCCAGGCCTTGCTCCTTCTTTCTGCTCCTAAGGAGTATCTCTGCTTTCTTCTTATGTTTCTGCTCCTGCCACAGCTGCTGCTTTGGAGGGAGGAGCATTCCTTTACTTTCCTGGCCCATACTGCCCAAAAGGCCAACTCTACTACAGCCTTACCTCTCCAGGCTACAGAACCCCTAAATGCTCAGGGGAGACAGTTCATGACATATGTGTCATTTGTCAGTAATGATCTTTACAGTTGGAAGTTGTGAGAACTCGCCATTTTTTGAAAGATTATCATTTCTCACAGGTCTTCTAGATCCAATTATGCTGACTCATCAAATTGCCTGGTCCAGGTTCTCTTCACAACAGAAGAGAGAGAGGATAATGTGAGCCGCCTGGAAATTTGTTCTGGGAGCAAATGGGCCACCCACTCAAATCCAAGGAAATATCAATGTTGTTGTGTTAGAAGGCCTACATCAAAATAACTGTGCTCCAATTTGTATTATAGGCCCTAAGTTTGAGACATGCCAGGAGGCCACAGGATACTACAGGAGCTGAATCAACTTGGCTATTGAGTGTCTGCTAATAAGGCCCATCTTTGTCTATTAGAGGTCACCTATCGAGGGGGTTTGACCAATGCATAGTGTTAGATTTCCCAGAAACAAATCATCTTTAGCATTTCAGTTCCATCAATCCAAAGGGTTCATTGAAATAGTGTCCTAGTTAGGGTTTTACTGCTGTGAACAGACACTATAACCAAGGCAATTCTGATAAGGGCAATATTTAATTGGGACTGGATTACAGGTTCAGAGATTCCGTCTATTATCATTAAGGTAGGAGTATGGCAGAGTCCAGGCAGGCATAGTACAGGCAGAGCTAAGAGTTCTACATCTTCATCTGAAATCTGCTAGCAAAATATTGGCTTCTCAGCAGCTAGGATGAGGGTCTTAAAGCCCACACCCACAGTGACACACCTACTCCAACAGGTTCACATTCTCTGATAGTGCTGCACCCTGTGCCAAGCATATACAAACCATCACAAATAATAAACCATTATATGAGGTCACTAGGGGCCATGAAGAGAATGGACCTCTAAAATGAACATTGGTTTTGAGTCTCTAAGAAGAACCCTATTGAAGGTGCCAGCCATGGTCCTCCCAGACATTCACAAACCTTTTCCCTCTTATGTATATCAGATAAAGGGAATAGCAAAATGTGTGCTCGCCAAAACATTGAAAAGACCTGTGTCTTATTTATCTAAAAAGCTGGACCAAGTGGCCCAAGGATAGCCAGCCTACCTCAGGATCATAGCTGCTGCCACCCTGCTAGTCAATGATGCTGACAACCATGGAACGGAAACTTGTTATCACCAACCCCCTCAATCATGCAATTCAGGGAATCTTCCAGAATTCACCCAGCAGGTGGCTGTCCAGCCACAGACTTGTGTACTTTCAGGTTCTACTTTTGAGCCTCCTCACATAAGATATAACCCATAATCTTCCCTAAACCCTGCCACCCCTCTACCTGACCCATCCTCAGATTAGCAGCATAGCTCCATAGTCCTGGGGCACTTCCAGAACATCAGGCCTGACTTGACTGACATACCCTGGCCAAACGTGGAAGTTGCGTATTCTGAGGATAGGAGCAGCTCAATCCACAATGGAGTCAGGTACGCAGGGGCTGTGGTAATAGAATTGGATTCTGGTATTTGGGCAACTGCTTTGCTGTTGGAAACCTCAGGCCAGAAAGATCAACTAAGGCTTTAACCCAGGACTTTGGTGTGGCTCATGTACATGGCTTTATATACCAAGAGAGGGGATTACTGACTGCAAAAAATCAAAAATAAAGAAGGAATACTTGCTTTATTGAAAGAATTATTACTTCTCAAGTGGCCATAATTCATTGCCCCAGGCATCAGAATGGGACATCATAAATAGCCCAAGGGAACAGGATAGCTGATAAAGCGACAAGGGAGGCTGCCAAAGCTTCCACTGCCAACACATATGCTCACTAAAAAACTGTAGGAATTGCTGTGAGGGGTGAGGTACAAATTATTTGATTTAGGACACTTGGTTGATCAGGTAATCTCAGACTGTGCATCCTGCCAGGCTGTGAACTCCTCAGGCCCCAATGAAGGATGTGTTCTTGGCACTAAAATCATAGGTCAATGACCAATGCCTGATTGGGAAATAGATTATACAGAAATAGCACCATAAACATATAAGTATTTGATAGTTTTTGTAGATACATTTTTTACTATGGGTAGAAGCCTACCCTACAAAGATGACTGCCAACATAGAGGCAAAGAAGCTTCTGGAAGACATCATACTCAGGTATGGTTTGCCTACCATACTTGGGTTTGACAGTGGATTAGCATTCATCTTTCAGATAACTCAATCTCTAGCAAAGGTTCTGGGGTCCAGTTGGAAGTTACATTGTACCTACAGACCCAAGAGTTCAAGGGGAATTTGAAAGGATAAATCAAACACTGAAGAAGGTCTTGACTAGATTTACCCCTGAAACTGGTGGCGACTAGGCATCTCTCTTATCTTATGCCTTATATAGAGCTAGGAACAACCCCTATACTTTAGCCTTCCCCTGTTTATGAGATCCAATATGGGAAACCCACTTTCATGGTGCCTAAACTCTACTGTGGTATCTTAGCTAACTATGGCCAAAATAAGTTTGTAAAATCCTTGGAAGCCCTCCATAGGGTCCAGAAGCAAGTCCGGACTATCATCCATCAGGTGTATGTGTCTGTTCCTCCCTCTAACCCCCATTGCTTTGAACCAGGTGACAAAGTTTGGATTAAGAGACATAACCACAAGACTCTGGAGCCTTGCTGGAAAGGACTTCATACCATGATCCTGACCACACCTATGGCTGTTAAGGTGGAAGGGGACAGGGCATGAATACACCATTCCTACATTAAGCCTTCTGGGAGAGAGACAATCTACTACTTGAGGTTCCAGAAGATAGATTTCCAGGCCAAGCTTGCTGCTTACACCTTGTACACCAGTCAGTGGCCCCCTTACTATCTGTGTATTCCCAGGGGGTGATACAGCAACCTTTTCATCAACTTCAGTGAGTCTGACAAAAAGAAAGACTGGACTGCCAGTTCTTAACTTCTTTTGCCCTAGACTTTACACAGAACTGTTGGATAAGGGACAGGGTTTCTGCATGAAAAATAAAGTACCCATAGTCTATTCACACTTCTGCTACTGAACTGTAACCCCTACTGTTGTTACAGGATTCATGTTGTCCCCACAGAATGCTTCTTGGAGGTACTGGCTGGTTTTGTGTCAACTTGAGACAAGCTGGAGTTATCACAGTGAGAGGATCCTCAGTTGAGGAAATGCCTCCATTAGATTCAACTGCAGAGAATTTTCTCAACTAGTGATGGTGGGGGGGGTATTTCATTGTGGGTGGTGCCATCCCTTGTTTGGTAGACCTGGGTTCTATAATAAAGCAGGCCGAGAAAGCAGGGGGAAGCAAGCCATTAAGCAACATCTTTCCATGGCCTTTGCATCAGCTCCTGCTTCCTGACTTGCTTGATTTCTAGCCCTGATTTCCTTTGGTGATAAACAGCATTGTGGAAGCGTAAGCTGAATAAACTCTTTCCTCCCCAGCTTGTTTCTTGGTCATGATGTTTACTGAAGGAATAGAAAGGCTGACTAAGACAGTGGGTTTTTATCTCATGGCTTACTCCATGCATTCATGGCCGAGTTGTAAATATTACTGAGCACTTTTATGTCCTAATACAGCTTGTACCCAGAGTTACATATTATTCTGGGAAGGATGTCCTCAACCAACTAGCACCTTCAAACAATTTAGTTAAACATGTGGCTATTTTTGGTGTGTTAATATGTTCTCTACATGATATAATGCTACATGGAGGTGCTAGTGTAGGAGTCTAAAAAACATTTCAGGGATTTGAGATGGCCCATTACTGAAAGGGGGGATGGGAAGGCTAGGCTGATTCTATGACAGACTTCAATTTGGTAGTTAAGGAGACTAGGCAAAAGGATTGGGTAAGTCTAGGCAAACCTAGGCAAGTCAATTACTACTATAAAAACAAAAACTAAAAACCCAGGCTTCAGCCTTCACATCCCAGTTATAGTTCCAGAATGCCTAGAGATAAAGCTCATCTATTGTTGAATTCCAATGTGCTTTAAATGGTATCTGAGAGCTCACTTGGTTGTATCTATCTTGGTAATGGGAGACCCCAGCATGCTGGATTTCTGCAGAATACATATTACTTGAGTCTGGTGTATCATTCTTCAGCAAATCATGGACTCCTAAAAACAGAAGAGAGAGGGGGAGGGGGAGGGAGGGAGGGAGGGAGGGAGGGAGGGAGAGAGGGAGAGAGAGAGAGAGAGAGAGAGAGAGAGAGAGAGAGAGAGAGAGAGAGAGAGAGAGAGAGAGAGAGAGAGAGAAGAACAGGTTTGTATGTACCATGGTGCAAGCACAGAGGTTAGACTTCAGCTTTTGAAGACTCTTCTCATTTTCTATATGGCTGTAGCTGATTCTTTTGCTGTTTGCAGCTCTTCTTACTACATAGTAGCTGACCTGTGAGATTTCTGCCTATTCTTCCATTTCTGCCCATGTCTCACTACCATGCTTGTCTTTTCATGTAGGTTCTAGGAGCTCAGGTACATGAAAGAGAACTTAGAACACAACTTCCTTTTACATGCTGAACCATAACTCACCAGTCCACAACACATACATACATACATACATACATACATACATACATGCAGAGAAACAGACATATGCATGCACACATGTACACACACACACACACAAACACACACACACACACACACACACACACACACACACACACACACACACAGAAAGCCAATGGAGAATTTCTAAAAATGTTCTCCTGAAAATATAAATTTTAGAATCCCTGGCTTCAAACCACAACTAAACTTGGTACTGGTAAGATCTACAAACATTATTGTTTCAATCAATAAAATATTTCACCCTTAATTTAGTTTTATATCTTTGAAAACATCTTTTGACCTTTATAGATGACAAATATAGATAACAAAATACTTTTATTTTTAAAATTATAGGGATATTTTATTTAATTACATTTTTATGCCAGTGCAACTGAAGTTTGTACCCATGCACTGTCCCACGTATCTTAGCTAAATAAGCACATTCTTCCTTTTTCTTTCTCTGCTTTGGATGAATTCACCATTTATCACACTCTTGTTTCCAGGAACACAGACCATAACTTAAGGGTGTGCACCTTAATAAGGAAGTTGTTTTCCTTTATTAAATATCTTTACATAATCAACCTTTACATCTAACCAACTACAGGTATTCTTAGGTGTCTCTGAGCCCACATGATCACTCCCCTGTAATTGTTTTTCTGCACCAGAACTTGTCACTCCAGATTTACCTTTGCCACCTTTATCTCTAGAGTGATGTTGTTCTGTTCCTTCTTTTGATAAATCAAAAGAAGAAATTAAAATATTTTTTAAAATATAGCTCCCTATTCTTTGCTTCCAACCTATCCTCTTGTACTTCCTCTGGTGTTTTCTCCTTCATCTTGATTAAATTATGTTTTTTAAAATTAATATATTTATTTTTACACTCCAGATTTTATTTCTCTCCCAGTCCATTTTCTGACTATTCTACATCCCATATCTTCTCTCCACCCTCCCTGTCTCCACCCTGATATCTTCATCCTATCTACCCCACTAGACCTCAAAACTCTGTGGGAACTCCATTCTCTTGAGGGTTAGGTGATTGTTCTCTGTCTAAACCCAGACCTCTGCTGTACATGTGTTTGTGGCCTCATATCAGCTGGTGTATTCTGCCTGGTTTGTGATCCAGTGTCTGAGAGATCTCAGGGGTCCAGGTTAATTGAGACTGCTGGTCCTTTTACAGGGCCACCCTCTTCCTCAGATTCTTCCAGCTTTTCGCTAATTCAACCACAGGGTCAGAGTTTCTGTTCGTCAGTTGAGTGCAAATATCTGCATCTAACTTTCTTTTCCCCAGGCTCTTCTCTATTTCCATCCCTGCAGTTCTTTCAGATAGAAACACTTATAGGTCAGAGTTTTGACTGTGGGATAGAAACCCAGGAATTCAATTCTTTTGGTATGTTGCCTAACAGCCTTATGTATGGTTTGTATATAAACCCCTACATCTTGTAAATGTTTTCTGTTTATAATATTTACATATTTCCAATTTTAACATTAGAAAAGAGGGAATCTTGACCTTGTGCACTTTAGATTTTGAGTCCAGCTCTATGCTATGATCACTACCAAATCAATTAATCTGAATGGTTTTCATTATCTTTATATAAAATAATATAAATTGTCTTGGTCTTATTTACGTATAAGAATGTAATTGTGTATATGTATTTATAATAGGTTGTACAGGAGGGATCAAGTGTGGGGAGGAAAGAAAGAGAGCTGGAGAACAGAACAGGAATCCCTAGTAGTGAGGAGAATCTCTAGTGTGAGCTAGAAACCTAGGACAATAGAAACTCCCAAGAATCTACAAAATTAGTCTACCTAAGAGTCCCATCAATAGGGAATATGGAGCCTCAACTAATCATCCCCAGTAGCCAGACAAGAATTTCAATGGAGGAATGGGGACACAACCTATCTACAAAAATTTCAACCTTCAGTGTCTCTTCCAACAAGGTGTACAGGAATAAAGATGGAGCAGAAATTCTGTAAATGGCTAAACAGTGACTGGCTAAAATGCAGACTCATGTCATGAGAGATAGCTTACCCCTGACACTATCAGTGCTGTCCTGCTATACTTAACAACAGGAACACAGCATAACTGTCATCTGACTGGCTTCTTCATCAACTATTAGAAACAGATGCAGAGACCCACAGCCACATATTAGGTGGAGATTATGGAATCTTGTTGCAGAAGGGGAGAAAGGATTGAAGGAATCAGAAAGGTCAGGGGGACTGCAAGAAAACCTACATAATCAACTTTCTCATAAAGACTGTAGCACTAACCAGAGAATAAGCATGGGATTGCCCTAGGCCCTCTGAACATATTTGCAGCTTGGTCTTCATGTGGGACCCCCAAAAGCAGAAGGGCTGTCTCTGAACATATTACCTGCTTTTGAATATCATTCCCCTCACTTGTCTACTTTGTCTAGACTAAATAGGAGAAGTTGCACGTAGCCTTCCAGAGATTTGATATGCCATGTGAGATTGTCTTCATGTAAGGGCTACTCTTCTCTGAGGAAAAAGGGGAGGAGATAGGGAGGGATGAGAGTGAGATGAGATAGGAAAGACTGTGATTACCATGTAAAGTAAATTAATTAACTAGAGATTAATAGGAAGTAAAAACTATACAAGATTTTTGGTGAAATTGTTAAGGGGAATAAAAAAATTTCTAAAATTTTAAAATGAAGAAAAAGTACTTCTTTTTTATTTATTTATTTATTTATTTATTTATTTTTTTTTTTTAAACGATTTTATTTTTCAAAACAAAGATAGATGTAAAGATTTTAAACATTTTTTGCTTAAAATTATACATTTTTGTCAGTACTGTTTTTTCAGACATTAAAATAAATTTTACATAAAACCATGTGAATATGTTTTTTAGTCGGTACTTGATTTTTTTCAAGGGCTTGACAGTATGCATTGAAAACGTACTAGTTGCAATAAGTGTAAAGTACATGCAAAACAAAACGCAACATGGAAATAGTCAAAGTCTTCTTGTTTTGTGAATATATGTATAGTTTTTGTTTTCTTTATTTCTTGGACTTCATACAGTCTGTGAGTTGTTTCTGGGGGAGTGCAAGCCTCTGGGGTTAGCATCCCACTATCAGTGACTGCATATTATGTCTGTTCTTTTGTGACTGGGTTATCTCACTCAGGATGATCTTCTCTAGATGCAGCCATTTTCTTAAGAATTTGGTTAAGTCATTGTTTCTGGTGGCTGAGTAGTATTCCATTGTGTATATGTACCACAATTTTTGTATCCATTCGTCTTCTGAAGGACATCTGGGTTCCTTCCAGCTTCTGGCTATTATAAATAGAGCCGCTATGAACATTGTGGTGCATATATCTTTGTTGTGTATTAAAGTGTCTCTGGGGTATATGCCCAGAAGTGGAATAGCTGGGTCTTCAGGTAGTACTATATCCAATTTTCTGAGGTATCGCCAGACCGATTTCCAGAGTGGTTGTATTAGCTTGCAACCCCACCAACAGTGGAGAAGTGTTCCTATTTCTCCGCAGCCTCGCCAGCATCTGCTGTCATCTGAGTTTTGGATCTTGGCCAATCTGACTGGAGTGAGGTGGAATCTTAGGGTTGTTTTGATTTGCATTTCCCTGATGGCTAAGGATGTCGAGCACTTCCTCAGATGTTTTTCGGCCATTCGGAGTTCCTCAACTGAAAAAGATTTGTTTAGCTCTGTACCCCATTTTTTAATAGGGTTATTTGATTCTCTAGTGTCGAGCTTTTTGAGTTCCTTGTACACCTTAGATATTAGGCCTCTATCTGATGTGGTGTTGGTAAAGATCTTTTCCCATTCTGTTGGTTGCCGTTTTGTTTTCTTGACGATGTCCTTAGCCTTACAGAAACTTTGCAATCTCATTAAGTCCCATTTGTTAATCTTTGACCTTAGAGCTTGAGCCATTGGTGTTTTGTTCAGGAAATTTTCTCCTGTGCCTATGTGTTCAAAGGTTTTCCCTACTTTCTCATCTAATAATTCCAGTGTATCAGGTTTAATGTGGAGATCTTTAATCCACTTACACTTGAGCTTTGTACACGTAGATAAGAACGGGTCTATTTTCATTCTTTTGCATGTTGAGTGCCAGTTGGACCAGCACCATTTGTTGAATAGGCTGTCCTTTTTCCATTGAATGTTTACTGCTCCTTTGTCAAAAATCAGGTGACCATATACATGAGGGCTCATTTCTGAATCTTCTATTCTATTCCATTGATCCACTTGCCCATTTCTGTACCAGTACCATGCAGTTTTCAGCACAATTGCCTTATAATATAGCTTGAGGTCAGGGATAGTGATTCCCGCTGATGTTTTTTTGTTGTTGAGGATGGATTTCGCTATTCTAGGTCTTTTGTTATTCCAGATGAAATTGCACATTGATCTTTCCAATTCCATGAAGAACTGGGTTGGAATTTTGATGGGGATTGCATTGAATCTGTAGATTGCTTTTGGTAGGATGGCCATTTTTAAGATGTTGATCTTTCCAATCCATGAGCATGGGAGATCTTTCCATTTTCTGAGATCCTCCTCAATTTCTTTCTTCAGAGGTTTGAAGTTCTTGTCATACAGGTCCTTCACTTCCTTAGTTAGAGTCACACCAAGGTATTTCATAGTTTTTGTAACTATTGTGAAGGGTACCTTTTCCCCAATTTCTTTCTCCACATGTTTGTTTTTTGAGTATAGGAAGGCTACTGATTTGTTTGAGTTAATTTTTTATCCGGCCACTTTGCTGAACTTGTTTATCAGCTGTAGGAGTTCTCTGGTGGAATTTTTGGGGTCACTCAAGTACACTATCATGTCATCGGCAAAGAGTGATGTTTTTATCTCTTCCTTTCTGATTTGTATCCCCTTGATCTCCTTTTGCTGTCTAATTGCTCCAGCCAGGACTTCCAGTACTATGTTGAATAGGTAGGGAGAGAGTGGGCAGCCTTGTCGAGTCCCTGATTTTAGTGGGATTGCTTCAAGTTTCTCGCCATTAAGTTTGATGTTGGCTGTTGGTTTGCTGTATATTGCTTTTATTATGTTTAAATATGGGCCTTGGATTCCTGTTTTTTCCAGGACTTTTAACATGAAGGGGTGTTGGATTTTGTCAAATGCTTTCTCAGCGTCTAGTGAGATGACCATGTGATTTTGGTCTTTAAGTTTGTTTATATGGTGGATTACATTGATGGATTTCCTTATGTTAAACTATCCCTGCATCCCAGGGATGAAGCCTACTTGGTCATGATGAATGATGGTTTTGATGTGTTCTTGGATTCGGTTTGCAAGGATTTTGTTGAGTATTTTTGCATCAATGTTCATAAGTGAGATTGGTCTGAAGTTCTCTTTCCTTGTAGGGTCTTTGTGTGGCTTAGGTACGAGGGTTATTGTAGCCTCAAAAAATGAGTTGGGTAATATTCCATCTGATTCTATCTTTTGGAATAGCTTGGTGAATATTGGTGTTATATCCCCAATAAATGTCTGATAAAATTCTGCACTGAACCCGTCTGGACCTGGGCTTTTTTTGGTTGGGAGGCTTTTGATGACTTCTTCTATTTCTTTAGGTGTTATAGGGTTATTTAGATGGTTTACTTGGTCCTGGTTCAACTTTGGGACCTTGTATCTGTCTAGGAATTCGTCCATTTCCTCCAGATTTTCCAATTTTGTGGAGTATAAGTTTTTGTAGTAGGATCTGATGATTTCTTGAATTTCCTTAGTTTCAGTTGTTATGTCACCACTTTCCTTTCTGATTTTGTTAATTTGGATACTCTCTCTTTGCCCTTTAGTTAGTCTGGCTAGGGGTTTATCAATCTTGTTGATTTTCTCAAAGAACCAACTCTTTGTTTTGTTGATTTTTTCAATGGTTTTTTTTTGTTTCTATTTGGTCTATTTCTGCCCTAATTTTGATTATTTCTTGCCGTCTACTCTTTTTGGGTAAATCTGCTTCCTTTTGTTCTAGGGCTTTTAGCTGTGCTGTCAGGTTGCTGATGTGAGCTCTCTCCAGTTTCTTCTTGGAAGTACTTAGGGCAATGAGTTTTCCTCTCAATACTGCTTTCATTGCATCCCATAGGTTTGGGTATGTTGTGTTTTCGTTTTCGTTGAATTCTAGAAAATCCTTAATTTCTTTCTTTATTTCTTCTTTGACCCTGCTATCCTTTAGCAGAGTGTTGTTTAGTTTCCATGTGTATGTGGGCATTTTGTTGTCTTTGTTGTTGTTAAAGACCAGCTGTAGACCATGGTGATCTGAGAGGATGCATGGGAGTATTTCAATCTTCTTATATCGATGAAGGCTCGTTCTGTGTCCAATTATGTGGTCAATTTTCGAGAAGGTGCCATGGGGTGGTGAGAAGAAGGTGTATTCTTTTACTTTAGGATAGTATGTTCTGTATATATCTATTAATTCTAGTTGGTTCATAGTCTCTGCTAGTTTTGCAGTGTCCTTGTTCAGTTTTTGTTTCCCTGATCTGTCCATTGGTGAGAGTGGGGTGTTAAAGTCTCCCACTATTATTGTGTGGGGTGAAATGTATTTTTTGAGCTTTAGTAGAGTTTCTGAAAAAGTACTTCTTTATACATAAAAATCTAAATGGATCTTAAAGGGGTAAAATCTTACCTTTAAAAATGACCAATCTCCCAGAGAAACATTTCCTCAATGGCTGAGTTTAGAAAATCTGTTGCAGACAATGCTAAATGCTTCACATTAAAACTCTTACTTTTAATGTTTATCTCATCATAAATCTTAAACCTTAGGTTATCTATCCCTCTGTCTTTCTGTCCCTCATCAGTCCCTCTACATACTACTGCTGTCTGTCTACCCTGAGTGCGTCTGATCACACAAATACACACTTTTTAGTAGATGGAAGCAGCAGTTTCCTCCATGGTCATTATGCAATGCTGCACATTTTGCAGAGAAGCTATGCACTTACAGCTTCTAAAGAATAATTTCTTCTTCAATTCTAAAAAAATAACCCAACATTTTAACTTCATGCATTTAACATATTCCTTATCTAAGAACTCTGAGTTGGTGTGCATATACTTGGCCTTTAGAGGGTAGGACTGTTTGGAGATATGGCCTTTTTGGAGAATGAGTGTCACTGTTGGAGTGGTATTTGGAGGCCTATGCTTGGGTTCCACACATGGCAGAAGAGCCTCTTTCTAGTGCTTAAGGATGCCAGTAACTCCTGTCTGTAGATTCAGATGTAGAACTCTCTGGTCCTTCTCCAGAATTATGTCTATCTGAACTCTGCCATGTTGAAACTATAAGGCATCCTCAACTAAATGCAGCATTGGATAAAAGTTGCCTTGGACCTGGTGCCTCTTCACAGCCATGGAAAGCCTAACAAAGATGAACTCATAAGTTATTTCTCAAAGAGCAAAGTGGTCTATAAGTAGAATAAAGAATGTATAAGCAAAATACTAATTTGCCATTTGTTTATGTTGTTATGTTTTTTTCCTTTCTCATCAGTTTTGGGTCTCTGAGGGAGGGAGGTGTGTGTGTGTGTGTGTGTGTGTGTGTGTGTGTGTGTGTGTGTGCATGAGAGGAAGAGAGAGAGACAGAGAGACAGAGAGACAGAGAGAGACAGAGAGACACACACACAGAGACAGAGAGAGGGAGGGAGGGAGAAAAGGAGGAAGGGAGGGAGAGAGAGGGAGGCTGAGACAGACAAACAGAAGCAAACAGACACACAGAAACATAATCGTACTGAAGTAATTGAAACACATGCCTTTAGAAATATGTGCCCTGCATCTCCTGGAGAATTCACTCATGCCCTAGTGTTTATGCTACTTTAGATATTATTGTTTATGAAATGCAAACACACCATTGAATTATTTATTCATGACATAGGGTAGCCCTGTATAGCCCTAGCTGACTTGGGACTCTCTATGTTGATTAGATTAGCCTCCTACTCACTTTGATCTACTTTCCTCTTTTTCATGAGTGCCAAGTCTAAAAACATTCATCACTTTGGCCAGCTCCATAGTTATTTATAAATGTGTAAAATTAGATATCAAAACCACTGGATTGGGTGTTTTTTCTTTATTGGCCTCCAGGGGATAGTATTTACTATTTCAACATTTTAGAGAATTAATAATAGCAATCTCCAAGTTATCTAGATCATGGCTCACATAATATAGATCTTTCTTGAAGAGATTTACTTAAAATAACATTAGCAAAGAAAATATGCATATGAGAAGTTTGCAAATATATGATTGAAAAATAATAAAAATATTAGAAAAATATTATTTATGTTTATAGAAGATCAAATTCAATAAGGAAAATTCAGTAGGATGAGTCTCTGAATATGACCTATTTCCTAGAAAAAGCAAGGTAAACCCCTAGGAACTCAGATTTGTTTCTTCAAGGAGAAACAATAAGTTCTTCCAAGGATGATATAAACAACTATATCATTGAAACTTCAAAGTCTTCAGATATATACAAAGAAGAGTTTCAATATATCTGTCATACAAAAAATGGACATATAAAGAAATAATTTTTTAAAATATCAGGACTAATTGACAGGTAACCACCAATAAACTTATAACAGTATTAAGTATAAAGTGAGTGGATGATGTATGACCTTTGAAGAATATGGGAAAGTAAGTTTGGATTTTTATCCTAATGAAATTACTATAGCTTCTACTTTTCATGGCATATTCAGTATTCAGTCCCCCTGGGAAGCAAAATAACTTTTTTCTAATAATTTTATCTTTTCTGTTTCTATGTTTTTTCTTAAATCCAGAGGAAAGATGTATCAAAATGACCATTTCATAGAGACTACTTCCAGTAAAGATGAGGAAAGTAAATAAACTCTGAATTGTGCTAAAAAGTGTAAGCAACAAAGGGAGATTCTTGTTATGTAGAAAATAAAGACTAATGAAATACCACTGAAAAGGCAGGAAGGACATGCTGGGAATAACTCCACACAATTGTGCTGAGTTCCATAAAATTAAAATACAACAAAGTTTTGACAATATTTAAAAATGCAAAGGAGGAAAGTGCTTTGTTTTGATATAATGAACTTGTCTTCTCATATTTTTTTCTGATTATGTGTAGGAGCTGCTGACATAAACTTTCACAATGCCATGACATGTTGTCTTTAATGTAAGGAAGCCCAAGATGCTGAAATATGATTGTAAGAAAATTAACATTTTGTGAGAAATGCAGAGTAGCAGAAAAGTTTTTCACCAAATTGTTTTGCTTTACATGCTTAATAAGTAAGGATGAAGGTATATTTGCTAGAATCTTCTATACCAGCAACACTAAAATTTACATGAAATATAAATTCGGGTAAGTTATTGAGAATATGAGTGTAGCAGCATTACCATTTGTCCATGGTTATTACTCTAGAAGGTTTCTTAGGAAAGGTATAAATTTGTTCTGAAATAACACAGTGCATAACAACAGCAAGGAGCCTGCCTTATTCTCCTTTATGTTTCACACCTGCTCAGAGGGACCTTTTAACTCAGCCTAGCACCAAATATTCTCATTCACATGGCAATCCCAGTTTTATATGGAAACCTCACATTTATTGCTAACATGTAGTCTTTTAATAATAGAGAGGATTCGGCGCTGTTTTATTTGAAGGCTACATGTTTTAGGAAGGACATAATCGTGTAAGGATTTGACATAAAAAAGAGTCAAATAATCCCAGGTAAAATCTAAATAATTGGGCAATTTTATTGTTCAGAAAATCAGTGTCTTTGAAACTGAATTGAGAATAACCAGGACTTGGGATATATTTCAGTGAGGAATGTCCTTGTCCCGAATACAAGAGGACCTAAGATCAGATCCGCAGAATCCACATTAAAAAGCCAAGAGAGGGGAAATAGATGATGGTGATCTAAATTACTAAAGTGAAATAATGGCACAGAAAAAGTAAAAGAGGATGGGGACTGAAAGAGTAGGCTAGAAGGAAGAAACATAGACAGAGAGCTAACTTGGGAAGCACTGCTGGAAAGTTGTGTTTAAATCTACTTCTGTAGACACTTCTAGAAATCGATACAAATATGCATGAAGTTTAAATGGAATTCTCTATAATTAGGTAAAAAAGTGCCTACTCCCATATACAATGCCCATTGCTGGAAACAGGTTACTTCTACTTAAACATTGGCCAGCTAGGTCCTGTAGACCCCAGGTATCGCAGACTACTGTCGGTGCCATGGTTACTTTTCATTACTTGATCCTAAGGCCCTATTGCTGAAGACATCATATCCTTGAGTCATGTAACTCAAAGAAATCAAGGTGATGTGGACCAAAACATTTCCTTACTACTGGCTAAAATTCATATTTCTGGAAGGTGACACATGCTACTAGTGGGAAGAAGCAAACTGAAAACACAAACTAAAACAATCTTGCAATCTCACCAGCTGTAAATTTTGTACTCTACAACAAGGAGCCTAGTAAGACTGTGCAATAGTGACTGAATGTCATGCGAGCAAACAACCATATTATGATTCAATTGTAAAGTGTTAAAGAAAAATAGTAAGTGTGGTGGCAGGTGACTGTGATTCTAGCATTGGGAAGTATAAATAGGCAGGTCCTTGGGGCTTGTTGCCAGTAGCTATGTTAGTGGTCTCCATGTTTAATGAGATACAATAGCCCAAAGAATGTTGTGGGTGGTTGTAAAAAAGTTGTTAATGTTGGCCTTTGGCCTCATGCACAGCAATCAGGCACCCACACACATGTAGCCAATTGTTTACACACAAATATCTACATGTACAAGAAAAAGTAACATGAAGAGTAAGCTCAATAGAGCTTTGGAAGATTACAGCTTTGAGCAGAGTGGGAGGAACAAAGCTTGGGATGAATCGATCATTTCTTTTTGTGTTAAAAATAGGAGTTTTGTTTTTTTGCACTGATAAACATGCTGTTCTTTAGTTAAGATGACAGAGACCCATCTGAGAGCAACAGTCCATGCATCAAGCCATGGATGTGACCCAGTCTTGTCTGTGTCTCTGTTCACAACTAAGTAAGCATTTTAATCTGGTTAATAAAGGCCAGCTGAGGGGAGTGTGATTTTGGCCTTGGGACTGCTAAGAATTAAGTAGCCCTAAATGGGGTCACTCCTTTTGCTCAATCAGCACTAAGCTCCAAATAGCAGCTTTTAATCTAGCTAGTTCTTGTGCATCTTGCTAGAAAACTTGAAGGTAAATTCTTTTATCAAGAACTACCTGAGTTAACTGCATGAATAAGCACAGATATCTTCACATCACACATATGTAGTTCCCCTGTCACTGTGCCATGAGGAAGAGTGACATGAGAGAGCACATTCAGTTAATGATCCTACATTAACAGTGAGCAAATGTGGTTTTACTAAAACTTAAATGAAAATTGAAACTCAGCAGTTTAATCCCCATATTATAACCAATTTTTATAAGCAATTATTTTAAGGAATCTTTATACCCTTTTTTGTTATAGATTGCTTTTTGTAGATATCATTTAGTCAATCATTTTCATGACAAAGCTTCTAATTATGTAAAATGGTTTTAACCATTAAAAGTATTTGGAGTTTCAGAAGGACAGCATAAAAATTTCCTATCACAACTCCCTAAACCAATCACATTGAATTCTTTCATTTTCTTGCTACAGAGAGAAAATTGGAAATTTTGTTTACTGCAAATAAATACCATGTACTTTCCTGTGCCTGTCTTATCCCCACCAAGCACAGGGCACATGTAAAAAAAAAACTACTTAATTTGTTTAAAATATTTGTGCAAGAAAATCAAAATCAAATGTGAACTCACTAGTTCCAATCTGGAGGGGGCTACAAGTATGTTAAGTGTGTCTGTATCCTGTGTGTCCAAACACATTTAAATCTATTAAGTAGTTTTTATAAGTCTATAAAACAAATGATTTGCATATACTGAACATGCTAAACTAGAGTACATATTGTGTCAAAAAATATCTTTTTCCATTGTGAAAGATATTAAAATATACAGAATCACACACCAGGAGGACATTCATATTTAATTCTTGTCTATGTTGTTGAGGCCATGTCTCACCTTAGTTCTGATAAGATGGAATGCACTCTATTTTCTGCACCAGTTATAAATAGTACAATACTTTGTGGTATTATGTTCACCTCAGCCTCCTAAGTTTTCAGATTAAATTGATGCAAAACTAGGGATGGCATTGTAACACACACACACACACACACACACACACACACACACACACACACACACACACAAGTTTACTGTTACTTTGAGAAAAAGCCCTAAAATCTACAGATCCCAAGCTGTCCTTGAATTCACAAAGATCTCCTTCAACTAGTAGTTATGGGCTATATCCTAAGACTCAATAAGATACCATAAAGTAATCCTAACCTTCAAATGTATTTAACAAGAGCCAACAAACATGCTTTCTTACAGGTGTGAAATACCACAGTGAACAGAGTCAATATCCATGTAGAATTACTCTAATGAGGAAAACAGGTGATGGATAAAGAAGTGATTGTGTTGGCAATACCCTACAACAGTTTTTAATAGTGCTATAAATAAAAGTACTGTAAGTGTAAAGAAAATAAGTTGTTTTTAAACTAAATCTAAAATCTCCCTAAGGTGAAGTTAAACTAAAGAATTAAAGAAAGTGAAAGAAAAACCATTTAGCAAATACCAAGGGAATGGCCATTTTAAGTCTGTCATAGTAAACCCAATGCTCCTAGAGAGAAATTATTTTGATGCTTCCAGAAAACCAGCATGGTCTGGCTTATGGACAAAGAGAGAATAGAAAAATGTAGGAAAATAGAGAAGAGTACACCTGCTTATCCTGGAACGTAGATTGTATTTTATGATAGGGAAACTATATATTTTTGATAGATCAGAATGACCTGAGGTGGAATAAAAAGATTAATATCACAGCTGTGGCTTACACTGGACATGACGATGGAGTGACAGTAGGTATGTCACATACACTCCGGTGCAACCTACGTGCTCAGAAATAGGGTCAACACAAAATGCACTTCATCTGTCTGTTTGTTTGCTGTGTGTGTGTTTGTGTGTGTGT
Organism: Micromys minutus; assembly: GCF_963924665.1. Taxonomy (NCBI): domain Eukaryota; kingdom Metazoa; phylum Chordata; class Mammalia; order Rodentia; family Muridae; genus Micromys; species Micromys minutus. The sequence goes on along the minus strand of NC_137981.1, from coordinate 45,094,784 downwards.
GTGTGTGTGTGTGTGCACATATTCTTTCTTTTTTATACAGTTTGGATTTTGTTATAAGAGAGAAAAATATAAGATAAATTAAGAGTTGGGTAGGTAAATATTTTGAATAAAGACACAGTTATGCCATGATTTGGTTATACTACTACAAGAATAATAGTTCAGATATGCTCATAGTGGTTTAATTTAATTTAATTTAATTTAATTTGTTTTTTAATTGAACAAATTTATTTTAAAAACAAATAAAAATGTACAGATTTTAAAAGCAGTTTTGCATAATAGTATATGAATACATTTTTGTCAGTACTTGATTTTTTTAAAAGGTTTGATAGTGTGCTTTAAAATCTTGTTAGTTACAATGAGCATAAAGTACATGTAAAATAAGATGTAGCCTGGAAATAGTCTAAGTTTTCTTGGTCTGTAAAGATTAAACTTAATGATTTTTCTTTTTTTGTTGGCTTTTGTTTTTCTTGAACTTCATATAGTCTATAAGTTGCTTCTGGGGTGTTCAGAGCTTTCTGGGATGAGTATCCAACTATCAGTGACTGCATATTATGTCGGTTCCTTTGTGACTAGGTTACCTCACTCAGGATGATATTCTCTAGATGCATCCAATTTCTTAAGAATTTCATAAAGTCAGAACACGGCTCAGCCCATCTGCCACCTGCACCAGCAGTTCCCAAAGATACAGGCCTGGTGAGAAGTTGATCCGAGTAGCCAGGGGGCAGAGAGATCTCTGCCAATTGCGCATAGAAAGCACACCCCTGCTCTGCCTGATCCAGGGACCAGGAACTGAGCATTGGGACCTCTGTTCCCACTCGGCGGCTTTGGGGCGCAGAACAGGGCTCAGACCATTTGCCACTGGACCAGTGGAGATCCAGGGATATCGACCAGATACAAGGGAAAGGTAAGAGCATATCACTGACAACAAGATGGCAAGAGGAAAGCGAAAGAGCATATCCCAAGGAAACCAAGACAACCTGGCAACATCAGTACCCAGCTCTCTCATCACAGAAAACACTGGAATGCCAAACACTCTAGTAAAAGAAGATGCAGACCTAAAATCATACCTCAAGACGATGGTAGAGATCCTTAAACAAGAACGGGAGGAAAAGCAAAAAGAATCAGAAGCTATTAAAGAGGAAACAAGAAAAACACTCAAAGAACTCAAAGAACTAGAGGAAAACAGAACCAAAGAGATGAAGGAAAGAAAAAAGGAATTTAAAACGGAAATTGACAAAATAAAGAAAACACTAAGAGAGATAGCCCTAGGGTTATTTTTAGATAACCTTTTTGGGGTAGAACACCTAAAAAAGAAATCAGGAGTCACAGATGCAAGCATTTCCAATAGACTACAAGAGATAGAAGAGAGAATCTCAGGGGCTGAAGACAATATTGTAAACATAGACAAAACAGCCAGAGAAGATGCAAAAAACAAAAAGCTCCTAACCCAAAATGTCCAGGAGTTCCAGGACACAATGAGAAGACCAAACCTAAGGATAATAGAAATAGGAGAGGGAGAAGAATATCAACTAAGAGGCACAGTAAATATTTTCAACAAAATTGTAGAAGAAAACTTCCCTACCCTTAAGAATGAAATGACCACGAGCATAAAAGAAGCCTTCAGAACTCCAAATAGGTTGGACCAGAAATGAAATTCCTCCTGACACATATTAGTCAAAACACCAAGTGCCCAAAGTAAAGAAAGAATACTAAAAGCAGTAAGGGAAAAAGGTCAGGTAACATATTAAGGCAGACCAATCAGAATCACACCCGATTTCTCAGCAGAGACTATGAAAGCTAGAAGAGCCTGGACAGACATCATGCACACCCTAAGAGAGCACAAGTGCCAGCCCAAGCAGCTATACCCAGCAAAACTATCAATCACCATAAATGGAGAGATGAAGACATTTCAAGACAAGTCTAAATTTACACAACATCTGACCACAAACCCAGCACTACAACAAATTATAGGTGGAAAATCCAATACAACAAGGGGAACTACATCCTCGTAAAAGCAAGAAAAATCCTAAGCAAGAAAACCAAAAGAAGAAACAGACACAACTCAACCTACAATAGCAATAATAGCAGGAAACTGCAACCACTATTCCTATCTATTAACATAAATGGACTCAACTCCCGAATAAAGAGACATAGGCTATGAGACTGGATACATAAACAAAATCCAGCATTATGCTGCATACAGGAAACTCATCTCAGAGATAAAGACAGACAGTATCTCAGAGTAAAATGTTTGGAAAAAAAATTCCAAGCAAACAGCCCCAAGAAGCAAGCTGGAGTGGCTATTCTAATATCAAATAGTGTAAATTTCCAAACAAAAATTATTAAAAAAAGATAAGAAAAAACACTTTGTACTCATTACAGAGGAATCTGTAAGAAGGAACTTTCAATCCTTAACATATATGCTTCAAATACAAAAGAACCTACATTCATAAAAGAAACCCTACTAAAGCTCAAAAAATACATTTCACCACACACAATGATAGTGGCAGAATTTAATACCCCACTCTCACCAATGGACAGATCATGGAAACAGAAACTGAACAAGGACACTGTAAAACTAGCAGAGACAATGAACCAACTGGAATTAATAGATATCTACAGAACATATCATCCTAAAGTAAAAGAATACACCTTCTTCTCATCACCCAATGGCACCTTCACAAAAATTGACCACATAATTGGACACAGAATGAACCTCAATCGATCTAAGAAGATTGAAATACTCCCATGTATCCTCTCAGATCACCATGGTCTAAGGCTGGTCTTTAACAACAACAAAGACAACAAAAAGCCCACATACACATGGAAGCTAAACAAAGCTCTATTAAATGATAGCAGGGTCAAAGAAGAAATAATGAAAGAAATGAAAGATTTTCTAGAATAAAATGAAATCGAAAAAACAACATACCCAAAACTATGGGATGCAATGAAAGCAGCACTGAGAGGAAAACTCATAGCTCTGAGTGCATCCAAAAAGAAACTGGAGAGATCATACATCAGCAACATGACAGCACAGCTTAAACCTCTAGAACAAAAAAAAGCAGATACACACAAGAGGAGTAGAAGGCAAGAAATAATCAAACGTAGGGCAGAAATAGACCAAATAGAAACAAAAAGAACCATTGAAAGAATCAACAAAACCAAGAGCTGGTTCTTTGAGAAAATCAACAAGATTGATAAACCCTTAACCAGACTAACTAGAGGGCATAGAGACAGTATACAAATTAACAAAATCAGAAAGGAAAGTGGAGACATAACAACTGAAACTGAAAAAATTCAAGAAATTATCAGATCCTACTACAAAAGTCTATACTCCACAAAGTTGTAAAATTATGAGGAAAAGGATAAATTTCTATACAGATACAAGATCCTAAAGTTAAACCAGGACCAGGTAAAGCATTTAAATTATCCCATAACATCTAAAGAAATGGAAGAATTAATCAAAAGCTTCCCAAATTAAAAAAGGCCAGATCCAGACAGGTTCAGTGCAGAATTTTATCAGACATTTATTGCAGACATAACACCAATACTCTCCAAACTATTCCACAAGTAGAATCAGATGGAATACTACCTAACTCATTTTTTGAGGCTACAATAACCCTTCTTTCTAAACCACACAAAGAGCCTACAAGGAAAGAGAACTTTAGACCAATCTCACTTATGAACATTATGCAAAAATACTCAACAAAATCCTTGCAAACTGAATCCTAGAAAACTTCAAAACGATCACCCAATGTGACCAAGTAGGCTTCATCCCTGAAATGCAGGGATGGTTTAATATAAGGAAATCCATTAATGTAATCCACCATATAAACAAACTCAAAGAACAAAATCACATAGTCATCTTACAAGATGCTGAGAAAGCATTTGACAAAATTCAACACCCCTTCATGTTAAAAGTCCTGGAAAAAACAGGAATCCAAGGTCCATACCTAAACATAATAAAAGCAATACACAGCAAACCAACAGCCAACATTAAACTTAACCGTGGGAAACTTGAAGCAATTCCACTAAAATCAGGGACTTTACAAGGCTTCCCACACTCCCCCTACTATTTCAACATAGTACTGAATTTTCTGGCTGGAACAATTAGATAGCAACAGTAAATCAAAGGGACACAAATCAGAAAGGAAGAAGTAAAAACATCACTATTTGCAGATGACATGATAGTGTACTTAAGTGAGCCCACAAATTCAACCAGTGAACTCCTACAGCTGATAAACAAGTTCAGCAAAGTGGCTGGATATAAAAGTAACTCAAACAAATCAGTAGGCTTCCTATATTCAAAGGACAAACATGTGGAGAAAGAAATTAGGGAAAAGATACCCTTCACAATAGTCACAAAAACTATGAAATACCTTGGTGTGACTCTAATTAAGCAAGTGAAAAACCTGTGTGACAACAACATCAAACGTCTAAAGAAAAAAATTGAGGAAGATCTCAGAAAATGGAAAGATCTCCTATGCTCATGGATTGGAAGAATCAACATTTTAAAAATGGCTACTCTACCAAAAGCAATCTACAGATTCAATGCAATTCCCATCAAAATTTTAACCAAGTTCTTCATTGAGTTGGAAAAATCAATGCGCAATTTCATCTGGAATAACAAAAGACATAGAATATCGTAATCCAACCTCAACAACAAGAAAACATCTGCGGGAATCACTATCCCTGACCTCAAGCTATATTACAAGGAAATTGTGCTGAAAACTGCATGGTACTGGTACAGAAATAGACACGTGTATTAATGGAATAGAATAGAAGATCTAGAAATGAGCCCTCTAGTATATGGTCACCTGAATTTTGACAAAGGGGCTGTAAACATTCATTGAAAAAGGACAGCCTATTCAACAAATTGTGCTGATCCAACTGGCACTCAGCATGCAGAAGAATGAAAATAGATACTTTCTTATCTCCTTCTACAAAGCCCAAGTGAAAGTGGATCAAAGATCTCCACATTAAACCAGATACACTGAAACTATTAGAAGAGAAAGGAGGGAAAACCTTAGAACACACAGGCACAGGAGAAAATTTTCTGAACAAAACACCAATGGCTCAAGCTCCGGTCAAAGATTAACAAATGGAACTGAATGAAATTGCAAAGTTTTGTAAGGCTAAGGACATTGTCAAGAAAACAAAACGGCAGCCAACAGAATGTGAAAAGATTTTTACCAACTGCACATGAGAAAGAGGCCAAATATCCAAGGTATACACAGAACTCTAAAAGCTAGACACCAGAGAATCAAACAACCCTATTAAAAATGGGGTACAGAGCTAAACAAAACGTTCTCAATTGAGGAATATGGAATGGCTGAAAAACATCAAAGGAATTGCTTGACATCCTTAGGCATAGGGAAATGCAAATCAAAACAACCCTGAGATTCTACCTAACACCAGTCAGATTGGCCAAGATCCAAAATCAGATGACAGCAGATGCTGGAGAGGCTGTAGTGAAAGAGGAACACTTCTCCACTTCTGGTGGGGTTGTAAACTGATACAACCACTCTGGAAATCTTCTGGCTATTCCTCAGAAAATTGGACATAGTACTTCCTGAAGATACAGCTATTCCACTTCTGGGTATATACCCCAGAGACACTCCAATATACAACAAAGTTACATGTACCACAATGTTCATAGCAGCTCTATTTATAATAGCCAGAAGCTGGAAAGAACCCAGATATCCTTCAGTAGATGAATGGATACAAAAATTGTGGTTTATCTATACAATAGAATACTACTCAGCTATCAGAAACAATGACTTAACCAAATTCTTAAGAAAATGGTTGCATCTAGAGAATATCATCCTGAGTGAGATAACCCAGTCACAAAAGAACAGACATAATATGTAATCACTGATAGTGGGATGCTAACCCCAGAGGCTAGGATTGCCCCAGAAACAACTCACAGACTGTGTGAAGTTCAAGAAAAAAGAAAAGAAGACAAACAAACAAACAAAAAACCCCATTATGCTCAATCCTTATGCAACAAAAAAATTTTGACTAATTTTTGGTTACATCCTGTTTTACACTTACTTTTTGCTCATGGTTACTAGTAGGACCTTAATGCAGAGTATCAAACATTAAAAAAATAGAAAAAAAATCCAAGCACTGTATTTGTATACATTTATGCAAAAATGTTTAAAATTTTTTCTTTTATCCTTGTTTTTTAAAATGAAGTTAAAAAATAAAATAAAATAAATATTAACAATAAATAAATTAATTAATAAATAGGAAATGAGAACCTAAAAAAAAAAAAAGAAAGAAAGTAATAGCTGTGTGCTAGTGTTTCCAGGATGTCTTGGTTTCTATTGGGTAATTCTTTTGTTTTCCTCTTGCCATCTTGTTTCCTGTGATTATAAGTTGTCTTGTTGTCAGTGATTGGTTTTCATCTCTAGTGTACCTTGCCTCTGTCTGTGGATCTTTGCTGTTCTCAGGGGCAGATGCCCTGAGCATTTTTTTCTGCATGCAAGGCCCCTCTGGGTGTAAACTGAGTCTCTTCGGCAGATTTCCTGCTCTCCTGAACCAATCAGGAGGGTTTGCTTTTCATGCTGTAGGCCCAGACCTCTCTGCCCTGTCTACTGGCAGTGCAGTCTCAGCAGGCCTGAGTCCCTGGATCTCTGTTGTTCCTGGTGGCAGGGGATTTATTTTAAATAGATAAAAATCTGGACACTACCCATATATCCCTCAGATGAAGGAATGATTAAAGAAGATAAACTAAATAATGATAAAGAAAATGTTTTACAAATACGAAATTGAGTATTTTTCAGATCTTAGGAAAAAAACCACCTTCATAAATTTGTAGGCAAATGGATAAAACTAGAGAAAATTGTCCTGAGTAATGTAGTAGTAACCAGGCCCTGAAAGACATACAAGGTATGTATTCCTTTATCTGTAGATATTAGCTATAATGTAAAGGATAATCATTCTACAATTCATAGACCCAGAGAGACTAAGTAAAAAGAAGAGTCCTAGGAAGGTTGCAGCTATTTCCATCTGAAAAGGAAATAGAAGAGATTATGTCCATAGACAGAGAGTATTTGTGTGTGGTAATAGTAGGGATCAAGATGTTGGTAGAGAGTACAGGGAGCAGCTAATAGAATGTGGGTGGCCAATTAGGGTCAATGTGGCAACCTACTGCAGTGGAAACTTCCTGGAATACATGAGGCTGATCCTACCAATGACTCCTGATAAAAGAAGATATTGTGTCTGAAGTTGCTGTCTTCTGTAGCCAGGCAAGGCTTTCAGTGGTGGGATTGGGATACCAATCCAGCTAAAAAACCTTCACCCATACTTGTCCTACCTGCAAGACGTGCTGAATCAATGGTGGTTTAGAGAGTGTGGAGTGGACACTGAAGTAACTTGAGACCCAAGCCACAAGAGGGAGTCCATACCCAATTATACTTGGATAGCCAGAAACTCTAAGAGGTTGCCTCATAGACCAAGGGTAGGAACAAACAAAACTGAAACAAAAATCCCTAATATATTGTACTATATGCATGCACCAGTCCCTAGTCTAATTTGCATCAGACAAGCTTCCACTTTTAGCTCACGGGAACAGATGCATAGAACCGTAGTCAAATATTAGGGTGAACTTGGGAACCCAGTGGAAGAGCCAGGAGCAAGGCTTGTAGGAACAATAGGGTTCAAGGATACAAGAACACAGTCCACAAAACCACCTAAACAGGACTCCCATAGACTCACAGAGACTGAAGCAGCAAGCAGGGAGCCTGCATGTGTCTGCACCAGGTCCTGTGCACATATCCTGTGGTTATTTTTCTTGGGTTTTTAGGGGGACTTCTATCAGTGTAAATTGGGTGTCTTTGATTTATTTGCTTGCATGTGGGATCCTCTTACTTTTACTGTTTTGCCTCATCCAGCCTTGATACGAGGGTTTGTGTCTAGCCTTATTGCATCTTATTATTTCATTTTCATTTGATATCACTGGGAGATCTGTACTTTCTTGGAGGATAAAGATAGAATCAGTGGATCTAGGGCAGAGGCAAGGCAAGGGAAAGACATGGAGGATTGGAGGGGTAGTAGCTATGTTCAAGATGTATGAGACAAGAATAAATAGAAAATTGAAAATAAATGAATTCTTCAAAAAAATAACAAGAAAACAGCTTCCAAAGTTGTCTGGTTTTTGGTTTGGTTTCGTTTTGGTTTGTCAAGATCCAGCACAATACTTGGTTATTCAAAATAAAATTGTCATCTCAGAAAATATATGCATATGAATATACATAATGAGCAGGTTACTTTACATTTGTTTGAGGGAGTTATCCACGTGCTTATCGAAGATATCCATCATCATCATGAAGTATGATTTCAAGTCTAAGTCGTGTTTTTCTGGTGTGTTCAGCAATCCACTACTTGCTGTGGTGAGAGAACTGGGTTCTGATGTTGCCAGGTTGTCTTAGTTTCCATTGCTTAGGTTCTTTCACTTTCCTCTTGTCATCTCATCATCTGTGATTATAGGTGATCTTGTTGTCTCTGACTGGAACCTGTCTCTCCTGTGGGTCTAAGGGTCCAGGCCTCAGGAAGGAAATTGCTTCTGGGTGATTGGTTCTTTGTAGGCAGGCAGTGAGTTTGATGGCAATGACTCTGGTTCTATCTCTGTGGGCTCAGGTGGGAGAGCTCTTGTGATGCTGTTCTGGGAGATCAGCCATTTGCAGACAGGTCTTGACTTTCATTGTGACCCTCTCACTGGGCCAGAAAGGATCTGATTCCAGAGTGTACCATGCTATCTGTCCTCTGAGAGCTTCAGACGTTCCCTCTCCAGATAACTGGTGAAGGTATGTGGCGGTCTTAGGGCTTACCACAGGTTCAGGTGGGAGAGGTCTTGTAAGACTTCTCTGGGGGCTCAGCCATCTGCAGGGTCAGAAAAGTTGTTTTACATTTAATAATAAACTTATACATATGTGTGTGGTTTTATTTTATCTATGTATAAAAAATCAAACAAAAGAGATCATAAATTAGAGGGCTATTACATGAGAGTACTTAGGGGGTAGAAAAGAATGGGAGAATTGATATGATTATAATCTCAAAAGAAAATGGAAGTGTATACAAGTAATGTTGCAAAAAACCGAACAGGTTTTATATATGTGTTTAGAAATATACACATATATGTATATCTGTATATGCATATATGTATATATACATTCACACATACATACATACTTATACATGTAAGTATACTTATACTATGTGTGTGTGCACGTGCACAAAACAATTAATGAAAAAGAGAAAGCCATGAATCTGGAAAAGAGCAAGGAAGAGTTTAAATGGAGAAAGGGAAGGAGAAAATGTTGAATTTTTTTTGCAATCTCAAAAATAAATGAGTAAAAACTATTATTTTATGGACACTATAAAGAAGTCAATTTTTTTTCATAAAGAAGCCAAAATCATAATGAAAAAATGAAACCATTTTCACCAAATGGTGCTGGTCTAACTGGATGTCTACATATTAATGAACGAAAATAGATCCATATTTATCACCCTGTCCCAAACTCAAGTCCATTTGGATCAAGTGGATCAAGGACTGTAACATAAAACTGGATACACTAAATGACAGAGAAAAGAAAGTGGGACATAGCCTTAAACACATTCGTACAGGAGACAATCCATGAGCAGAACACCAGTGGCTCAAACTATAATATTAACCATTAATAAGTGTTGAAACTGAAAAGCTCATGTTAACCAAAGGACATTCTTAATAGGGCAAATTGACAATTGACAGCCTACAGACTGAGAAAGGACCTTCCCCAACCCTACATCTGACAGAGTTAATATACAAAATTTACAATGAACTCAAGAAGTTAGACACCAACAACCCAAATAACCCAATTAACAATAGGATGGAGAGCTGAAAAGAGAATTCTCAACAGAGGAATCTTGAATGATTGAAAAGCACTCAAAGAAATCTTCGAAGTCCTTAGTTATCAGGGAAATACAACTCAGCACAACTCTGGAGGGTCCATCTCAACACTCATTAGAATGCTAAGATCAGGTAGCCTTGCTGGCAAGGATGTGGAGCAAGGGAAACACTTCTTCATTGTAGGGTAGAGTGCATCACAATTTTTTCGGGGGCAAGATAAATGCAATAAGATGGTTTAGACATAGTTTGAGTTGGAGTTTTACCAGGCAGAGTCATATGGAGAGGAGTAGTGATTATGTAAATTCAATTGTAAAAGTTTAGTAAGACGTATGTTACATAAAGTCTAGTATTTGATCATATTTCCAACATAGAGCATAATTATACTCTGCAAGTCCATAGGGCTATGCACCATCGGGGAATCCAGCTCCACAGAACTTCTGTCTTCCTACATTGTAAGTACTAATGACAAAAGCTCCCATTTCTCTCTGCCATGACACTCATGCCATGTTTCAGTTTTCCTTTTCTCAAGTCTTCTCACAGATACTTCAAACTTTTTTTTGGGCCTATTTCATTTAATAAAACAACTTTAGATTTTATGTTCATTGTAGCAAATGCCAGAATTTAATTTTTTATTGGTAATTTTATTTACTTACATTTTAAATGTTATCCCCCTTCCCCCTGTTTTTATAAGGGTGCTTCTATCCACCCACCAACCCACTCCTACCTCACTGACTTAGCATTGCTCTTCACTAGGGTATTGAGCCTCCATAGGACCCAGGGCCTCCTCTCCCATTGATGTCGGATAAGGCCATCCTCTACTACATATGCAGCTGGAGCCATGGATCCTGCAATGTGTAGTCTTCGGTGGGTGCTTTAGACTTTCATTTTTAAGATGACTAATATTTCATAGCCAGTCTATAGAATATTATATTTACATATTTATCTTTTGCTAGACATCTGGGTTGTTTTCATGTTTTTACTTTTCTGTTGTGTATAATGCTTTGTGAACTTTATTAATCAGATACCCAGTTAAGATAGTAGTTTTCTTCAGTGTATGTATTCAGAAGTGAGTCTTATTTAGTATGTGGTATCTGTCCATGTACATATTGAAGGACTGCCTTTTTATTACAGTATATCACCTCATACTTTTAACACTTGTTTATAAGGGTTCTGATTTTTGTACATTCTTAATTGTTTTTGAAATTGTAATATAATCATGTAATTCCTTTTTCCATTCCTCTCTCCGAACTATTTCATAATGCACTCCATGTTCTATTTCAAATTAATGGTTTCTTTTGTCATTAATTACTATTGTGTGTATCTATCTATATATATTATATATAACAAATATAGAGTGTGTATATGCATATATACTCTTATATAAATATATTCCTATATACAATCTGATCAGTGTATAAAATGTTACTTTTATGTATGATTTTAAACCTGACAATTTGGTATTGGATAATCAGTTGGTAATGCTCTTTCCAAAGGAAGGACTTTTTCTTCTACTGAGAATTTTCTTAGTATCCCGAAAAATTTGTATAGAGTTGAGACCTCGTGGCTTTCTCCATACATTTTACCATACACACTTGTATTCACGTTGAAATAAGGAAGTCATGTTAGTGAGACTTAACGGGTGTAGATTCTTATTCTGCTACAAGATGCAACCATACAACAAATTCCCCGATTCTCTGGCTCTTAATTATCTTTCTCCATCATCTTCTTTAATTCTCTCTGGATTTTAAGTACAGACAACTCATTCATGATTTTATAATATATATTTATATATAATTACTGTCCAGTTTAGGGTGGAATGGTATATCATTGAGATTAAGGTTCCTTATTTTCATAATGGGCACCTCTTCATCTACTATTAGATGTTGATATATGATCATTAGAAAAATATTTTGTCTAGTAATGTGCTAATTTTTATTGTGTTTGTGAAAATACTGTGAACAGAAAATCACTGTTTCCTTCAGACTGGTCTATAACTCACAGTGTAGCAAGGTTAACACCACTGTCCTGACTCAGCTTCTCATGTACTAGGATTACAGGTGTATACCATCACAACTTGCTTTTTGCCATTGTTTATGACAAGTTGCTTGTACATTTTGTACATTTGATGTGGAGAATTTCTTGATATACTGTAAATATTTCTGTCATTGGGTACTGTTTGCAAATTTTCTCTTTCTCCAAAGGCTGTTACTTATAAAGTTCTTTAATTCACAAAGTTTTAAATTTTATTACATACAATTTGTTCTGTCATCTACTTCATGTGATATCCAGGACATATGTATCAAATCCAATGTTGTGATGATGTTTCCCCATTTTAAAGAGTTTTATAATCTTGCCTCTTACATTTTGGTTTTTGATCTAAGTTGTTGATTTTTTTAATACCATGCAAGAGTTGCTTTTGCCAGTAATTATCCAATTTTCCCTGCCCCATTTACTTAAAAAGTCCTCTATTTCCCAGTGAATCATTTCAATTCCTATGTAGAAGATACTTTAGCTATGTATGATAGAGCACACTTTGGATTTCTGTATCCTATTTCATTGGTTATGTATGTCATACCACTAACAAACTATTTTGAAAGCTAGAATCTTGTAGACATATATATATTAATTATTATTAGCTTCACATATTTTATTTGTATGCATTTATTAAATATTATCAGGGGTCTCATAAAGTATTCTTATCTAAGTAGTTATAATTTGATTTGCCTTGATGGCTAAGGATTTTCTTTTATGTATTTATTGGATATTGAAATTCCATTGATTAAAATGTATTTCTTCTTCTTTTCATTAACTCATTAATTACCGATTGCATGCTTTGGTTTCTTGGTATTGCTTTAAGTTGCCTACATATTCTAGATATTGATACTCTTTCTGTCATATATGTAGCAAAGATGTGCTGTCATATGGATTATCTTTTGATTGCTTTTTGGTTGTTACTCAGATACTGAATTTCAAAACTCTCATTTTCAATGTTCTGTTTCATTAAGGTAACTCTAGAATAAATTTCAGAAATTCCTTAATTATTTGAATAATTAAGCATTTTCCCAGTGTTCTCTTCTAAGAGGTTAAGAGTTTGGAAATTCCTTAAGGTAATTGGTCTGTTTGGAATATATTTTTATATGGGAGAAGAGATATGAATATATTTGCATTGTTCTTCAAATACATTCCTGCTTTCCTCAATGGACTGACTTTATAGATGATTGTATAGATGATGTAAGTGATATAAATGTATATATATTATATATATATTACATATGACTATTATAGATGATATGGTTAGGTGATGTAGGTATAGATGTAGATATAGGTATAAATATAGATATTAATGGCAAAATTAAGAAGTTTATATCTGTAAATGTTGGACAGTCTAATCTCATTGAAATTCAAGTACTAACATTTTTTGGTTATTCTGTAGCTATTTGTTTCATGATCACTTAAGTTAGTCAAGTTCTTTTAAAATGCTACATAGATATTAATATTGAGTTTTATATATATGTATCTATATATTTATATATATATATTTATATATATGTATATATATGTATCCAAAATATTTTGCCTTTATAACCAAAGTGACAAAGCAGATTATCGATAATTATAAAATACATTTTTTACTTTCATCTATCAGTTAACTTTTTATGAAATAAATTTTATATTTGTGAATTATACATGTGTATATACATGTGTATTTCATGTCCATGAACATTAGATCTCCAGGAGTATAAGAAATATGTAATTGTGAGCTACCTAACATGGTACTGGAAGTGAATTCCAGTCATCTTCAATAATAGAGTAACTTCTGAGCCATCTTTCAAGCTCCTATGTTTAAGTGTCTTATTCTTCTATTTTAGTAGCCATTTCTAATGTTTTTAATTTCTTGTTTAATTATGATAATTTCCTCATAGTCAAGTCCCTACCCTCCTTCCATTCCTCCCTCTAAAAGTTCTCCATCTTATTCTTCCACTCACTACTCCAAGATGTCCCAAAATCCCCACAGACTCCCCCAAACACCAGGCCTCCTCACTCCCTGAGGCCCAATGTCTTTCAAGGGATTGCTACTTTTTCTCTCACTAAATCCAGAGCAGGCAGTCCTCTTTTGTATATGTTTCAGGGGCCCCAGATCAGCTAGTGCATGCTGCCTGATTGGTGGATCAGTGTCTGAGAGATCTCCGGGGTCCCAGTTCATTGAGACTACTGGTCTTCCCTTGGGGTCACTTTTCTTCTTAACTTCTTTCAGTATTTCCCTCAACCACAGGGGTCCTTGACCATTGGTTGGGTGCAAGGTGTCAGTCAGCTGTTAGACCTCTCAGTGTGTATCCTTGCTAGACTCTTGTATGTAAGTAAGCACATCACAGCATCTGATGAGTAATAGTGTCAGGCCCTGGAGCCGACCCCTGAGTTAGCTCCACATTTGGGCGGGTCACTAGACCTTCTTTTCCCCAATCTCCTCTCCATTTTTGTCCCTGTTGTTCTTCCAAGCCTGAATAACCCTAGGTCAGAATTCCTGACAGTGGGCTGGCTAGCCCAGTACTCTGCCTTTCTATTTCAGGTGGAATTAACAAATTCCCTCTCCCCACTGTTGGACATCTTATCCAAGGTCGCTCCTTTTGAATCTTGAGATTCTCTCACTTCTCATGTCTCTGGTACATTCTAGAGGGTCATTCTACCTCTCATTTCAAGTAATTCTGCTGGCCCGTGGGTCTTCAAGCCGGGTCTCCCACCCCCAATACTTTATCATGTTCCCCCTTCCCCTGCTCTTCTTCTCCTCTCCCACCCAGTTCATTCTCTCCCTTTGCTTTCCTCTCCCTCCCAAGTGGGGTTGAAGCATCCAAACTTGGACCCTTTGGCTTGTTCACCTTCTTAAGTCATGTGGATTGTGTTCTGGGTGTTCTGTATTATTTGACTGACATCCACTAATTAATGAGTATGTATCATACATGTCCTTTTGGGTCTGAGATCCTCACTCGGGATAATATTTTCTAGTTCTATTCATTGGCCTTCAAAACTCATCATAATAGCTGAAAGGTATTCCATTGTGAAATTAATCAATTGCATCTTCTGTGTTCATTCTTCTGCTTATGTTCCTTAAATTATATTTCAAAACTGTGTTCCAGTTCTACTTCCCTCCACATTAATCTGTTATTGTCACTAATGCATTTACTTAATTCTTGCCTCTGTCACTTTACAGTGTTTTTTTTCCCATCTGAAACACTCTTTCTAATACCTTCTGAACAGCTATGGCTGCTCTGATTTTGTGTTCAAAACACATTTCCCAGAAGTGGAATAACTGGGTATTCAGGTAGTACTATGTCCATCTTTCTGAGGAACTGCCAGACTGATTTCTAGAGGGGTTGGATCAGTTTACAACTCCACCAACAGTGGAGAAGTGTTCCTCTTTCTCTACAACCTCGTCAGAATCTGTTGTCATCTGAGTTTTGGATCTCGGCCAATCTGACTGGTGTGAGGTCGAATCTCAGGGTTGTTTTGATTTGCATTTCCCTGATGGCTAAGGATGTTGAGCACTTCTTCAGATGTTTCTCAGCCATTCAATATTCCTCAATTAAGAACGTTTTGTTTAGCTCTGTACCCCATTTTTTAATAAGGTTGTTTGATTCTCTGGTGTCTAGCTTTTTGAGTTCTTTGTATACCTTGGATATTGGCCTCTATCTGATGTGGAGTTGGTAAAGATCTTTTCCCACTCTGTTGGCTGCTGTTTTGTTTTCTTGACAGTGTCTTTAGCCTTACAGAAACTTTGCAATCTCATTAAGTCCCATTTGTCAATCTTTGACCTTAGAGCTTGGGCCATTGGTGTTCTGTTCAGAAAATTTTCTCCTGTGCCTATGAGTTCTAAGGTTTTCCCTAGTTTCTCATTTAATAGTTTCAGTGTACCTGGTTTAATGTGGAGATCGTTGATCCACTTGCACTTGAGCTTTGTACAAGGAGATTAGAAAGAGTCTATTTTCATTCTTCTGCATGCTGAGTGCCAGTTGGACCAGCACCATTTGTTGAATAGGCTGTCCTTTTTAAATTGAATGTTTACAGCTCCTTTGTCAAAAATCAGGTGACCATATATATGAGGACTCATTTCTGGATCTTCTATTCTATTCCATTGATCCACGTGCCTATTTCTGTACCAGTACCATGCAGTTTTCCGCACAATTGCCTTGTAATATAGCTTGAGGTCAGGGATAGTGATTCCCACAGATGTTTTCTTGTTATTGAGGATGGATTTCGCTATTTTAGGTCTTTTGTTATTCCAGATGAAATTGCACATTGCTCTTTCCAACTCAAGGATGAACTGGGTTGGAACTTTGATGGGGATTGCATTGAATCTGTAGATTGCTTTTGGTAAGATGGCCATTTTTAAAATGTTGATCCTTCCAATCCATGAGCATTGGAAATCTTTCCATTTTCTAAGATCTTCCTCATTTTTTTTCTTTAGAGGTTTGAAGTTCTTGTCATACAGGTCTTTAACTTGCTTAGTTAGAGTCACACCAAGGTATTTAATAGTTTTTGTGACTATTGTGAAGGCTATCTTTTCCCTAATTTCTTTCTCCACATTTGTCCTTTGAATATAGGAAGGCTAGTGATTTGTTTGAGTTAATTTTATATCCAGCCACTTTGCTGAAATTGTTTATCCGCTGTAGGAGTTCTCTGGTGGAATTTGTGGGGTCGCTTAAGTACACTATCATGTCATCTGCAAATAATGATGTTTTTATTTCTTTTTTTCCAATTTTAATCCCTTTGATTTTCTTTTGCTGTCTAATTGCCCTGGCCAGGATTTCCAGTACTATGTTGAATAGGTAGGGGGAGAGTGGGCAGCCTTGTCAAGTCCCTGATTTTAGTGGGATTGCTTCAAGTTTCCACTGTTAAGTTTGATGTTGGCTGTTGGTTTGCTGTATATTGCTTTTATTATATTTAGGTATGGACCTTGGATTCCTGTTCTTTCCAGGACTTTTAAAATGAAGGGGTGTTGAATTTTGTTAAGTGCTTTCTCAGCATCTAGTGAGATGACCATGTGGACTTTTTTTTGAGGTTGTTTATATGGTGGATCACATGATGCTCCAACATACAACAAAGATACATGTACTATATTGTTCATTGCAGCTCTATTTATAATAGCCAGAAACTGGAAAGAACCCAGATGTCCTTCAGTAGATGAACGGATACAAAAATTGTGATACTTTTACACATGGAGTACTACTCAGCTATCAGAAACATTGGCTTAATGAAATGCTTAAGAAAATGAATGCATCTAGAAAATATCATCCTGAGTGAGATAACCCAGTCACAAAAAACAGATATAATATGCAGTCACTGATATTGGGATACTAACTCCAGAAAGCTCTCAACACCCCAGAAACAACTCACAGACTATATGAAGTTCAAGAAAAAAAAAAGAATATATTTTAATTAAAATAGCACTATATCACATCCCCCTTTCCTTCCTACAGCCCCTCTCAGTTTTTCTCCTAACCCCTCAAATTAATACCCTCTTTTCCTATATCCTTGTTACATATATACATATGTGTATGTATATGTACCCACAAATACTTAATTACACTAAAAATATATTCATATACTTTAATGTAAAAATGCTTAAAAATTTGTTCATTTATCTTTGTTTTTTAAAATAATGTTTTTCAATAAAAAAACAAAAAACAGAAAACAAAACCATTTCCCCAAATCAGCTCTCCACAACACAGAATCTCCACAAGGCCTGATCTTTCATACTAATTGTTCATTGACTCAAGACTTTTTGGGGATTTTTGGCTGATAACCTTATATTTTAGGGGTTTACAAACATTTATTTCTCGGTGATTTGTCTATTAAAGTAGTGTACTGAGGGTCACATGCAGAAGTCTACTCTCACATTCCACCATGTGGGTTGGTGGAACTGAATTCAGTTTGTGAGGCTTCTTGGTATGCACCCATACCTACTGAGTCTTCTATCTGCCCAAGATATTTCAGGTTTATGAGATGATTTGTGAAGTAAATTTCCAAATTCTTTTATCATTTGCTGCCCTTAATCTGAAATTTATTTGTAGAACGTTTTACTTAGACACATAACCGCAGATTGCTTGTGATACAGAGCTGTGAAAATGAGGATGCTCCTGGAACCAGCAATTCTGAAAGACTTTGTTGTAGACATTGTAGCATGACCTGAAACACACAAGGTTATTAGAGGTTTGGCTTTCATTTCCTGTTAGGGCCTAGAGAGGATTCAGTTCTATGGCCATCTATAGCCACAAGACGCTCACTATGTGTAAGACTGAAAGAAAGGAGTTTATAAAAATAATCATGCTTTATACACTCCCTTTATGAACTACGTGTCACACTCAATCCATTTAATTAAAATACACATTACACATAAAGGAGAAATGATGGGACTTTTATTTTAATGTGTTATATCTGCTTTTAGGAATATACCATATCTGAACCCTGGATAGGTGCCTTGAAAGTCAATTAAACATGAAAAATATAAAAAATTTATTTAAAGAACTGGAAATCCAGTAAATTTTTATCCTTTTACCTTCTAATGTTAGTGTTTATTTTAACAGGTTCATGTTAATTCTAATCATTTTTTTCAATTAATAAAAATCTCAAGCTTTAATTAAAACATGTCATGAACTCTAAACAGGGATGTGATTTGTAAATTTAAAATATAAATCAAACACATAACAAGGTGGATTTAATAACATTATATAGTAATATATGGTTTCATGAAGAAAAGAAAGAGAATTATGATCTCTGGTAATAATCCAAAGATCTAAATAAGTTGTCATATTATCAATTTGAAGATAGCTCAAAAACTGAACAGATAAGATTCTTTATCCAGGATCAAGGATAATAACGTCTCTTTGTGCTTGTATGTGAAGGGGAATTCTTTGCTTGCTTTTGGTTTTTGTTTTCCTCCTGCCATTGATTTGAAATTTCATAAGATTCTATTACCATAAAATGTGCTGAAAATTGTGCAAAATTTAACTATTAGGTTAGTGCCTAAACATTTTTTGTCATTAAAAAAAACTAATTTGTAAAAAGTAGAAAAAGGTTCATGACTGTTTTCTATCATAATTTATAATGATATTGCCTACTATCTGACTTTACAACATAAAAGAGAATTAGAATATTTTACTACATACTTTTCTGATACCTAGTAAAATGTTTTGAACTAGAACTATAAATCAATAAAGCAACATTAGGAAAATGTAGATCTACCTTCAGTAGAAGTGCATACAAAATGCACAGAATTATTATAAAATGTTTTATCTGTTTTTCAAGGGGGGTTTAGGGAGAGTTAAAGGCATACAGTGGTGAATGAATAAGATAGTATATATTGTATAAACATGTAACTTTCAAAGACTTAAAATATTTATAAAATGTCTTACTCATAGACTTAATCCACATGATTACTCATATAATATTTAAATGTTTTGTGGCAATCTTGATATTTGCTTCTATTATAAACACTCTTTACTAGTATTGCTTTAGAATATGACTACTGTTCATAGGCACTTATAAGCAAACCTTTCTCCCCAGTTGAGAACTGCAGTCTGTGCAATTGAATCACTTAATTTTGGTACCAACTTTTGAGGTCAACTGAAGCTTAATATTACAACTGATTCACTCTGCCTCACCTTCTATGTGTTTACAGAAATTTATAATACTAGATTTCATACAAGAAGATTATGACTACACTTATTTTTTAATTTTTTTGTATTATGATGAGTATTGAATACCAATTCTGTTCAGACACATAAGACATATTAAGCAACATATGATTTAATTAAAGGCAAGTTGGCAGGGGGCAGGGGAATGGATAGGGGGGTTTCAGAGGAGAAAACGGAAAAGGGGATAACATTTGAAATGTAAGTAAAAATAAATCTAATAAAAAATTCAAAAAAAAAATGAAAGTCAAGTTGGTAAAGAAGCAACGATAATTTAGAAAACACATCACTTAGCAGTGGATTAATGAAGTTCCCTAACAGAGACACAGACAAATGGAAGGAGCGTTAGTGAGAAGAGGCAGTATAGTAAGTTCTGAAAATGGTCAGTTCAAAGCATGTGGAAAGATAACATAGAAAGGGTTTTTTCATAAGAGTCAGTTACTGCCAGAGTACAACATGGCTATCTGCTGTTGCAGGTGTTTATCCATGTGAAGATGTTCTGATTTGCTTATGAATATATCACTTTGCTAATTATTATTAATAAGGAAATGGAAGGCCATCTGTGGAACATTTGGCAATTTGATCATTTGATATTATTATTCTCCTTTTTTACTTCTTAAAAAAGTTATTTTATGTATTTAATTTTTAAATGTTATCCTCATTCCTGGCTCCCCTCTCTTCCAACCCCCTGCTTCTATGAGGATGCTCCCCCTCCCACCTACCCCTTTCTGCCTTACCATCCTGGCATTCCCCTACACTGGAAAAATAAGCCTTCATAGGACCAAGGGCTTCTCCTTCTATTGATAACAGACAATGCCGTCCTCTGCTACATATTCGCCTGGCCCCTCCACATGTACTCTGGTTGGTAATTTTGTCTCTGGGAGCTCTGGGGAGTCAGGTTAGTTGACATTGTTTTTCTTTCTATGGGGTTGCAAACCCCTCTATCTCCTTTAGTCCTTCCTCTAACTCCTCCCTTGATGTAAACATTGATATTGGTGCTGATGTTGATGTCATTTGTTGTATAGTAAATTTGTCCCTTCAAATGAGATTTTTAGTCCTACATAGAATTTTATTATATATGATAGTTTGACCGCTACAAAAAATTGAAAGCTGGAAATTCAGATGGAATTAGGCATTTTTATTTTCCCCCTTTTCCCTTCAAAAAATGTTGAAGCCAAAGATACAGAACACATAAAAATTATATTAATAGAAAAACTCAAAGTCGACAATAATCAACTATTATCGTAATGATGATGTTTTTCTCCCTTGGTTTCCACATTGTGAGAATCTCTTTGACATCATTAAGCCAAACAGAATCGTAAACATTTCAAGACTGATGGTGTTTATACATGAATCTGGTGTTTATTAATTTTTACAGTTCACTGCATTGTTATGTCTAGTAGAATAGAACAGAGGATAAAATACAGTTCTGCCACTTTAGTTCAGCTTTCCGTTCTCCTTCATTTTAGTTTATTTTCATTATAATTATTGTATATAATGTCTGTCTGCACATGTATGTCTGTATGTGTCTGTTGTTTTCTCTCTCTGTGTGTGTGTGTTTGTGTGTGTGTGTGAGAGAGAGATAAATAGAGAGATAGAGATAGATAGATAGATAGATAGATAGATAGATAGAGAGAGAGAGAGAGAGAGAGAGAGAGAGAGAGAGAGAGAGAGAGTGAGGGAGAAAACTGTGCATGTTACCACAGTGCAATAGGGTTATCAGGTAACAATATTGAAAAGTAATTTTTCCCTGCCTAAAGTTTTGGGGATTGAATTTTACATACTGGGCATTATTTAAAACCAATGTGCAGTTTCTAAAGTATGTTTTTTTCTCATTTGTGAAGTGTAGCATGTTGTTTGCATTAAATATCATGAGTGGAAGCTTCCAGGAAGACACACAGCGAGGAAACACTGTGATGAACCCTATGGGAGCAAAACACATCTTAAAAAATGTCAATGCCACCCTGTGATTAATGTAAGATTCATGTTGGCTGTAATTTTCTTGCAAGAATTCTGTAGATTTTTCTCTCAAGAGACCTAAAAATAAACAAAGCAATGCCTTGGTTGTAACTTTTCTTGTGTGAAATCAAAGAATCCACAGCAGAAAACATTGATCTATGAATATTTCTAGAATTTTGGATCAAATACTCTGAGATACATTAAGATAAACTTCCCAAGTCAAGTTTTGTGTCTACAGTGTTAATCCCTTAATCAGATGTGAAAATTCTGCAGTATAATGGTACCCTTTAATTAATGAAAACTTATGGCCAAGTACAACAAAAAGGCCAAGTTCGAGACTTTGAGGTAATTAACTTGACACATGGAAACCTTCTGAGAAAATAAGTGTAAATGAAAGTTGCACATTATTACAGTTTGGTTATATATCAATATCTAACACCTGAGTTACTTTTGAGGTGAGTTGTATATTAAAATTTACCATCAAGAATTTCATAATCTTTGCTTAGAAGAGAAAATAATCTATCACATACTTAATTTGTACTAATTGCAATTATACCAGAAAACCATAACACATTAGCTAAGGTTACTCAAAGGCAGAAAAAAGCAGCAAGATTAGTCAAAAAAGTGATATGCCAGCGGGGGAAAATAAAATATCATGAATAATTCCTACTAAAAAGGTACTACTCACAACAATGTTTTTTTTTTTTTTTTTTTTTTTTTTTTTTTTTTTTTTTTAGGTATCACACGCATGAAGTCATCTTCAGGAACTGCTTCCTTCAGATTGCTCTTGTTTGCTGCATTATTTTTATCTCAAAATAATAGCACAAAAACATAACCTTTGGAGCGTTACATTTCTCAGCAGTGGCATATTATTTTATCCCAATCAATTAGTAAGAGGATACATAAGGAAAAAAATAATAGTCTTCTAACATCCAGCCACAAACACAATGATATAAAGTAAATAAATAATATTTTCAAACCTTATAGTCCCTTCTTGATCTTGAACCGTATCCTTGGTGCCTCCCTTGCTAGTCCCCTTAAGTCCATGAGAATATCCTTCTTGGTTTGCCTGGTCCTTGTCTTTGGGTTAGTACCTCATTCATCTCAGGCTTGACTTTGACTTATCAGTTTCTCATTCTCATTTTGCCCTCATCCTTATTGAATGTTGGGCTTATAGGCATGCATCACTATATGCAATTATGTGAGAGAATACAGTTTTCATGCATAGTGGACAAGCACTCTGCCAAATGAGATCTATGTACATTCCTATGCCACATTTTGCTGAAGTTACCCAGTTTCCTGTCTCCTGTATATAACACATGACTTCAAAATGTGTCACAGGAGCATTCAGTTCACCAGTGGAGGAGAGCAAGGGAGACCAGGAAGATAAGGTACAATAGAAATCATAAATTTTCTGCATTTGTAACTATAGAAGTAAAGTTTCTTCTAGGCATGGTAATAAATGATTTTAAACCCAGCATATGTGTGTATGAAGTTGGGCAATTTTACACATTTTCAGACAGTGTGGTCTGCACAGAGAGGTCTAGGAAAACCAGTACTATATAGTGAAAGCAAGGTTCAGAAATACTAATGAGATTTTTAATGTATACTCTTACCATTTTTGGAATTTCCTTTTTCTTTTGTTAAGTTCCCTTTTCACCTTCATTTTGTTAATTTGGACACTTTAAAAACCTGTGCTCTTCCAATCTGAAATATTTAAAATAAGTTAATAATTTTCTTGATACATACTCTTTTTTACCAAAGCTAAATCATGATCAAATAAACAATTTAAACAGATCTATAATCTCAGTAAATGAGAAGCAGTCATTAAGTGTCTATCAAACAAAAGCAGCCCAGACCTAATAGTTTTAACATGGAATTCTACCAGACTTTTAAATATGGTATAAGGACAATATTCTTCAAATTATCTCACAAAATAGAAATATAAGACACATTCTCCAATTTGTTTTATAAGGTCAGAATTATGCAGGTATATAAAGTACATACAGATCAATAGAGGGAATTATAGACTAATTTTCTTCATGATTACTGATGCAAAAATATTCAATAAAATAGTCACAAACTAAATCCAATAAAGTGTCAAACATGTCATCCAACATGACCAAATAGGCTTCCTCTCAGAGATTCAGTGATAGTTCAACAAATGTAAATTGATAAATGTAATCTACCCTAAAAATATGAATATCTCATTAGAAATGGTCTGACAAAATTCAACGATCCTCTATGATCAAAATCCAAGAATGACTATGAATGCAAGTGACATTCCTTGATATAATAAGGACTGTTCATGCAAACCCATAGCCAAGAACATCAATAAAAACAAAAATAACACTGTAATCTGTTAGAAGAAAATTAGTAGATGCAGTTACAGATGCATGTAAAGACCTGGCTTCAAGGGTAATTCTTTCCTCTAAAATTATACCTAGGTCTGTTTGAATTAATTCATGAGCTCTATCTTTTTTTCTTAATAAGGTTATAGCAATTATTATTCATCCTAGTTTGGTTTCTACTATGCTGATTCTGAAAGAAGAATCCAAATGCAAGTAGTGTAGGTGGTAGGTAATACCTGGAAACCTCAGGATAGGAATTGAAGAAGAGAGGTCACAGTGAAATAAGCCAAGGTAGGATAAAGTGCCTGTCAAGTCAGTTACTGGGAAGCACACAAAAGAGTTTCATCCTGTGAGGCTACTCTTGAATACAGAATAGTGCTGAAACAGTACAATTTCTCTTAGATTTTAATTAATAAGATACACATAAATGAGCTTCTAATGAGCTGTTGAGGCTGATTTCAGAGAACCCAGATATACTCTTAGGTGGCCAAGAGTCATAAAGCCAGGTGGTACAGGATAATCAAAAACGGCTCATGACTTAAATAATATACCAAATTAGGGGGAATTCGTATCATGCTACAAACCTGAGTATTAAATACTGTGGCATTAATTCTAGTGTGCAGAAAACTGTTGTCAGAGAGATGATGTACTGGAACTTTGTATCTTCTAATTCTAAACCTTTTGTGTTAATAAAGCAGCATATCTGTTATGGTGGAGCTAGACACAGTAGTACAAGAAAGTATGATTGTTATGCATATGACAAAGCAAATGGACAATGCACAATGCAACAATGAAAATGCCAATTGGTTATCCATGCATATACTTGTTGTCCACTAAGTTTTATACAGAGAGCGGATGTACACAAATCTAGATTCCTTTAGCTTTAACCACATATTGCTTAACATGAAATTGTCTTATTTCCAGAGGAGGCAAATACAGTTTTTTTAAATTAGTTGTCAGAGATCACCTAATTGAAGATTAAAAATTAAATTCATTTTAGTGAAAACAAAATCTTCCAAATCCAAATTCACATGAATGTTTAAAATATGTCCTTCTTTTAAAGTACATCCTTCACAGAGATAATTGACTAATATGAGATCAGACTTTATTAAAACATGTTGAATGTTAACTGGTAGCTCCCCTGAGCAGCCTTATATCCTAGGAGAATCTCCATTCTCCCCTCCACCTCTCTGTCCACCTTCATCATATCTGTGGAGCATGAATCGTACAGGTTAGCTTTCCTTCTCTCACCCATCTTTCCTGATCTGGAAGCATCCCAAATTGTCTTAAGCAGTCTGTTATTCCTGCTGCACCTCCATTCTTCCTCCTGTTTTTTCTACTTTCATCAGACCTGAAGATCCAGAACCATACGGGTTAGCTTCCCTTCTCACACACATCTTTCCTGCTTGCTGCATCCTCTGCAGCACTGCAAGCTTCCCTGAGCAGTCCACTATCTCAGGGGGACCACCATTTTTGAGCCACCTCTCTGTTCATCTTTGTCATACCTGCAGTTCCTGAACTATACATACCTCCTGATCATGTACCATTCAGATCTAGAATCATACAGCCCAAGGTTATCCAACAGAGGCTTGCCACAATCCTATTCAAATGCTTACTACAAGACCATCCAGTGATCAATGCCATTCAGATGCATAAGGATCCTTGAAAGAACACAATTAACAAAAGCCTGGGCATATGACACCTTCAGAGAACAGCTACCCTATTACAGCAAGCATTAAATATCCTAACACAACTGAAACAGAAGAAAATGCCTTTACATCCAGTCTTAATAATAGAGGAAGAAGAAATCAATCAATCAATCCCTCAGACAAATGCAGGAAAATAGAACCAAACAAGTACAGGTCATTAAAGAGAAAACAAATCCCTTAAAGTTATACCAGAAAATACACTTAAACTGGAATATATAAAATTGTGCAAAAAATTTCAATTCTGGAAATGAAAAACCCAGGGAAGAAAACAGGAACAACAAATGTAAGCATTCCCAACAGAATGAAGGAGATGGAAGGGAGGATCTCTGGCCTAGAAAATACAAGAGAAAACATTACATCAGTCAAAGAAAATTTTAAATATAAAAACATTTTTTTGACACAAAACCCCTAGAAAATTTGGGATACCATGAAAAGAACTACACTAAGAATAATCAGAGTACAAAAAGGTGAAGAGTCCCAACTCCAAGCCCCAGAAAATATGTTCAACAAAATCATAAAAAACCCCCTTTTAACCTAATGAAACAGATACCTATAAACATATAAAATATAAAGAAGGCTACCTTTGAGTAATGGGCTAGAAGTGCTGATGGCAGTGTTTGAGAATTAAAAATATTAGAAATATTTATTGTTAAATAATTATACTTATTGAAAATAGGTTTTAAAAAATGAGAATAACAAAGAAGCTTGTAAAAGCTTGGCCAGAAAATATAATCCTAGTACCAACATAATAATCAAAACACAAAATCTACAGAACTACAAAACAATTTTAAAAACAGCAAGGGGAAAAGGCCAGGTAATATACAAAGACAGATTTATAAGAACTACTCCTTAATTCTCAACAGAGACTCTGAAAGCTAGATGAGCCTGGAGAGGTATCTTGCAACCACTAAAAACCTTCAGGTGCAAACCTAGACTATTATACCCAGCAAATCTCTCAATCAGTATACATGAAGAAAAAAAAGATATTTCAAGACAAGTTCAAAGTCAAACAATATATATCGACAAATTTACCTCTATAGGAAATACTATCGGGAAAATTCCAACTCATCGAAATCATCAACCATTATCATCAATTAGTCTTCATTCTAGGGATGCAGTAATGGTTTAATATACAGAAAATCCATCAACACAACACAATCCACCATAGAACCAGAGTAAAATAAAGAAAATCACATGATTATCTCATTAGATGCTGTAAAGGCCTTTGATAAAATTTGAACACCTTTTCAGGTCGTAGGTATTAAGAAAATCAGGGACACAGGGCACAAACTTAAACATAGTCATAACAAAATACAGAAAGCCAATAATGAACATTAAATAAAATGGAAAGAAATTTAAAGCATTTACACTAAGATCATGGTCAAGACAGGACTTCTCCCTTTTTATTCATTCACTCCAATGCTTGAAGTTCTAGGCAAAGCTGTAAGACACCTAGAGGAGATCGAGGGGATAAAAATTAGAAAGAAAGAAGACAAAGTATCAATATTACTGGATGATAGAATTTTATATATAAATGAACTTCAAGTCAATTTTTTATAAGATTTAATTTTTATAGAAAATTGTTTTATGTTTTGGTAAATAATTTTGATTTTCGGTACAAAGTTACCATGAAGTTATATAATATTCCTTAAAAGTAAAAGTCAATTTTACACAAATAACTATTTCTCAATCACGTGCTATCTTACAAATATTTTTCATTAAAAGAAAATTTAACCTTAATATATGAGACAAATGTACAAAAAATCAGAGAGTAAGGAGAGCAAAGTACACAATTATTTTTCATTTTCTTAAATGAAAATTAGATGTGAACTATTTAGTATTAACTTTTTAACTTTTTTTTATTTTATTGGATATATTATGCATTTACATTTTAATTGTCACTTTTCCTAGTTTTTCTCTCTCCAGTTCCCACTCTCCCTGGTTCTATAAGCATGCTTCCCTTCCTACCTACCCACTCAACATCCTGGCAATCTCCCATACTTGGAAAATGAGCCTTCACAGGACCAAGGGCTTCTCCTATTATTGATGCCAGACAATACCATCCTCTGCTACATATGCAGCTGGAACCATGGGTCTCTCCATATGTACTCTTTGGTTAGTGGTTTTGCCCCTGGAAGGTTTAGGGGATCTGGTTGGTTGATATTGTTGTTCTTTTTTTTTTATTATTTTTTTTAAAGATTTTAAACATTTTTTGCTTAAAATTATACATTTTTGTCAGTACTGTTTTTTCAGACATTAAAATAAATTTTACATAAAACCATGTGAATGTGTTTTTTAGTCAGTACTTGATTTTTTTCAAGGGCTTGACAGTATGCATTGAAAACGTACTAGTTGCAATAAGCGTAAAGTACATGCAAAACAAAACGCAACATGGAAATAGTCCAAGTCTTCTTGTTTTGTGAATATATGTATAGTTTTTGTTTTCTTTATTTCTTGGACTTCATACAGTCTGAGAGTTGTTTCTGGGGGAGTGCAAGCCTCTGGGGTTAGCATCCCACTATCAGTGACTGCATATTATGTCTGTTCTTTTGTGACTGGGTTATCTCACTCAGGATGATATTCTCTAGATGCAGCCATTTTCTTAAGAATTTGGTTAAGTCATTGTTTCTGGTGGCTGAGTAGTATTCCATTGTGTATATGTACCACAATTTTTGTATCCATTCATCTTCTGAAGGACATCTGGGTTCTTTCCAGCTTCTGGCTATTATAAATAGAGCCGCTATGAACATTGTGGTGCATATATCTTTGTTGTGTATTAAAGTGTCTCTGGGGTATATGCCCAGAAGTGGAATAGCTGGGTCTTCAGGTAGTACTATATCCAATTTTCTGAGGTATCGCCAGACAGATTTCCAGAGTGGTTGTATTAGCTTGCAACCCCACCAAGAGTGGAGAAGTGTTTCTATTTCTTGTTATGGGGTTGGAAACTCTTTCGGCTCCTTCAGGCCTTTGTCTAACTCCTCCATTGGGGTCCCTGTGTTCAGTATGATGGTTAGCTGCAAGCATCTTTATCTGTATCAGTAAGGCTCTGGCTGAGCCTCTCAGGAGAAATCCATATTAGGCCCCTTTCAGCAAGCATTTCCTGGCATAAGCATTAATGACTAGATTTGGTGGCTGCATGTGGTATATATCCCAAGGTGGGGCAGTCCATGGATGACCTTTTCTTCAGTCCCTGATCCATTTTTTGTCCCTGTATTTCCTCCCATGAGTATTTTTTTCTCCCTTCTAAGAAGGTCTGAAGCATCCACGTTTCAGTCTTCCTTCTTGAGCTTCATGTTTTTGGTCTGTGGATTGTATCTTGGGTATACTGAGCATTTGGGCTAATATCCACTTAACTGGGGTGAGTGCATACCATGTGTGTTCTTTTGTGACTGGGTTACCTCTCTCAGGGTATTTTCCAGTTTCATACATTTGTGTTAAAATTTCATCAAGTAAATATTTTTAATAGCTTTGTTTTACTTCATGGTGTAAATGTAACACATTTGCTGTAGTCATTCCTCTGTTTAAGGTTATCTGGGTTCTTTCCAGCATCTGGATACTATTAATAAACTTCTATAAACATAATGGAGCATTTGTTCTTCTTATATGTTGGGTCATCTTTTAGGTATATGCCTAGAAGTGGTTTGGCTGGGTTACCAGGTAGTATTATGTCTACTTTTCTGAGGAAGCGCCAGACTGATTTTCAGAATGGTTGCACCAACTTTTAATTCCACCAACAGTGAAGAAGCTTGATCCCCTTTCTCCATGTCCTTGCCACCACCTGATCTGTGGTCACCTGAGATTTTGATCATAGCCATTCTGACTGGTGTTAGGTAGAAACTCATAATGTTTTGATTTGCATTTCCCTAATTACTAAGGATGGTGAGCATTTCTTTACTTGCTTCTGGGACATTCAATATTCCTCAGGTGAGAATTCTTTGTTTAGCAGTCTACCCCACTTTAATATGGTAATTTGGTTCACTGGAGTCTAATCTCTAGAGTTCTTTTTATATATTACATATTAATTTTTGTGGTAACTATTAAAAAGTGGAATATAAATGTGTAAAACCATACCCCATGTCTCAGTGTGGGTCTAAGATTAAATACCTTTTGTAGAGAGGAGTGTCTGGGAAGAAAAAGTTTATTGGCTAAGCTTCCAGGCCTTTATGTACCTCATTAAAATGGAGATCTGTCTTGAGCCTACATGACCTGTGGTCACATCCTCACCTGTGGAGGGGCTTGGAATGTTGCCATTATGGGTATCAACCTATGGAGGTCTGCAGCTAGTGACAGGGGGGGCCTGATGCCTGGGGATCAGGCATGTCAATGAGTTTTTAGCCTTAACTCAACCAAGCACTTGGCTGCTTTTCAGGGTCCCACAGAAAAATAACCAAATATGGATTATTAGTAAAGTAGTGTGGTTTATTTGACTTGATGTTCTGATAGTTCAAGCCTGTTGGCTTATACTGAGATCTTTCTGTTGCTTCATAGAGTTTCAGTGAAGTGGGAAGAAGTATGTCCAAGTGAACAGAGCATGTATTTGATAAAGTGGAAGGTGTGTCAGGCCTTCTTAATATCAGCTTCCTCTTGAGTCCGAGAAATTCCCATAAGTTATGACCTAACTATTACTTTCTAAATTAAAACATATTCATATAGTGTTATGCCAAAATGTCATTAAAAATCTGTATATATATGTATGTATATATATACATCCTTTTTCAAAAAATAAAGTTGTAAGAAAAAAAGAAAAAGAAGAAAAAAAAGAAACAAAGAAGAAAAAAAGGAAAAAAAAAAAACACTAACAGCTTATTACCCCTTGAAGATCTAGATTTCTCTTATTCAGAATCAAGTCTTAGCACTGGTTTAAATGGGGATAATGTCATTGAAACTGTGTCCAATACAAGTAGATTTGTAATCATGTTATGTTTATATGTCCCAAAGTTTCTAGGTAGAATTTTTATCAAGAGAGTGAAAACTGTCACGCAACACATAGGGTATACTAATCACCTGAAATAAATCCAGTTTGTTACAGTAAACATCTTGAATTGAAATAAGGTTGTTGTTTAGACATATCTGACCTTAAGGGTAATATTCCCTGGCATCAGAAAGCATTCTTTTAACTGTGAATAGCCCTTAATTCCTCTGCTTTAACACAAACTGCCAGTTATCTAATGCCATCCAGGATCCTTTCTGTTTAATCTGCAGCCAGGATATACCATTACTTTCTTTTCTTCACTAAAGCAGAATTTTGAAGGTCTTTGTTAGTCACTCGTTAAAAAGTAAGTATAGATTTGTCTGTTA
Organism: Micromys minutus; assembly: GCF_963924665.1. Classification (NCBI taxonomy): domain Eukaryota; kingdom Metazoa; phylum Chordata; class Mammalia; order Rodentia; family Muridae; genus Micromys; species Micromys minutus. Next base: position 45,063,889 of record NC_137981.1, on the reverse strand, counting down.
ACATAACTGAAGGAGCAAAGCACATACAGAAGAGATGCGGGGGCCTGTCTGGGTTGAAAGCATCTGCACTGAACAAATCCTCACAGCCTAGAGAAACCCTCTGCAGAAAAGTGCTCTGATAGAGAGACCTGGCTTATAGAAAAGACAGACTTTCAACAACCTAGCCTTCAAACAGGACTGCCCAATTGCCTCTCCATAGGAAGAAGAGGTTTAGAAATAGTTTGCTCTATGATCATCAATGACTTTCTCTATCTTCCATTTGTTCTGCAGCATACAATATAGTCTTTATAATACTTAACAATGAGTTTTGTTTTAGAACAAAACAAGAGAAAATTGCTGCAACTTTATAGCCAGGTTTTAAATTCTGCCACATGGGCCCGGCAGATTTTATTTTATTTATTTCTCTTAATTTTCTGTGTGATGTAACTGTGTAGGCACATACAAGATATGTGTGACGTGTGAGAGTGCATATGCTAATAGGCACATCAAAGCTACAGGAATGTGGCTCCTTTGTTACTCTGGGCCTTCTTGCTCGTGAAGCAGGGTCTCTCACTGAATCTGGAGCTTATGCTTTATAACCACATATAATCCAGCAAGGTGTCTTTATGTTCCTGTTTAATCCCATGTTACAGGCAAGTGAGAGATGACCCCAGGCTGCATGTGTGTAATTAGATCCAAATGTAGGCCTTGGAAGCATGTACAACAAGCAGTCTTTGCCACCAAGCCTTCTCTTCTGACATGACTACAGGCTTTAATTGATCTTCATATGATGTTATCAGACATGTTCTAACAAAAATGTTTGCAATAAAAAGTAAATAGGATTTCTTTCTATTGTATCAATCAGAAATACAAATCCTTCCAGGATCCACAAATTGTGAAAAGGCCTCAACTTATATCTTAATAACATTGACTACATGTATCTAATCATTCATTTTCTGCAGAAGCACCAGACAGTAAAATGCATACACACCCACGTTCTTGAATTTTTAAAGGTGTCATAGATAGAATTTTCAAAAGACAAACTTAATGATATTTGATACCATTCAACAATTTCAATAGTGAATTCTAGATTTTGTATGAGTGTTTAATAAAATATTTTCTTTTGTGACTGGGTTATCTCACTCAGGATGATCTTCTCTAGATGCAGCCATTTTCTTAAGAATTTGGTTAAGTCATTGTTTCTGGTGGCTGAGTAGTATTCCATTGTGTATATGTACCACAATTTTTGTATCCATTCGTCTTCTGAAGGACATCTGGGTTCCTTCCAGCTTCTGGCTATTATAAATAGAGCCGCTATGAACATTGTGGTGCATATATCTTTGTTGTGTATTAAAGTGTCTCTGGGGTATATGCCCAGAAGTGGAATAGCTGGGTCTTCAGGTAGTACTATATCCAATTTTCTGAGGTATCGCCAGACCGATTTCCAGAGTGGTTGTATTAGCTTGCAACCCCACCAACAGTGGAGAAGTGTTCCTATTTCTCCGCAGCCTCGCCAGCATCTGCTGTCATCTGAGTTTTGGATCTTGGCCAATCTGACTGGAGTGAGGTGGAATCTTAGGGTTGTTTTGATTTGCATTTCCCTGATGGCTAAGGATGTCGAGCACTTCCTCAGATGTTTTTCGGCCATTCGGAGTTCCTCAACTGAAAAAGATTTGTTTAGCTCTGTACCCCATTTTTTAATAGGGTTATTTGATTCTCTGGTGTCGAGCTTTTTGAGTTCCTTGTACACCTTAGATATTAGGCCTCTATCTGATGTGGTGTTGGTAAAGATCTTTTCCCATTCTGTTCGTTGCCGTTTTGTTTTCTTGACGATGTCCTTAGCCTTACAGAAACTTTGCAATCTCATTAAGTCCCATTTGTTAATCTTTGACCTTAGAGCTTGAGCCATTGGTGTTTTGTTTAGGAAATTTTCTCCTGTGCCTATGTGTTCTAAGGTTTTCCCTACTTTCTCATCTAATAATTCCAGTGTATTAGGTATAATGTGGAGATCTTTAATCCACTTACACTTGAGCTTTGTACAAGGAGATAAGAACGGGTCTATTTTCATTCTTTTGCATGTTGAGTGCCAGTTGGACCAGCACCATTTGTTGAATAGGCTGTCCTTTTTCCATTGAATGTTTACTGCTCCTTTGTCAAAAATCAGGTGACCATATACATGAGGGCTCATTTCTGAATCTTCTATTCTATTCCATTGATCCACTTGCCTATTTCTGTACCAGTACCATGCAGTTTTCAGCACAATTGCCTTGTAATATAGCTTGAGGTCAGGGATAGTGATTCCCGCTGATGTTTTTTTGTTGTTGAGGATGGTTTTCGCTATTCTAGGTCTTTTGTTATTCCAGATGAAATTGCACATTGATCTTTCCAATTCCATGAAGAACTGGGTTGGAATTTTGATGGGGATTGCATTGAATCTGTAGATTGCTTTTGGTAGGATGGCCATTTTTAAGATGTTGATCTTTCCAATCCAAGAGCATGGGAGATCTTTCTATTTTCTGAGATCCTCCTCAATTTCTTTCTTCAGAGGTTTGAAGTTCTTGTCATACAGGTCCTTCACTTCCTTAGTTAGAGTCACACCAAGGTATTTCATAGCTTTTGTAACTATTGTGAAGGGTACCTTTTCCCCAATTTCTTAATATGCAGTCACTGATAGTGGGATGCTAACCCCAGAGGCTTGCACTCCCCCAGAAACAACTCACAGACTGTATGAAGTCCAAGAAATAAAGAAAACAAAAACTATACATATATTCACAAAACAAGAAGACTTTGACTATTTCCATGTTGCGTTTTGTTTTGCATGTACTTTACGCTTATTGCAACTAGTACGTTTTCAATGCATACTGTCAAGCCCTTGAAAAAAATCAAGTACCGACTAAAAAACATATTCACATGGTTTTATGTAAAATTTATTTTAATGTCTGAAAAAACAGTACTGACAAAAATGTATAATTTTAAGCAAAAAATGTTTAAAATCTTTACAGCTATCTTTGTTTTGAAAAATAAAATCGTTTAAAAAAATAAAATATTTTCTTGGGGAAACTGAAATGATACATTTTTTATATGAAGGTACAGGCTCTGGAGAGATGGGTCAGTTCTTAAAGGTAGGTACCATTCATATAGTATGCCTGAGTTTGTGTCCAGTCACCAAAAGGTCATGTTTTTTTTTTTCCTCAGACATGAGCCCTCATACAGACTCTCTCTCTCTCTCTCTCTCTCTCTCTCTCTCTCTCTCTCTCTCTCTCTCTCTCTCACACACACACATACACACCAACTTTCAAAATTCACAAACAAGAAAAATTAAAATCTTATTTGTAGTAGGAAAGTCATAGATAGAACTTTATAGGCTTAGTAAATTTTCAATGAGGTCTGAGAAGTCAAGATTAGTTATATCTTAATAGTCAATTACCAAAAGACGAAATGTCTCTTAGAAAAAATGAGTAGCATTTTGTTCCTTAAAACTTAAAGTACTACAAGATGAGAAGTATCTCATATAATACAGATGAGAAGTAAAAACTAGACAAATTCCCAGAATTGGTCAGCCAATGATAATTGTGTTATTAAGAGGTCATTTGCTTGTGTGTAGATGAAAAGTCATATTTTGTTCAATCTGCAAGAGCTTTGTGGTATATCTGAAACATCTAAATTACTTGCATTAGTGTATAAAAATGTATAATTTGATAGCATACTGGATTAACTATCTCACAAAGTAAATGAGTCCTGAGAGCATGCTATGCAAATCGTTTCCTCGAAGGTCGTTTTTATTAGCAACAGTGGTCAATTCAAATATGCAGTTTCTGAGAAAATATGATACGTAATATGCTGATGCATTTAATATGCAGATACATTCAAATACTCTGGATGTCAAACCCAAGTAAGTCTGGTTACAAGACAACGTATATGTACTTGACTCATCCACTTGCTTCAAGAATATTGACTGGCAATCTACTGGGTGTTTAGCTCCAGTTTGGGCACCTTTCTCTAACTTGCAGGCTCAGTCTTTTGAAGCCATAGCATGCTCTGACTTCGTATTATCTAGTCTATATATACATAGGAGTAACTGAAGAAATCACAGTGAATATCACTAAAGAATTATTTGTGAAATATGCTCTAGGTACCAGACATGCTGTGGGTCTCAAGAATACAAGGGTGGAGAAATGAATCAGCTTTCAACGATTATGAAAAACATCTTTCTGGTTAAAACAACCCACACATAAACCATTAAAGAGGTAATTTCTCCTTAAAAACATGGTATCAGGATAGAACCATCTTTGTTTCACTGTACGTGAGTTTAATTTCTCTCCCTGAAAAGGCCTCCCTCTCTCTCTGTTACAGTAAACTCACTGAACATGTTACCAGACTCTCTGTCAATGGGTTAGTCATGATCAATAATTCTACTTTGTTTGTCCAAGACAATATTTGTGTTGTGGGTTATTCTGTTTTTTGTGTTTGGAAGCGATAAGTAAAAACTGTACGGTTTCAAATTAAATTCAGACTTTAAAGAGACAACATAAAATGCCTGAAGTGAGAGACATGTCTCAGAGCTTAAGAGAGGTTGGTGACTTGTCACTCTTTCAAAGGACTTGGGTTTAGTTTGCAGAACTTGCACCAGGTAAATCATGAGCACCTGTCACCTCACTCCTGGATAACTGATGATCTTTTGTAATCACCTTGGAAACCTGCATCCATGTAGCATGTACATAGAGACATATACATGAATAAAACAATACAAATAAGTATTTAAAATGTAAACCCGGAAGCTGAGTTTCAGCTAAGCTGCATTTGTTCAAGCTGCTGGGTAGGAAAAGGCGGAGGCTCCCTCCATCTATTTGTTGTCACTTCTTTCAACCCAGTTCTGAAGACAAAAAAATATCAGCTGACATTTTCTTTCCTATTTTACACTATAATTTTTCTCTGTTGTCTGTGGTGTGGCAAAATATATAACTTAATTCTCATCAAAAATGGAAAAGAAAATTTGGTTTCAAGTGTCATGCTTCAAAGAAACATACAAACATATAAAAAAAAAAAAACAGTCTTTGTGTCAGTTTTACATAATTAAGGGCCTCACCCCATCTGAGTAACATCTATGTGACATAGATTATCTTTGAGGTACTTCAATTAGATGGATTAAAATTAAGAGTATGGCATGCTAGGAACCTTTACTATGATAATTATTCTAAATGTTTTGGATATATATATATATATATATATATATATATATATATATATATATAATATACATAATATGTGTATATATGTATATATACATATATATTTATATATGTGTATATGTATTTAAACATATATGTATATATACAAATTTATATTTATATTTATGTGTAATTACCTTGTAATTCATATCTTTCAATGTCAGGAACACATAATTTAAAATTGTTGTACATAATGAATAAAGCTGTGGAAAACACAAGAATACATTTGAAATTTGTTCTGTGGGAAATTAAAGTATAAGTAATTGATTTTAAGAAGTTCATGCTTTGTGACAAGTTTAAGAATCTAGACTATTCAAACTTTAACCTGCATCCTAATAATTTCTATTGCACTGAGATAAATAAGGCATCCTACCTTCCTTGCCATTTAAAATACATCATTAAGAACATACTATGATCCGTATTTTCACATCACTTTAGAAGGAAAATGTGACTAGCTATGTAAGAACACAATACTGTAACGATTGTGAAGGGTACCTTTTCCCTAATTTCTTTCTTCACATGTTTGTCCTTTGAGTATAGGAAGGCTACTGATTTGTTTGAGTTGATTTTGTATCCAGCCACTTTGCTGAACTTGTTTATCAGCTGTAGAAGTTCTCTGGTGGAATTTTTGGGGTCACTCAAGTACACTATCATGTCACCGGCAAAGAGTGATGTTTTTATCTCTTCCTTTCCAATTTGTATCCCCTTGATCTCCTTTTGCTGTCTAATTGCTCCAGCCAGGACTTCCAGTACTATGTTGAATAGGTAGGGAGAGAGTGGGCAGCCTTTTCGAGTCCCTGATTTTAGTGGGATTGCTTCAAATTTCCCACCATTAAGTTTGATGTTGGCTGTTGGTTTGCTGTATATTGCTTTTAATATGTTAAACATGGACCTTAGCTTCCTGTTCTTTCCAGGGCTTTTAACATGAAGGGATGTTGAATTTTGTCAAATGCTTTCTCAGCATCTAGTGAGATGACCATTTGATTTTGTTCTTTGAGTTTGTTTATATGGTGGATTACATTGACGGATTTCCTTATATTAAACCATCCCTGCATCCCAGGGATGAAGCCTACTTGGTCATGATGTCGTTTTGATGTGTTCTTGGATTCGGTTTGCAAGGATTTTGTTGAGTATTTTTGCATCAATGTTTATAAGTGAGTTTGGTCTGAAGTTCTCTTTCCTTGTAGGGTCTTTGTGTGGTTTAGGTACGAGGGTTATTGTAGCCTCAAAAATGAGTTGGGTAGTATTCCATCTGATTCTATCTTTTTGAATAGTTTGGAGAGTATTGGTGCTATATCCTCAATAAATGTCTGATAAAATTCTGCACTGAACCTGACTGGACCTGGGCTTTTTTTGGTTGGGAGGCTTTTGATGACTTCTTCTATTTCTTTAGGTGTTATAGGGTTATTTAGATGGTTTACTTGGTCCTGGTTTAACTTTGGGATCTTGTATCTGTCTAGGAATTCGCCCATTTCCCCCAGATTTTTTCCATTTTGTGGAGTACAAGTTTTTTTCGTAGGATCTGATGATTTCTTGAATTTTCTCAGTTTCAGTTGTTATGTCGCCTCTTTCCTTTCTGATTTTGTTAATTTGTATACTCTCTCTTTGCCCTCTAGTTAGTCTGGCTAGGGGTTTATCAATCTTGTTGATTTTCTCAAAGAACCAACTCTTCGTTTTGTTGATTTTTTCAATGGTTCTTTTGTTTCTATTTGGTCTATTTCTGCCCTATTTTTGATTATTTCTTGCCATCTACTCTTCTTGTGTATATCTGCTTCCTTTTGTTCTAGGGCTTTTAGCTGTACTGTCAGGTTGCTGATGTAAGCTCTCTCCAGTTTCTTTTTGAAGGCACTTAGGGCTATGAGTTTTCCTCTCAGTACTGCTTTCATTGCATCCCATAGGTTTGGGTATGTTGTGTTTTCCTTTTTGTTGAATTCTAGAAAGTTTTTAATTTCTTCCTTTATTTCTTCTTTGACGCTGCTATCGTTTAATAGAGCGTTGTTTAGTTTCTATGTGTATGTGGGCTTTTTGTTGTCTTTTTTGTTGTTAAAGACCAGCCATAGACCATGGTGATCTGAGAGGATGCATGGGAGTATTTCAATCTTCTTATATCGATTGAGGCTCGTTCTGTGTCCAATTATGTGGTCAATTTTCGAGAAGGTGCCATGGGGTACTGAGAAGAAGTTGCATTCTTTTATTTTAGGATGATATGTTCTGTATATATCTATTAATTCTAGTTGGTTCAAAGTCTTTGCTAGTTTTGCAGTGTCCTTGTTCAGTTTTTGTTTCCATGATCTTTCCATTGGTGAGAGTGGGTATTAAAGTCTCCCACTATAATTGTGTGGGGTGAAATGTATTTTTTGAGCTTTAGTAGGGTTTCTTGTATGAATGTAGGTTTGTTTTTATTTGGAGCATATATGTTAAGAATTGAGAGTTCCTCCTGACAGATTTTCCCGGTAATGAGTAAAAATTGTCCTTCCTTATCTTTTTTGATAATTTTTTGTTGGAAATTTACTTTATTCAATATTAGAATAGCCACTCCAGCTTGCTTCTTGGGGCTGTTTGCTTGGAAGTTTTTTTCCCACCCTTTTACTCTGAGATAGTGTCTGTCTTTGTCTGTGAGATGAGTTTCCTGTATGCAGCAAAAGTCTGGATTTTGTTTATGTATCCAGTCTGATAGCCTATGTCTCTTTATTGGGGAGTTGAGTCCATTTATGTTAATAGATATCAAGGAATAGTTGTTTCTTTTTCATGACATTATTGCTTTTGTGGGTTGAGTTGTGTCTGTGTCTTTTTCTTCTTTTAGTTTTTTTGTTTAGGAGTTTTCTTGTTTTCACTAGGCTGTATTTTCCCTCATTGTATTGGGTTTTCCACCTATAATTCATTTAAGTGCTGGGTTTGTGGTCAGATATTATGTAAATTTTGATTTGTCTTGAAATATCTTCATCTCTCCATCTATGGTGATTGATAGTTTTGCTCGGTATAGCAGCTTGTGCTGGCACTTGTTCTCTCTCAGGGTCTGCATGATGTCTGTCCAGGCTCTTCTCGCTTTCATAGTCTCTGTTGAGAAATCGGGTGTGATTCTGATTGGCCTGCCTTTATGTGTTACCTGACCTTTTTCTCTTACTGCTTTTAGTATTCTTTCTTTGCTTTGTGCACTTGGTGTTTTGACTACTATGTGTCGGGAGGTATTTCTTTTCTGGTCCAACCTATTTGGAGTTCTGAAGGCTTCTTTTATGCTCGTGGTCATCTCATTCTTGTGGGTAGGGAAGTTTTCTTCTACAATTTTGTTGAAGATATTTACTGTGCCTCTTAGTTGATACTCTTCTCCCTCTTTTATTCCTATTATCCTTAGGTTAGGTCTTCTCATTGTGTCCTGGATTTCCTGGACATTTTGGGTTAAGAGCTTTTTGTGTTTTGCATCTTCTCTGGCAGTTTTGTCTATGTTAACAATGTTGTCTTCTGCCCCCGAGATTCTCTCTTCCATCTCTTGTAGTCTATTGGAAATGCTTGCTTCTGTGACTCCTGATTTCCTTTTTTGGTGTTCTACCTCTAGGGTTATCTCTTTTAGTGTTTTCTTTATTGTGTCAATTTCTGTTTTAAATTCCCTCATCTCTTTGGTTCTGTTTTTCTCTAGTTCTTTGAGTTCTTTGAGTGTTTTTCTTGTTTTCTCTTTAAAAGCATCTGAAGCTTTTTGCTTTTCCTCCCGTTCTTGTTTAAGTATCTCTATCAGCATCTTGAGGTATGATTTCAGGTCTGTGTTTCTTTTTCTGGAGTGTTTGGCATTCCAATGTTTGGTGTTATGGGAGAGCTGTGTTCTGGTATTGCCAGGTTGCCTTGGTTTCCTTGGAACATACTCTTTTGCTTTCCTCTCGCCATCTTGTTGTCAGTGATATGTTCTTGCCTTTCCCTTGTATCTGGTCTGTGTCCCTGTATCTCCACTGGTCCAGGTGTCAGATTTGCCGAGCCATGGTCTGCGCCCTGAAGTCGCCGCCAGGTGGAAACAGAAGTTCCAAAGTTGTGTTCCTGGTCTCTGGATCAGGCAGGCCTGGGGGTGCGCTTACCGTGTGCACTCTGCAGAGATCTCTCTGCTCCCTGGCTGCCCAGATCTCCTACTCACCAGTCTTTAAAGCTTTAGGAGCTGCTGATCCGAGTGGCAGATTGGCCGAGCCCTCGACACTTGTGTTCTATTAGGGTCTGCATGATGTTTGTCCAGGATATTGCCAGGTGTAAACCTGAGTCCCTATGGCAAAGTTCCTGCTCCCCTGAACCCACCTGGGCCCGCACTTTCCACGTGCTCAGCCCAGATCTTCCTGGTCTTTGGCTACTTGCAGAGCAGTCTGACCAGGCATAGACTCCTGTGTCTCTGCTGTTTCTGGTGGCAAATGGCTTGAGCATTTTGTCTGCACACAATGGTGTTCTGGGTGGAAACTGAGTTCCTATGGCAGAGTTCCTGCTACCCTGAACCAATTGGGGGCGTGTGTTTTCTGTGTGCTCAGCCCAGACCTCTCTGTGCCCCAGATACTCTCAGTGCAGTCTCACCTGGCCTGCGTCCCTGGATCTCCGCTGTTCCTTGTTGAACACATATTATTAATTTTTGGTGTCACTGGTTTTGTTTTCTTAATATTTCTTTCTGCAATCTCTGTTATGCTTTTTCTTCCTTTCAGCCCTAAAACTTTCTCCCTGTATTTTCTTAGCTTTTTTTTTTATGGTGGGGCATATCTTGTTTGGGCTATTTATTTCATGGAAATGTTTTATTTTTCCTTCAATTACAATGAATATTTTGCTTAATAGATTTGTCTCAGCAGGTTTTTAATCATTTATTAAAACTTGGAGTACATTGGTCCAGGCTCTTGCGGCTTTGAATGTTGTCGTTGAGAAGTCAGCCTTTTTGATAGCTTTTCCTTTGTATGTGCCTTTTTTCTTTTGTATCTTTCAATATAATACCTTTGTTATGTATAGTTAGTCGTGTTGCTATAATGCACTCTGGTGAGTTTCTTTTCTGATCCTGTTTCTTTGGTGTTTATTGTACTTCTTATATTTGTGTGTGTGTGTGTGTGTGTGTGTGTGTGTGTGTGTGTGCCTGTCCCTAAGGAAACATATCTTCTATAATTTTCTTGAGAAACTGTTGATACCCCATTTATGTCTGTAGATCAGACATTTGATTTTTTTCCTGGTATCTCATGGTTCTTGTGTATTCTTTTTTTTCTTAAACAATGTTCATTTTATGTTTATTTTATCTAGATATTCTAATTCCTCTACAAATACTGATATTCTATACTCTGCTTGACTCAACTTGTTAAGTTTTTCTGAGTTTCCCAGTTACTTTATTGAATTTTTTCATTGCATCGTCGTTTTACTTTAAGTCCCCTTTAATCAATCTTATTTTATTTAATTATATTGTCGGTCAATTCCATCAGTCATATGATTGTGTTTTCTTAATCTTTTATTCTCCCTAAGTTCTTTCTCCTTTATTTTATTGAGCTGTTTCTTTGTGTTTTCTTTAAACGCATTTAGTTTTTTGATGAAGTTTAGTATTGTCTTTTAAATTGTTTGTTCTAGGGTTCATTTAGATAATTCTCATTGAAAAATATTTCTATAGGACTGGTAAGTTTTGGAAAAATAACTTTGTTAGTCTTTCACACTGTGTGACTTTTTGTGGTGAGATCTGGGTATTTTAGACTTCCTTTGTTAGGCTTTAGTCTTATGTAGACAGAGAAGAGCAGATGACTTCTGCTTGCTTGTGTCTAGTGAAGGCATAAATGTCCTAGGTAGATTGATTAAAACATACATAAAATACTTACTTGTTTAAACCTGTTTAAAACTAGTTTAAAAAACTTAAAACAAGTTAAACCTTCAGTATTTTCAGAAAACTCTGGCCAGCTAAAGGCAAAATCAATTCTCTCTTTTAGACTATGTAACAAACTAGAAATATAGATGTGCTTTAAGAATATTTGGTGTTAAAGATGAGAGAGAAAGGCCTGCATCTGGTGAGATCTGGGTATCTTTCTGAGTGATAAGGCAGGAAGTCATCAAAACCAAGTATCCTTGTGTAAGATTATCACTAGTTGTTTGTGTTCTTTGGAGGGTTCAGAATGAAGTCATAGACAAAACCACCTATTGGAAATAATGCCAGCAGACGCTGGTAAGAGCAAAAATCCCCAAAAGGGTCTCATATGGTTTAAGAGCTACACAGAGGTTATCTCTTTCCAAAAGCACATGTCTACTATAAGCTTTGTCCCCAATGATTTCTTGTACCTTTTAGTAGAATAGCAAATTAGAGCTGAGACCACACAAAGGCACAGATCTGGTCAAAACAGAATAATATATCAGTCCCATGACAAAGCTCAAAAGGAAGAGACAAAACAAGCAAGTCCATATGGTCAGGATGATTTACTTGTCTCTTTTTAAAATGGACACATTTAACACATGCAATGTGTGTGTCTGTGCGTGTGTAATCATACACACATACATACCCATTTGTACAAATAATGTACATGTGTATTGACCTTAAACTTGTAACAATCCTCTCTGCCTTAAACTTCACTATGAGGTTAATAGTGCACTAGCATTCTTAGACTGGGTGTACAATTGTTATAGGCTAACATGTGATTTTTTAATATATTTACAATGTTTATATTGTAGTAAATACCTGATATTGTTTCTTCATGACAAAAACTTTGCAAAGTTTTCATTAAAGATTTTGTGAAAAATGCAGCATCTCTAATCACTCACCTGTGCTTAAAACATTTCCATTTGTTTGTTTTTTTTGTTGGTTATTTAAATATTTATTTATCTCTGCCAGGACACTAACTGTTATATTTAAAATTACAGAAAAATTACTTCAAAAGTTTTAAAATTACATCCAGCTAATTCATGTATCAATAGTTTAGCCTGGTCAGTCAATGTTTGTAGGGACTTGATATAGTTGTCAAGATAAGCAAATGTGGTAAAAATGCTAATGACATTCAAAAACAACATATAAACTATGAAGATAGTATACATTCTTGTCTTACAGATTTAATAAGTATTGACACACTAAAGGCTTATTTATATATACATTAAATAACACAGAATCCTAAGCTTACAGCCAGAATTGTTGTGATTGCTGTCTAATTCTGTCTTTCTCTTTCTTCTGAGAAGTACTTAACATTCCTGGAGTTTTTATTATCATACACACTCTTCATTGTGACAACTGCATTGTTTTATTTTGTATTTTAAGGTGCTTTTGTACATATAATTTCTTTAATTTTGAAACTGCACATAATTTTTATAGTTTGTTTAATTGTTAAACATCCTGGGAACTACTCTGGTATAGGATAGAAATATTCCCTCTGCCCTTGAGCTTATAGCTATCCAACATCCATACACTTAGCTTCATCTGTATCCTCTGCCCTGTGAAGTTTCTATTCTGGTAGTGTGGACAAGTACTGAGTAATGAAGTATGAACTATTGCTTTCTATTATGGACTGAAGTCTTAAGATATATTTGTCAGGGTTTTCTACAGGAATAAAAAGCACACACACACACACACACACACACTCACACACACACCATGAATATATAGCCAATTTATATTAAAATAGCAAATGCACTGAATCACTGAAGACTGGCTGAAAAATCTAACAGTTGATTGGTCCTTGGGACTGGGTAGTTTTGCAGCTGCCGTTTCTCACAGGGGTGATTGACAGACAGGGTTACAGCTGCTCCGTCTACAGGCTGAGTCAGCATTCCAAATCTAGTCCTGAGAACTTGGAGGATTCATGGAAAGCTGCTCATTCATAGTCAGAGATGGAAGCCTGGGAACACGGGTCTGATGTGAGGGAAGGAATCCACAGCAGCAGCAACAACAGAATAAATCAACTGAGCAAGCCGCAACCGAAACCATGATATCTTTGGTCCATTTCACTACCAATTTCATTCTTATGCTCCTTAGTCATTACTAGTTTCTTATGTATTCTGGATAACTATACTTTCTCCATTCAGATCACTGAAGGTGAGCTTTACAACTATATGGTTTATCTTTTCATTTTTATGGCATATGTTGCTATGGTTTCCAAAATTTCAGCTATAGATAATTATTGGAAGTAAATTAAAGCCTACATTGAAAATTTGTAGGTAATGATAGTCTTCCTACCTGATAGCCACTGTGTCAAAGAATCAAGCAGTTAATTAGTTCAAATGAGCAATGTATTGATCAATTATAATATAAAGCTGAACATTTCCAGCATTTTCGATAATTCTGTTTAAACTCTAATCTCCCATACATGGTGAAAACCTTCAACCACATGAGAGTGAAAACTGTCATGATCATGATGTGTACTAATATAATATATTTAGTGCCTACTATAGAAGAATTAATGGCGCCAGCAAACTCCCATCCCCCTACCCTGTGCCTCTGCAATTCCAGGAAAGTCCTTCACTAAACATTGACTTGTTGTACTTCAGTCTTGAAATTCTGGACTCCAGAATGTGGGAGTAGAAATTTCTGGAATATAGATAGTCTGTTGAAGACATCATTTGATGACAGGGAGATCACACAGTAAGACAAGGGGTATGGAAATAACACATCTCCACCTGCAGATCTCAGTGTGGGCGGCATGTCCACGGAAGGGTGAGCCTTCTGTAGTACCTGTAGACAGAACCTGCAAACACTGGTCAAGCTTCCATGAAAATCAAAAAATAAACAGACAACGCCTTCTTCATTCTAAAATGATGCCTGGTATTACTGTAGGTAATTTTGATTTCATTCAACTAAATAAAAATTAGAATATTTAAAAACCATTAACCAAAGTTTTTCAGTTCAAACGTTTTGTAGTTTTAAAGTACAATAATTCTCATTTTATAGAGGTATATGTTTGAGGTTTTTATACTGTGTTAAATGTCAAGATAGACATTATAGGTATAAATATTTGTAGTTTCCAATAAACGATACCTCTGCCAAAATATTTTGACAGTATTATATATTTTGCCTTTAATTTTTGAGGCATACGAGACATTTTAATGTATAGTAAAATTGGAACAATTTCTATATTCTAGTGTTCTGGTGAGAATTAGGCTTTAGTGAAAGATTTTTAGAATCATTTTAGGTCTTTATCTAATACATATTTTGATTAAAAATACCCTTTTATTATTCAAGCAGTAAGCACTGAATAAAAACACCTGAATAATAACAAACAGAGAGAACCAGGGAAAATCAAATGTATGCCAAATACATGAAAATATTAGCATTTAGTGTGCAGACAAATAATCGATCTGTGGTGAATATGTTACCAATTTTACACTGGCTGCAGAAAACTCAAAATCACTGCATGCTTAGTGCCACAGTGCAGGGTATAATAAGAAATATCTCTACAGTAATTCTTATCACAGCAAAGGGTAGTTTCAGTAACACGTCACCATGCCTAGAAATACAAAGCCAATCTGGTCAAAGCACTCCCATTAGGTTATTCCAATATGTTCTTGTTTAAATTGTTATCAGAGTTCACAAAATTCTTCTATAATGTGCAAATCCCCATATTCTTCCTGGAACCAGCCTCACTGGATCTCTGTTCCATTACCCACACTGACACTCTAATTCTGTTCTTCCTTTTGTAACAAGAGACTTTCTATTGGTTTTAGCATCCCTAGGATACCACACTTGTGAATTGCATTTAAGTTGTAGTAGAACAAAGGTTTGAATGAAGTCTCCACAATTTTTTTTTTTAAATATCTCACTTGGCTGGTAGTTTTAGACTTAGGTCTGCCTACATTAAAATTTCTTTCATGGCACATTCATAAGATCTGTAGCTGTAAAGGTATGAGTCTCAACAATTTTGCATAAAGGTGTTTCTTTTTCATTTAAGTGCTTAGCTTTGATGATTAATCACAATATAAATTCATCTTCTCTGATAAACATAGTTGCACCTGAAGAGTTTAATATTCATCTGTCTGCCTTTTAAATAGCCATCAAAGTCAGGAGAGACACGGTGACCTAGGCAATAAATTTATTTTAGTGTGGTATTTTTATAGCACATAAAACTTAGGATTTTAAACATTAAACAAGTAAAAAATTAAAAACAAACAATAGAGGGGGAGAAAACATAGTAAAGTTTAATGTCATGTATGATGCACAATATTGAATTTTGAAATGGGCCTTTTAGGAAAATTTTGAACTTACTTTTGCAAAAGCAATATACTAGAGGAGGATTGGAAATGCCCAGTGAAAGGTATTGTGAATTGCTGGGTTTATACAGGAGAAACCTAAGTGGATGGAAAAGTATTTTGTTTTCCTTTTGGTCATTTTTCCATCCTGCTTCTACTTGAAGCCTCATATTGTCCTTTTTTAATCAAACAGCACAATTGTCTTTAATGCTCATGGCTCCTCACAGCAACATGCATCCCTTCACACCCCTTTCATCTATATTATACCCCTCAGGTCTCTGTAAATTTTTTTGGCACTTGCAAAAGAGCTATCAGGAGCCAAGACAGCAAAAAGACTGAAGAGATTGGAGTCAGGGGACAAGAGCCAAATTTGTTAATGGAATATATATGTCAGGTTGACCTGAATGCTGGGGGTAGATGTAGCCAGTAACCTCACCCTCCAGAGCACGTGCCCCTTCAGAGATGGGAGTTCTCCTGTGGCTTTAAAAATAAATATGGAATGTCAGAAGACACCAAGCAAGCTTGCGCATATTCTCATGTCTTTGGCCCAGAATTTATATGTACCCAATGACTCACTGGATATGGCTTTTTATTTTATCATCCTGTATTATGACATGAAACCAACTTTAAGTTAGAATTTATTTTGTCCATTTAATCTATGATATTTCTATTTTTCTTTTTATTATAACTTTTCAGACTCTGCTAAAATCCATTATTCCTTATGTATTAGAGGGCATTTTCATACTATTTATGTTATATTTTTTCTAAATTTCATTATTCTGAAATGAAAGCTCAGTGTACTTAATTATCTGAGATATAATTTAAACTACAAAATATATCTTTCCTTAAATTTGTAACTATTTTCTTTTCATTGGCAAGCAGTATTCTATTTTACTAAGGAAATAAAACCTAGGCATTTGTTCTGACTTATTTTAAGACCAACAAAAGCAAACAAAAAAAAAAAAAAAAAAAAAAAAAACAAATAGCATGAACTATAGGAGGTATGCAAATGGATATATTTCCAAGTATATTGACCTTAATATTTAGCTTCAAAAACATCCAGCCTAAAAACAAAAGTGTTAATACTTCCCTGATTGATAAACTCATAATGTGAATAAATGCCACTGAAAGGATGCCTAATTAAGTATAGGGTTTCTTCTCTGAAGATATTACAGAGGATGCTTTCCAGGCACAGAGAGAATTATCATGAGTAATTTTGCACTAATTAAAATCCTATGAACATAGTTCATTTTAGATGTGGCGACTTGTTTATAATCAAAGGCTAATGAAGACGTTATCATCAGAAATTTTGGCTAGTGTGAGTCTTCTCCCTCAGGACTCAGTTCTCATATTTGTTATTTCCCCAATATAATGAAAATGACCATAGTATTTTGTAGATTTTGCACTAAATATATTTTAAAATATTTATTTAGAATTTGTATGCATTTGTCTGTGTGAGTGCATGCAACTTGGAAATTAAGAAAGCAAGAATAAGGCATCAGGTATCTTGAAGCTGTAATTTCAGGAGGTTATAATACTAATATTGTTGCTGGTAACTGAATACATTTTTTTTAGGCTAGCCAACACAAAACAAACAAACAAACAAGCAAACCAAACCAAACCAAATCAAACCAAACCAAACCAAACCAAACCAAAACCAAACATTGTTTTCAAAATACGTTATGTGAAAATCATTTAGTAATCCCAGCTAAATTATTCTGAGTGGCTACTACCTAGATGTAAAATTTGACAAAGCCCTGAAGGTGATCTAATATTCTCAACTTATAAAAAATGCTCATCTTATTCCAGGCCCCAACAGACAGGATATTAGCCAAAATACACAACAAAGGGGAGAGAACACCTATAGAGAGACAATATCAAGTGGATAGGCACAGCCTCCAGTTGAGGAATAGGGCTATCCACCCACCTCAAAATTATGAATCCAGAATTTCTCCCATCAAAAATTAATGTAAGGACAAAGAGTGAAACAGAGACTGAAGGAAAGGCCATCTAGACACTACTCACCTAGGGATCTATCCCATCTCAGGCACCAAGCCCAGACACTATTGTTAATGCCATGAAGTTCTTCCTAACAGGAACCTGGTATGGGTGTTCCCCGAGAGGCTCTGTCAGAGCCTTACTGATATAGATGTGGATGCTTGCAGGCAACCATCGGACTGAGCATGGAAACCATAATAGAGGAGTTAGAGGAAGGACTGAATGAGATGAAGGGGTTTGCAATCTCATAGGAATGACAACATTATCAACCAACCAGACTCCCTAAAGCTTCCAGGGACTAAACCACCAATCAAAGAGCACACATGGAGGGGACACATACATCCAGCTGCATATGTAGCAGAGGATGGCCTTGTTGAGCATCACTGGTAGAGAAACCCCTTGGTCCTGTGGAGGCTCAATGACTCAGGGTAGGGTAAGGCTGGAGTGCTACTGCAGGAGTGAGTGGGCAAGTGGGGAATCAACCTCATAGAGGCAGGGGGAGAAGGAAGTGGGAGGGAACAGGGGGCATGTGGAGAGAAAACTAGGAAGAGAGATAACAAAAATACCCAGCTTAAAAACAAAAGTATTAACGCCTTCCAGGATCTTACATCATTTCCCCATATGGCTGGTCATAAGTGTAAGCCACTTGATGAGGTCTCATGTGCTAATATTTTAATCTTTGTAGACTTACTACCTTACAGAAACTGAAGTATCCTAACTAGTGGAGAATGGAGGCTCTGTCTAGTTTTGCTGTTCATGAGCACAAAATTTGTTTTATATTTGTGGTATTTCCTTCCACTGTTTACTGAAGCACAAAGCTTATAGGGAACCAGTTTCTGTGAAGTAAACATTGGACATAATGTTAGTACATGGTACCTAAGAATATTCATTCCATGTATCACAAGTTTTAGATCCTCTAGGAACAAGAAATCTTTGGAGGATGACTTCCAAGTGTTTTCCTCTCTCCTTCCTTATTTTACTAATACAATGAGAGATTTTGGAGATGGAAACTCAAAACTTCATCTTTGTTTAATTGAGTTAGTATCTTTCAAAAAGGATCAGCAGTCTCAATTAACCTGACATCATACTCCAGCTGATATGAGGCCTCCAATGCATACACACCAGAGACTGCCTGTTCTGGATTCAGTCAGAGAAGGTGCACCTAACCCTCAAGAGAATGGAGTTCCCATAAATTTTAGAGGTTTGGTGGGGAGTGGAGGATAGAGTGTGGGTTATTTTTGTGGACACACCAGGGCCAGGCAGAGGTATAGGATGTGGATCAGTCAGAGGGTCGACCTGGAGGGGTATAAAATCTGGGGTATAAAAAATAAATAAAAAAGGAGAAATAGAAAAGATTCAAATAACTGTTACTAAAAATCGAGCTAAGTGTTGTGCATGCTAAGTGGATATTTGGCCATGCTTATGAAATAGGATTTTCACACGAACTGAAATATTCAGAAAATGAGATAAAAGACATTGCTACATGTCCATGGGAAATGGTCAATTTTGACCCAGAGGATGGAGGGAAAACAAAGACAACAACAATACAAGAGGAACAAAGGGGCCTAGGTAAAGACACAGCAGGTAGAAAGATTCAGACTATCCCCAAAGCTAAGAAACAGACAGGTTCTCAGTACAGAGATGATGCTTGTAGATTTAAAGGATGAAAATAATTGCACAAAATCAATGTTTCCGGCAAACTAAATAAAGGTTTGTATAAACTAGAAGCTAATGTGAATAGTGGATAAACTGAGAAAGGAAATGTATTCCTTATAGCAGACTAGGGGTGTCAACACTGGAACGTGGTAGGAGATAGCACTACAGACAATACATAGTAAGTTCTTTTCCTGCTGATCAAAAGAACTTACTGTGAGTCAGGGGAGATCCTTGCTGGGAAACAAACCAGAAAACCGATTCATAGCCTGCTGAAGACCTTTCCACACTGGCCTGCCTCGGGCAACAAAAGTGCCAAGTAGAAACTTCAGAGGACTTGCTGTAACACACACACACACACACACACACACACACACACACACACACACACACACACACACACATACTAGTGGAGAATATAGGAGCCAGAAGAATCTGATAACTTTCCCATTTAAATAATTGGAACTGAGACACGACTTTATTTTATAAATTTGTACTATTCTCTGCCTTGGCCAGAGAAGCCTCTGCACTGGGCATCAGTTAGTGCAGAGTATTACAACTGGCTGGGAATTAAGTCCATGTTAGGTGCTCACTTCTAAATGGTAGCACTTTCTTCCTGAAAGCTGGAGAAATCTTGTTGAAAAAGTGCATAGGAATAATTCTGGTGGATTGGGTAGCAAGAGAGTGTGCTGTGAAGTACTGTGTTCTGAGCTTGGTTTGGTAGTTGCATTCATCACTCACTGTACTTGTGTCTACTTGATTATGATCTGCCTAAGAGCAATTCAAGATCACACAGCATTTTGCCAGATAGCATTGGTCTTACTTTGTGGGTGTCATGATTTGCATGACAAGGAACCCATGGGCTCATATATTTGGATATTTGCATTCTGGTTGGTGGAATGATTAGAAAGGATTAGGAAGAACGGATGAGATGTGTCACAGGCAATGAATGGACTTTGAGGTTGCAAAAGCCCACTCTAGATTCAATTTTACTCACTCTGCCTTGTGCTTATGAAAGGTCTTAGCTACTTCTCCATCTTTGTTGCTATGCCTACTTGCCTGCCTTCTTATTCCCAATCATGATGGCTAGCATGATCTAAAACAGAAAATGAGCTCCCAATTAAAATCTTCTTTTAATAAGTTGTCATGGCCATAGGGTCTTGTTATAGAAATGGAACAGTAACTGAGAATAGAAGTAGAGGAGGAATGTTTTGGGTGTAACAGGAAGGCTGGAAGGTTGAGTTGGGTGTATATAAGCTTAAAATACTTGCTATATATTTTTGAATTGGTCAAATAATAAATAAGAATTATTAAAAACATTTTAAGGTAGGAAATGTTGATAAAGAGTAATATTAACAGGATTTAATGGCAAGGAAGAAAATTAGACAGTAAAATCAACTTGAAAATATAACCAGTTTAAAAAAAGTTAATTTCTCAGCATCTAGTGAGATGACCATGTGATTTTGTTCTTCGAGTTTGTTTATATGGTGGATTACGTTGATGGATTTCCTTATATTAAACCATCCCTGCATCCCAGGGATGAAGCCTACTTGGTCATGATGAATGATCATTTTGATGTGTTCTTGGATTCGGTTTGCAAGGATTTTGTTGAGTATTTTTGCGTCAATGTTCATAAGTGAGATTGGTCTGAAGTTCTCTTTCCTTGTAGGGTCTTTGTGTGGTTTAGGTACGAGGGTTATAAACTAAGCCCCACATCAAACACCCTGTCATATTGTTCTCCATCAAGTATGATAAAGGAACACATGCCAAATGCACTAATCAATAAGAGAAATCCATAACTTGATAATAGTTCTTGCATACACTCAAGACAGTTGACCTCTTAATTAAAACTAAATAAAAATATTTGCCAGGTTTTAAAGATAAATTACAATTATAAAAGGAAGTAAACAAATTCTTCAAAATTTAAGACAAAATCATAGAGTAGAAAAATCTGTCAAATGAGCCTTTTTCTATTTTCTTCAAAGAACAAGAAGGTATCTGGATTGACCAAGTATTTAATATGTGACAACTAGAAAAAAAATTTCATGCAGTTACCACTGACTATTGCTTTCCATTTTCTTATTAGTAATCAAACTATGGTATGTTAATTTTCCAAGTTTAGAATCCTTCTGTACACCAAAGTAACCAACCAAAAATAGAATTCTAATAGTTAATTTGGTTTCTCTAACCTATAAAAAACAAAATGAGAAAAGTTGTTGTAGCATGTTATGAGAAATATAACATATCACGCTAAGGAACTTTCATATTTTTATCAATATTCCACATAAACTAGACTCACTTTGTTAAGCACAATCAGTCCAATAATTTATGGAGCATTTAGAAAAATATTTATGTAGTAATTTAAATTTGCATGTATCTCTGCCTGACTATAGAGTGATAAAAATTAAAGACATAATCCACAGTCTCTATCTGCTCCTTGTTTAGTTGAGAAACAATGGACACATTTTGAATACTTGCAGATATTGTCAGTATTATAATGGGTAAATTGATTTGGAAGTGAAGAATAAAGAATGGTCTTGTGTGTGTGTTTGTTTAAGATTATCCTGGAGGACACAGCAAGTTTTGTATCTGTATTTCCATATGTGTATAAAATGTAACAAATTTACCATAATGAATGGAATACACAGCTTTTAGTACTCGGATGTGAAATTCACAGCATTATAAAAATGGGGAAAAAAAGTTAATTTCTAAATACTACAAAAAGAAGGTAATGAGAAGAGGACAATGATAACAGATATTTAGAAAACATGATGGATAGAATAGATTGAAGGATCTTGAAAATGAATCTAATGTAAGTAAAATATAAAGAAAATATGCAGATAGCACTTAGTCCTTTAAAGATCATATTACATCACACTTGGATGACAAAAAATATTGAAAGAACACCTAGAAAAAATTTGACTACCTTTATATTTTTTTCAGATGACTAGTTTCCAGAAAACTTTGGCATATTATCTCTAAATATTTAAAAAGGAAAAGGCAGTAATTAAAGCATTCCTTAATTAGCTAAATCAGCCTTCATTTGTGATTACAATAAAAATATTCTCTCATAAGTAAAATCTGTAAACATTATTGATCATGTAAACATTATGAAAACAAATGACAAAGTTGTATTTCAGATGAGAATAGAATCAGAATTGGATATTCAGTATTGTGGTGGTAGGCAAGATGCCTTATAGGTCAAGGGTGAGGTTAAGTGATGTGATCCTAGGATCCTGCCTGCCACACATGGGCAAAACTACCTGGTTATAGTTTCACAACTTGGAGGCAGAAACTAAATGATAAACTTTGGCTTCTCTGAGAGCACACATACATGTCTGTTCACAAATCCATCCATCCACCCATCCATCTATCCATCCATCCATCCATCCATCCATCCATCCATCCATCCATCCATCCACACATCCATATATACATATATGTATATACATATATGTATGCATGTATATGTGTGTGTGTGTGTGTGTGTGTGTGCATGTGTGTCTTTATGCACACTGCACAGATATATGCATGCATACATGTGCATGCATGCAAACATGCTCTCTCATACACAAAGAAAATATGAAGACTGAGGGTCAAAAACTTTGTATTTATTTCCCTTTCTATGAAATATACCAAAGGAGCATAACTGATACAGAAAAATATTTTAGCATAAGACATGTATTATAGGAGAGAAATTGCAGTCAGCATAGAAAAAATAATAAAAGGAGATGTAGATGCAAGAAATATTAACTTATAGAATTTTGAATAATAAATATTTAAATATATTTACTATAAATATTTAAATATATACGGATACAAACCGACACCGACACATTGTGTGTATGTGTGTGTCGCTCTTATTTGATTTTCACCACAAGTTGTTGTTTCTCAAGTTTTTCTTTCCTAAATACCATAAAGGGGGAGTTACCAGTAAAGCCTGTTGCCTTCAGATGCTGATAACACAATTATTTTTATCAGCCAATGGTTTTTATGTTATATATTAGCTCTTTCCGTACCCTTTACAGAAAGAGATTCTCTGGTGGCATTCGATGGAAAGGAGGCATGGGGGCATACTGAAACAACAAGGGCTTTAGAAACAAGAACTTCCTAAACATTGAAACACTAAGGTTAGTTGAATGAAACTTGATCTCCATACTGATTTCTTCATTCGTAAAATTAAGGAGTTAAGCATATCTGCTTTCTTCTTTCTTACCAGAATGAGAACTTAGCATGCTATTTTGAAGTCACATACATTCCTTCAGTGTTTTCAGAGCGTCTATCTGCTCTTGGAGGAAGCTGAGCTTTATATTGATGACTTAGATTGTGACTCTGAGGCAGAGTGATTGCTCTCTCAGCTATAATACAAGCTAAGCTTCTGAGTGGACTTTCTTTAACAGGGAGTACTGCTGATTTTCCTGAAGAGCATAGTAAAACATCACTGACAGACTGTTATCCTGCCAGTGTTAAAGAGAACAATATAAACAGAAACAGAAATGTTGCCACACAGGAAGATGTTCTCATCTATTCACAAAGGCTTGGACGTGGTCTAATACAGAAAACTTAGGAAGAGAAGTGAAGTTGGGCATGCTAAGTATCTGGACAGACAAGTGTTTAAATGGAGAAAGGCTGAAGGCAACTGTCTTGTCCTCTTCTAATCTCAGAAACACTACATTCTACAGATTACATTTTACCCTGGGCTTCAGCCTTCAGTGAGCCCTGGCCAATGGAATACAAGTTAAGGATCTGTGTACTTCCAAATCACCAGCCAAGCCTGGGAAATGTTTCCAGTTGAAATCCTTCTCTTGTTAAGCAGATGTCTGTGGCAATCGCTGGTGGCACAGTTTGAATAGTGAAGAGAGCAAATCGATGTACCTGCACCAGATCTTTCAGATAAGGCATACATACCCATTATAAAGCTCACTTCATGTTTCTCACGAGCAAAGACTGAAGTTAAATAATGGTAGACATTTACCCTTATTCTAGCTAATAAGACATCCAATCAGATCTTGAAGCAGCAAAGCAAGGATATGTGAAATAAAAATTTTGACCAAAGTGTGTAGAATTGAAATACAAGAGAGTTTCTTGCAAAAGGGACTTAGAAGCAGGACTATGAGTCAGAGCTCAAGTGTGAATGTGGTGCAACTGCTTAGAAGGCACAGAGCAAAGGTCTATCGATTTAATTTTCCATTTTTTGTCCTTCCACTCCCTTATCAATACTTACAGACTGACACCTACCTGAAAGTCAAAGGGAGTGCAATGTAGCATGTTCTTAGAATAAAAACAACAAACAAACAAACAACCTTATATACTCCGCAAAGAGTTCCTTGTCTTTCCTGTAGAAATCCCTTAATTTCACTTAGCCAGCATCAAGAGAAATGAGATTTAGTGTTCTGTCAGTCGTTTCTCAAAAGTCCTCCTCCAGTTCCAGTGTAGGGTCTGTTCTTAAGATTCTAATTTGGCTGCGTTACAATGATGATTGGGCCAGTGGAAATTTCTCTATTCCTTAAACTAAAAATTTCACCAAGCTTCAGCAGGACTGATCACGTTTGCATTTCTAAGCTTATCACTGTGATTACAATAAAATACAATTTGTGTTAAGCACTGGCTTCTCTACATGAACTTTTTGCCTTCTCTTCTGCAAGGCAGTCAGATGCAATGAATTATAGCACAAAACTCTGACATTCAAGTTTATGCTCTGGCATGTCTTAATGCAGATCTATGATAGTTGATCTCTTATTCTTTATCTTAGTTTTCTTGAATTGTAAAATGGGAAGAATTAATGTATATTCTTTCTATATTTGCTGGGAGTATCAAATAAGGATCATGTCTGGTGAGTACTAAAGTCTCTAGTGTACCATTTCCTGCTTTTCTTCTAAGTCACTTCTCACTAGAGAAGATTACCCTCTGTTCCTTGAAGAACCCGAATGCTGTTGATTCACATTGCATCCAAACCCAGCAAACACTCTCCATGTATTCTTTCCCCAGACTGAAATGCTTAGTTCTTTAATTCCCTTCCTTTGTGATTGTTATTCCATTCAAATAGGCTATGTCTATTTTATAAAAAAAAAAACCTAGCTATTCACTTTAATTTTTCAATGGTGTTTTACTTCTTTTCATAAGAACACATGAAAGAAAGAGTTTATTCTTATTTTGAAACACAAACTTTTATCATGTATAGTGTTGTCTATTCTGCATGATTGTCTTCATGGTCTTAAAGAGCATGTAATTTATTCCTCTAGAAGCAATAGAGTGTTCCGATTATATATACTAAGTTCCCAATAAATGTTACAGTATGAGTGAATAAATGAATGAATGAATGAATGAATTGTATACATGCTTTTACATCAGATATTATGTCTAAGAGATTAAATGTCAAATATATAGCCACAGGAGAAAGGGTGCAAAGAATTAGCTAGGTTCCATGTGAAGACATTATACAGTATAAACATATAGTAGATAGGTAGGATTACTTTACAGAAATTAGAACAATTAGTGTTTTCATAATAATAATTAGAAACTATGTATGTATAGAGTAAAGGTTATATCATAATGCTCACAGAATATTTGTTAAATTTAGAAATAACTTTTGTTTTGAAAGTATAAAGCTATTTAATGAAAGTCAGATGTATTACCTAGGACTAAACATAGAAAAGTGTATATCATTAAAAATCAACTGATTAATTATTTAATTAGTTCGCAGTTGACTTGAAGTGGTCCTATAGTTTTAATTACAAAAATTCTAAACGACTTTTCTCTGCTTCAATATTTTAATAGAAACACTCCTGCCAAGAAATGCTGGCTTCAATTTATGGCCCAGCTCAGCATACTTTGATATTGTTGGCTTTTACCCAAAATATTTATAAGATTTTTTCACCTTCAGTGATTTACTATTCAACCGTGGTTTGAAAGGTTAGAAAAACCAATCTTAATATAGGTACAAATTTGCTGTCAAGTCCATGGACACATGGTGTCACCTCAAAGGTGTAACAAGCATGTCAGAGGTTAATAATATGCCATACCTGATGGTTATTCTAAACGTGTTTCACTTAGAGCAGGTTATAGGCTAGATGTTGCTTCAATGGAGACTACGGTGACATCATAGGAACAAAAGGGAGGTAAGAGATGTTCCTCCCGAAGACACAGGAACTTGTTCTTTCTGGTTTCCTAAACAGTGTTCTCAACATTCAGACAGAGAAAAATAAAAATATTTCAAACATATACAGTAAATCATAAATCATATTGTGAACTAAGTCCTTACCACTTACCAGGCTTCCCTCAAAACAATGGACTGTAAGTTAAATATGCCTCTCCCCAATGCAAGTTGTTTTAGTCAGTGTTGTATCATAGCAAGAGAAAGTAAACAGGAACAGCAATGTGTACCAGGGAGTAGGATGCTGATAAAGACCTGGATTTGGGTGAGGTTTGGGAGCAGAATGGATATATATATATATATTTGGTCTGGAAAATTTATTGAATACTCTAAGTTTAATGAGTTGCTCTATGACAGCTTGGAAGAATATTGAGAGGATGTAGATGACAAAGGCCAAGCTTCTGAACTTTCAACAGGAAGTTTGAGAGTCCTTCAAAAATTTACTGGCATTGCCTATGTGATATTTTATGTTAGGAATCTGGAAATGAAATCTTTGTTTCACTGGGACCATGGTCTTTGGTTAGGTAGAGGTTAAAGAAGTGACTGTGGCTGAGAAGAGGCTAAATCTTCTGGGAAGTATTTCCTTAGTAGGAGCACACCAAAGCTATTATTTATAGTGGACTAGGCAAGGATACATCTTAAGCTATCAACTGAATTTGATAGCATATGAGCATTTCCCAGATGGAGCAGGAGTCCTGACAGTAGCCGAGGCTCTGCACTACATAGCAGGATCAGAGTCTCCCTGAAGGGAACCCAGGAAGGACATAGAATAGATAGATGCACTCTCAGGAGTAGTAGAACTTCAGCACATTGGAGATGCTAACATTGTGGAATGACCACCAAACAGGAAGAACAGATTGTGCGTAGGGAGCTAGTCTGAGTCAAATAAAGAAATTGATTTTCTACAAATGGCATATCTAGAGAGGTGGAGTTACCAAGTCCTTTGGATCCAAAAATGAATGAGTCCCAGACATCAGAGGTATCCAAGCTATTGAACATTCTTCTTTGATAAAATTGTAACTTCCCTGGCTCTTTCTTCTTAGAATAAAAAAAATACATAATTTATTTTGGACTTTGCTGAAACTTACAGTTAGAAACTTTGGGTTTTTACAGAAAGATTATACTTGTAAATTATTGAAATTGTTTAAAGACTGATATTCATTCCTCTGTTGATGCAGATCTGTTTTTTTTCCCAGCTTCTGGACATTATAAATAACACTTCTATGAACATATGAAAATTTTTCCTTGTTTGATGATGGAACATCTTTCAGGTATATGCCCAAGAGTGGTACAGCTGGGTCCTCAGTTATTACTATGTCCTGTTTTCTGAGAAACTTCCAGACTGATTTTTAGAGTGGTTGTATCAGAAAATGTGGGGCATGTACACAATGAAGTACTACCCTACAATTCAAAACAACAACTTCATAAAATTTGTAGGCAAATGAACTAGAAAATATCATCCCTAATGGTGTAAAACAGTCACAAAAGAATACACAAGGTATGTACTGACTGATAAGTGGATATTAGGAAAAAAGCTCAGAATATCCATGATACAGCATATAGACCATATGAAGGTAAAGAAAAGGGAAGACCAAAGTGTGGGTGCCTCAGTACTACTTAGACGGGGGGGACAAATAATCATATGAAGTTGAGGGTGGGAGAAACTTGACAGAGAGAGAGAGAGAGAGAGAGAGAGAGAGAGAGAGAGAGAGAGAGAGAGAGAGAGAGAGAGAGAGAAAACGGGGGCTTAATTAGGTATGGGAGGATACTTGCAAGATATACAATCAGAAAATTGAACAGAGGTTTGTAGCAATGGGGGATGGGGAACTGGAGATAGACAACAGAAAGTACCAGATGCCAAAAAAGCAAGAGCATTTCAGCACCCAACAAAGATTACATTAACAGAAATACCCAACAAATGGGAGAACCAGTATAGACCATATCCAGAGGTTAGGCACAGCCCCCAGTTGAGGGACTGGTCCACCTACTCTTCATAAAATTTTAACTCAGAATTGCTCCTATATAAAGGAAATACAGGGACGAAAAGTGAAGCAGAGACTGAAGAAAAAGTCATCCAGAGACTGCCTGACCTGTGGATTCATTCCATATGCAGCCACCAAATTCAGACACTTGATGATGCCAAGAAGTGCTTGCTGACTTTCCCCTGAGAGGCTCTGTCAGAGCCTTATTGATACAGATGTGGATGCTTGCAGCCAGCCATCAGACTGAGCATGGGAACTGCAATAAAGGAGTTAGGGGAAAGACTGAAGGAGCTGAAAGGTGTTTGTAACCCCATAAGAAGAACAATATCAATAAACGAGACCTCCCAAAGCTCCCAGGAACTAAACCACCACCCAACCAAAGAGTACAGATAGAGTAACTCATGGCTTCAGTTGCCTATGTAGAAGAGGATGGCTTTATCTGGCATCAATGGTAGGGGAAGCCCATGGTCTTGTGAAGGCTTGCTGCCCCAGTGTAGGAGAACACTACAGCAGTAGGGCAGGAGTGAGTGGGTGGATTGGGGAGTACCCTTGTGGAAGCAGGGGGAAGAGAGTGGAATGGGGGATTTGTGGGAGGGAAACTGGTAAAAAAAGATAACATTTGAAATGTTAATGAACAAAATAACCAATACAATTTCTAAAAAGACTGATATTTTTTAAAGCAAGACTGTAATGTATTATAATATTAACATCGGATAATGAATCTAAAAAATGAAAAAGGTATGAATTAAAGTGCTATGCTTGAATGTTAAAGTTAACAAGGGGAAGAATATCATAGTTTTATAAACTTGACACAAACCTAGAAATAACTGAGAAGAGGAACTCCCTCAATCTGACTGGTTTAAGTAGATGCCCGTGAAACATTTTCTTTTGTTTTTTTCCCCTCTCTTACAACTTTTTTTTTAAAAGAGGGATACATATAGATTTTTAAAGGCATTTTGGCATAACACTATATGAATATATTTTTGTCAGTACTTAATTCTTTTAGAGGTTTGATAGCATGCATTGACATCCCACTAGTTATCATAAGCATAAAGTACATATAGGACAGAATGTAATATGGAAACAAATTCTTGATTGCTAATAGATAAATGTTGTCTCAGCCCATTGTGGCTTAAGCCATGCCTGGACAGGTGAGCTTAGGTTGTTTTTGAAAAAGATAACCGAGCAAACAAAAGAAAGCAAGCTACTAAGCAGCATTCCTCTGTGGTGTCTGCTTCATCTACCTTTGCTTTCTGCTCTGTCTTCCTTCAATGAAGGACTATAGTTGGTAACCCAAACAAGCTCTTGCATTCCCAACTGTTTTTTTAAAATCAGTGTTTAATCATGGCAATAGACAGCAAACCAGGACACCTTTATAAGGTAAACATCTTGATTGTGAAGCTAGTGTTTAATGGCCTGCTCTTTCTTGAAGCATCACTAGAGAGGAGTGAATCTGAAAGAGAGGGTAGGTGGAGAAAAACTGTGAGGAGACAAAAGGAAGAAAATTGAGGACAGGATGTAAAATATGAGAGAAGAACGAAATATACAAACACTCAAACAACTAAGAAAAACATAAAATGGTAAGTGCCTCAAAATTAGAAGCAGTTCTTTACTGGAGATGAAAATAGGCTCTGAACAATGGCTGGGGAGACAGGTCAATGAGTGCATTCCTGCACAAGTTTGTGAGGACAAGAATGGGGATCCTAGCACTCACACATGGCTCAGGCTCACTTGTCAACTCAGTATTCAGGAGGTAAAGGTATGGGATCCCTTACCGAAGCTTTATAGGTAAATCTGATGAATGAAATTTAAGGGTTCAGAGCAGGTAGAACCCCAATAGAAAAAATGTTGGGAGCAATCAAGAAAGAGACCTGACACAAACCTCAGGTTTTCACAAACATATGCATCCACACATGAACGCACACATACAAAAATATACACACATAAACACACACACATACACATCCACATTGAATAAACATAAAACTGGGACAAAATTTCAGAAGAAATAACATCCATGTTTAATACTGAGAAGACTGGTTAACTGATCTTGTGCTTATGGAAAGACAGAATATTGTATAGTAAGGACATTGGAATGAATTGATCATAAGTGTCATTGTCTTTGGTTTGGTTTGTTTTTATTATTTTATCATTCAGTCAGTAGTTATCATTACTGGTCATCCAGGACAATTTGAATCTGTGTTCAAGGCCATGGCCATTCAGATTTGGCTCAAATTTATCTCATAACTTTTGGAATAAAAAATGTGTTTTGCTTACTTAGCTGCCAAAGATTTGTTCTTTTGGCAACTTGTATGTCTGACAGCTGAAACAAAGATTCACGAAAAGGATGGATGACCTAACCATCAGTGCTGGAGCTTTATTAAGGGATCTTTTGACAACATTCCTTTTTTTTTTTTTTTACTTTGATTATTTTTATTGGATATTTTCTGTATTTACATTCAAATGTTGTCCTTTTTTTCTCCCTCTCACATGCTCCTTACCCCTCCCCCTAATTCTATGAAGATGCTTCCACTCCTACCCATCCACTCCCACCTCAACACCCTGGCCTTCCCCAACACTAGGGAAATAAGTCTTCATGGGACCAACGGCTTTTCTTCCTATTGATGGCAGAAAATACCATGCCCTGCTGCATGCGTGCCTAGAGCCACGGTCCCTCCATGTATATACTTTGGTTGGTGGTTTAGTCCCCAGGGTTGGTTGATATTGTTGCTCTTTCTATGGGGTTGCAAACCCCTTCATCTTTGGATCACCTCCTAACTACCCATTTCTTTCAACCATTGGATTCCAAGGCCCCAAAGATCCCTGTTTAATAAGGGACTGAAAAAAAATGATTTGACCTTACAGACACTGAAAATGTATGTAGAAGTAAAAACCTGGTGTTACTCCCAGCCAATACTTCCGAAAATAAGCCTCAGACTCAAAATATATTTATAGATATGTTGGTCATAGAGCTAGGCTTTCCTCTTATTAGATCATAACTTAAGTTATCCTGTTTTTTTAGGGGCTGGTTTTGATGCTTTGCTTGTGAATCTGTGTGTGAACACTGAGGGTCCTGCTCCCCAACTGGTTTTTTATTGGCCAGTAAAAATACTGGCAGCCAATGATTAGGCAGGACTTCCAGGTTCCCACAGGCAAGCTAGCGGATAAAGGAGAGATGAAAGGATTCACCATGCTTCAGAGAATGAAACCTCTAGACATGTGGGATCTAGGGTGTAGTGGCCATTGATTGCTTCCCCAACTGGGCATGAGTAATCAGGCAGGAGAATAGAAACACAACTACACTGAGGGCAGATTTAGGGTGTTGAAATAACAGTGAAGATAACTGAGCAACCAAACCGAGCAGCTAAGTACAAGGCAGAATAATGTATTGAGCTGGGAGTGAGGATAAGGGCATGCTAGCCACTGGAGTCTTAGAAGTGTAGGGTTAACTTTTCCCTGCCCAGCAAGAGAGATGGGTGACCTACAAGATTCAGGACCCGAACACAGATGGATGAGCTCCCAGAACCACCTTACAAGCGCTCTCCCACCTGAGCCCACAGTAAGCCCTAAGCCTGCCATATATCCTCACTGGCTGTCTGGGGAGAAAACCTGGAGCTCTCAGAGGGCAGATGGCATGGTACACAGTGGGATCAGGTACTTTCTGATCCAGAGAGAGGGCCGAATAGCAGCCATCAGGACTCAGGACCTGCCCCCAGATAGCTGAGCTCCCAGAACAGGTTCTCAAGTCTTCTCACACCTGAGCCCACAGAGACAGAACAGAGTCACTGCCATCAGAACTCAATGCCTGGAAAAAGCCAAACACCCAAGAGCAATGTTGTTCCTCAACCCACGGGCCCTCAGACCCACAAGAGAGACAGGCTCCAGTCAGAGACAACAAGATCACCTGTAATCGATACTAACCCCAGAAAGCTCTGAATACCCCAGCAACAATTCACAGGCCATACGAAGCTCAAGATAAACAAAGGCCAAAAGGTGAAAGCCTCAGTCCTTCTTAGAGAAAAAAATAAATGTATAGCACCCTCTCAGAGTGTGGTACACTTGGACCTTAAATCATTAATATTAGAAGAGCTAAGATTATAGCATTGTGGCATTTTTTGGTATTCAAAGATCACTATATTTAATCTATGCACACTAAGAAAACTGACTGTTTCCATATTACGTTCTGTTCTACATGTACTTTATGTTTATGGTAACTAGTGGGATTTCAGTGCATGCTCTCAAACTTCTAAATAAATTAAGTACTGACAAAAATATATCCATATAATGTTATGCCAAAATGCCTTTAAAAATCTGTACATGTATGCCTTTTTTTGTTTTTTAAAAAAATAAAGTTGTAAGAGAAAAAAAAAAGATCACCTATAATCACAGATAACAAATTGGCAAGAGGAAAGTGAAAGAAGATAAGGAATGGAAACCAAGACAACCTGGCAACATCAGAACCCATTAAAAAGATCATCTGCCATGATAAAGTAGGCTTTATCCCAGGGATACAGGGATAGTTCTATATACAGAAATCCATCAGTGTAATTCACCATATAAATAAACTCAAAGAAAAAAAAAATCCACATGATCACCTCACTAGATGTTGAGAAAGCATTTGATGAAATTCAACACCCCTTCATGATACAAGTCTTGGAAAGGTCAGGAATCCAAGGCTCAAACCTAAACATAGTAAAAGCAATATACCACAAACCAGTAGCCAACATCAAACTAAATGGAGAGAAAATTGAATCATTGCCATTAAAATCAGGGACTAGACAAGGCTGCCCACTATCCTCTTACCTATTCAATATAGTACTGGAAGTCTTGGCTAGAGCAATTAGACAACAAAAAGAAGTCAAAGAGAAACACGTTGGAAAGTAAGAAGTAAAAATATCACTATTTGCTGATGATATGATAATCTATTTAAGTGACCACAAAAGTTCCACCAGAGAATTTTACAGCTGATAAACAACTTCAGCAAAGTGGCTGGATATAAAATTAAATCAAATAAATCAGTCGCCTTCCTCTACTTGAAGGGCAAACAGGCTGAGAAAGAAATCAGAGAACCAACACACTTCACAATTGTTACTAAGAATATAAAAAACCTTCGTGTGACCCTACCAAGCAAGTGAAGGATCTGTATGGCAGGAACTTCAAGTCTAAAGAAGAAAATTGAAGACCTCAGAAGATGGAAAGAGAAGATGGAATTCTCATGGATTGGAAGAATCAACATAGTAAAAATGGCTATTTTTTCTATGGCAATCTACAGATTCAATGCAATCCCTATCAAAATTTCAACTCGATTTTTCATAGAGTTAGAAAGAGCAATTTGCAAACTTATTTGGAATAATAAAAAAACCCAGGATAGCAAAAACCATTCTCAACAATTAAGAAACTTTTGGGGAATCACCATTCCTGATCTGTATTACAAGAACTTCAAGACTCTGAAGAAGGAAATTGAAGAAGATCTCAGAAGATGGAAAGATCTCTCATGCTCATGGATTGGAAGGAACAACATTGTAAAAATGGCCATCTTGCCAAAAACAATCTACAGATTGTTCAATGCAATCCCCATCAAAATCTCAACTCAATTTTTCATAGAGTTGGAAGGAGCAATTTGCAAATTCATCTAGAATAACAAAAAACCTAGAATAGCAAAATTTATTATCAACAATTAAAAAACTTCCAGAGGATTCACCTTCCCTAATCTCAAGCTATATTACAAAGCAATTGTGATAAATACTGCATAGTATTGGTACAGAGATAGGCAGGTAGATCAGTGGAACAGAATTGAAGACCCAGAAATGAACCCAAATACTTATGGTCACTTGATCTTTGACAAAGGAGCTAAAAACATTCAATGGAAAAAGGACAGCATTTTCAACAAATGGTTCTTGTTGAACTGGCAGTCAGCATGTAGAAGAATGCAAATGGACCCATTCCTATCTTTTTGTACAAAGATTAAGTCCTAGTGGATAAAAACTTTCCACCTGAATAGTTTCAGGTACACTGAAACTATTGGAAGATAAAGTGGAGAACAGCTTAGAGCACATAGGCACAGGGGGAAAGTTTCTGAAATGGCTTATGATCCAAGATCAATAATTGACTAATGGGACCTCATGAAATTGCAAAACTCTGTCAGGTTAAGAACACTGTCAAGAAGACAAAACGGCAGCCAACAGATTGGGAAAGGCTCTTCACCAATCCTACATCTGATAGAGGCTAGTATCAATATGTACAAAGAAGCTAGACTCTAGAGTATTAAATAATCCTGTTTAAAATGGGGTAGAGAGCTAAACAAAGAATTCTCAACTGCGGAATACCGAATGGCTGAGAAGCACCTAAAGAAATGCTCAGCATCCCTAGTCATCAGGGAAATGCAAATCAAAACAACCCTGAGATTCCATCTCACAGCAGTTATAATGGCTAAAATCAAAAACATAGTGACAGCAGAAGCTGGCTAGGTTTAGGAAAAGAGCAACACTCCTCCACTGTTGGTGGGATTTTAAACTGGTACAATCACTCTGGAAATCTGTCTGGTGGTTCCTCAGAAAATTGAACATAGTACTACCTGAAAACCCAGGTATTTTACCCCTGGGCATATACCTCAAAGATGCTCTAACATATAACAAGGACACATGCACCATCATGTTTATAGCAGCCTTATTTATAATAGCCAGAAGCTGGAAAGAATCCAGATGTCCTTCAACAGAGGAATAGATACATAAATTGTGGTACATTTACACAATGAAGTACTACTCCACTCTTAAAAATAATGACTTCATGAAATTTGTAGGCAAATGAATCGGACTAGAGACTATCATCCTGAGTGAGGTAACCCAGCCACAAAGGAACACACATGGTATGCACTCACTGATAAGCAGATACTAGCCCCCAAAGCTCTGAATACACAAGAAAAAAAATCACAGACATTATGAAACTCAAAAAAAGTAAGGCCAAAATGGGGGTTCCTCAGTTCTTCTTAGAAGGGAGAAGAAAACAATCATGGGATGAAATGCAAGGTCAAATAGAGGAACAGAGATTAAAGAAAAGATCATTCAGAAGAGGCCTTACCTGGAGATCCACTACATATGCAGCCATTAAATCTGAGCACTATAGCTGATGCCAAGAATTACTGGCAGGAACCAGATAGAGATGCTTCCTATAGGACTATGTCAGAATGATATAGATACAGCTGTGCATGCTTTCAGCTAACCATTGGACTGAACAAGGGGACCCCAGTGAAGGTGTTGAAGAAAGGACTGAAGGAGCTGAAAGGTGTTGAAACCTCACGGGAAGAACAACATTATCAACCAACCAGACTCTCCAAAACTTCCATGGACTGAAACACCAACCTTTGAGCAAACATTGAGAGACCTATTGATCTAGTTGCATATGTAGGTGAAGATACCAGTTTCTGGCACCAGTGTGAGAAGAAACCTTTGGTCCAGGGAGGGCATGTTTCCCAATGTAGGGGAATCCCAAGGCAATGATCTGTACAACCATAATGTATACGCAGAGGACATAGGCCATTCCCACATAGGTTTTCTGATCTCTGTGATCACTCTTGAATCCCTGTTAGTGGATTGCATGGGCCCTGTTCTTATGACATCATTGAATCCTATTGGTCTTCTTTATTTCTTTTTTCCCCTCTGTTTCACATGACTCTTCAAGCTCCATATTATATTTGGCTGTGGGACTCTGCATCTGCTCCCACCAGTTGCTGGATGAAGTCTCTCTGGTCTTTGTAATAACAATTATGCTAGTCTCCAGTCAAAACACATTCTGCAGAAATGAAAAAAAAAAACTGAATATTGGCGAATTTGAGGTAGTTTGAATTCCTAGTTCCTATACTTGAAGCTTTGATGATTAGAGAAGATGGACAGTCCCATGTTCCCCATTACTAGAAGTCTTCTTTAGTGTCACACTCAGAGATTCTCTGGAGTTTCTATTACATTAAGTTTCTTCCTATTCCTCAAAATGCCCCGCAATTCCAGTTGTTTGTCTCATTATTTTCTCCCCTATACTCTCAACCTGATTCCCCAGTTCTTTTTTCTACCATCTCCCAGTCTACCTGAGAAATCTATTCTATTTCCTCTTTCCAAGAAGATTCTTTTTTCCCTCTCTAAACTTCACTTGTTACTTGACCTCACTGGGTTTGCGGATTATAACAGACTTATCCTTTACAGCTAACAACTATTTAAAAACGAATAGATACAATGTTTAATGTTTGCCTTTCTGGGTCTGAGTTACTCCCATCACTCCCAATGACCTTTGTCTAGTTCTATTTTCCAACAAACATCATGATGTCATTTTTAAAAAAAACAGCCAAGTAATACTGTGCTGTGTAAATGTACCAGTTTTCATAGCCCATGCTTTGGTTGAAGGACATTTAGGTTGCTTCAAGTTTCTGGCTATTATGAACAATACTGATATGAATCTAGTTGAAAAATTTCACTTCTTGTATGTGTTCATTAGGTATATATCCAAGAGTGGTATAGCTGTGCCTTGAAGTAGATCGATGCACAAGTTTCTGGGAAAGTACCAGATTCATTTTCAAGTAGTTGTAAAGCTTGATTTTCCACCAGCCACAGAGTGCTTCATACTTCCTAGCATGAAGATATTTGTGGATTGGTATGATCATGATAATAAAAATGACTATCTTACCCAAAGCAATTTATGCATTAAAGACTCTCTCCA
Organism: Micromys minutus; assembly: GCF_963924665.1. Classification (NCBI taxonomy): domain Eukaryota; kingdom Metazoa; phylum Chordata; class Mammalia; order Rodentia; family Muridae; genus Micromys; species Micromys minutus. The sequence goes on along the minus strand of NC_137981.1, from coordinate 45,027,053 downwards.
TCAAAATTCTAACATAATACTTACAGACATTGAAAGATTAATAGTCAACTTCATCTGGAAGAGAAAAATTAAAATTAAAACAAAACCCAGGACAACTAAATTAATCCTATACAATAAAAGAACATTCAAAATTATCACCATCCCTGGTTTCATGTTGTAATATAGAGCAATAGTAATAAAACCTGAATGTTATCGGCATAAAAGCAGACAGATTCATCAATGTAAAAGAATCAAAGCCACGAAAGTAAATCTACACACCTATAAATACCTGACATTTTAAAAAAAGAAGCCATAAATACACACTGGAAAATCAGAAAGCAACTTTAAGAAATGGAGCTAGTCTGCATGGATGTCTGTATGTAGAAGAAAGGAAATAGGTCATTATCTACCACACTACACAAAATTTAAGTTCAAGTGGATAAAAGAATTCAACATAAACAAAACATATTTAATCTGATAGAAAAGAATGTAGGGAATACCTTTGAATGCATTGTCACAGGAGACAACTTCCTGAAAAGATAATCAACCAATAAGGCACTGTCATCAAGAGTTAAAAAATGGGATCTCATGAAGCTGAAAAGATTTGGTAAGGCAAAGCACACTGTCAATAGGACCAATTAGAATCCTAAAGAATAGGAAAAGAATTTCATCAACTCCAGATATGGCAGAGCACTAATATCCAATATAGATAGAGAACTCAAGAAACTAGACACTAAGAAACTAAATAATTCCACTAAAAATGTGGTATAGATGTGAACAGAGAATTCTCAACAGAGAAATTTCAAATGGCTGAGAAATTCTTATATACATGTTCAGCATCTTTATCCATCAGGGAAATTCATATCAAAACAACCTTGAAATTTCATCTTACACCTGTCAGAATGGCTATGATCAAAACCACAAGGAATTGATATGTTTTCTATTAAATTGTTTTAATTTAATATTCCTTTTCAAAGTTAAAGTCTGTTTATTTCTTGCCTTTCTCATCATTTCCATTACCATCTGATTTATCTACATGTCATCTCTTTCTCGACTGCTTACCTTAAACTAGACTTTTAGTTGGATTTTCTTAAAATAGCTGAACTTTCTCTCTTCCTTTATTCTTTCAACAAAGAACATTGGTGTGAATCTAGACATGATCTTTCAGGGAGATAGAGAGTGTACACAGTAGCCTAAAAGAATGAATAGTAAGGATGAGAGGACAACATTGGCTGGGTCTAAGATTTATCTGAAACAAGTTACAACGTTAAAAGACATATTTGCTCTTTTTTTTTTTTCAGAATAGCTAAAAACTGAACTTTATTTTTTTAGTTCCTCCTAAAATAATTTCAAATTTCTTTATAAAGTTAAAAAAGAAAAGTGAATGTCTAGACTCTCCTTGGGCAGAGAAAGATAGGATTCATCATTGCACGCGGCCTGTGTGTTCTTTACCACGGAACACTAAATGGAATTAGGAGCACCAGGAAGTCATGTAGACCTTCATCTAGTTTAATGTAGGCAGGTCTACTCACCACATTCCTGATTCTGATGTCCTGCAAGATTCACAAGTGTCCTTTGTTTTTAAAAGTCATGTTACATCATGTCCTGGAGTACAAAGGCAGTATGACATCCTGTAGGGGGAAAAGCTGAATTGTATATTGAGTTCTGTATTGTAAATTTCAATTTTCGCTCATGACTTTATTAATACACATAAAGGACTTTATTGAAGGGGTTTTTCCAATAAAATGTTCTTGCTATCAAACTTTTCCAAGAAGTTATCACTACCATTATTATTTTTTAAACGACTTTATTTTACAAAACAAAGATAAATGTACAGATTTTAAACATTTTTTGCTTAAAATTATACATTTTTGTCAGTACTGTTTTTTCAGACATTAAAATAATTTTTACATAAAACCATGTGAATATATTTTTTTTAGTCAGTACTTGATTTTTTTCAAGGGCTTGACAGTATGCATTGAAAACCTAAGAGTTACAATAAGCGTAAAGTACATGCAAAACAAAACACAACATGGAAATAGTCAAAGTGTTCTTGTTTTGTAAATATATGTATATTTTTTGTTTTCTATATTTCTTGGACTTCATACAGTCTGTGAGTTGTTTCTGGGGGAGTGCAAGCCTCTGGGGTTAGCATCCCACTATCAGTGACTGCATATTATGTCTGTACTTTTGTGACTGGGTTATCTCACTCAGGATGATATTCTCTAGATGCAGCCATTTTCTTAAGAATTTGGTTAAATCATTGTTTCTGGTGGCTGAGTAGTAATTCCATTGTGTACATGTACCACAATTTTTGAATCCATTCATCTTCTGAAGGACATCTGGGTTCCTTCCAGCTTCTGGCTATTATAAATAGAGCCGCTATGAACATTGTGGTGCATATATCTTTGTTGTGTATTAAAGTGTCTCTGGGGTGTATGCCCAGAAGTGGAATAGCTGGGTCTTCAGGTAGTACTATATCCAATTTTCTGAGGTATTGCCAGACAGATTTCCAGAGTGGTTGTATTAGCTTGCAACCCCACCAACAGTGGAGAAGTGTTCCTCTTTCTCTGCAACCTCGTCAGCATCTGCTGTCATCTGAGTTTTGGATCTTGGCCAATCTGACTGGTGTGAGGTGGAATCTCAGGGTTGTTTTGATTTGCATTTCCCTGATGGCTAAGGATGTCGAGCACTTCCTCAGATGTTTCTCGGCCATTCGGTGTTCCTCAACTGAAAACGTTTTGTTTAGCTCTGTAAGTTCCTTGTACACCTTGGATATTAGGCCTCTATCTGATGTAGTGTTGGTAAAGATCGTTTCCCATTCTGTTGGTTGCCGTTTTGTTTTCTTGACGATGTCCTTAGCCTTACAGAAACTTTGCAATCTCATTAAGTCCCATTTGTTAATCTTTGACCTTAGAGCTTGAGCCATTGGTGTTTTGTTCAGGAAATTTTCGCCTGTACCTATGTGTTCTAAGGTTTTCCCTACTTTCTCATCTAATAATTACAGTGTATCTGGTTTAAGGTGGAGATCTTTGATCCACTTACACTTGAGCTTTGTACAAGGAGATAAGAACGGGTCTATTTTCATTCTTTTGCATGCTGAGTGCCAGTTGGACCAGCACCATTTGTTGAATAGGCTGTCCTTTTTCCATTCAATGTTTACTGCACCTTTGTCAAAAATCAGGTGACCATATACATGAGGGCTCATTTCTGGCTCTTCTATTCTATTCCATTTATCCACATGCCTATTTCTGTACCAGTACCATGCAGTTTTCAGCACAATTGCCTTGTAATATAGCTTGAGGTAAGGGATAGTGATTCCCGCAGATGTTTTTTTGTTGTTGAGGATAAATTTTGCTATTCTAGGTCATTTGTTATTCCATATGAAATTGCACATTGATCTTTCCAATTCCATGAAGAACAGGGTTGGAATTTTGATGGAGATTGCATTGAATCTGTAGATTGCTTTTGGTAGGATGGCCATTTTTAAGATGTTGATCTTTCCAGTCCATGAGCATGGGAGATCTTTCCATTTTCTGAGATCCTCCTCAAATTCTTTCTTTAGAGGTTTGAAGTTCTTGTCATACAGGTCCTTCACTTGCTTAGTTAGAGTTACACCAAGGTATTTCATAATTTTTGTAACGATTGTGAAGGGTACCTTTCACCTAATTTCTTTCTCCACATGTTTGTCCTTTGAGTACAGGAAGGCTACTGATTTGTTTGAGTTAATTTTGTATCCAGCCACTTTGCTGAACCTGTTTATCAGCTGTAGGAGTTCCATGGTGGAATTTTTGGGGTCACTCAAGTACACTATCATGTCATCGGCAAAGAGTGATGTTTTTATCTCTTTCTTACCGATTTGTATCCCCTTGATCTCCTTTTGTTGTCTAATTGCTCCAGCCAGGACTTCCAGTACTATGTTGAATAGGTAGGGGGAGAGTGGGCAGCCTTGTCAAGTCCCTGATTTTAGTGGGATTGCTTCAAGTTTCTCACCATTAAGTTTGATGTTGGCTGTTGGTTTGCTGTATATTGCTTTTATTATGTTTAAGTATGGACCTTGGATTTTTGTTCTTTCCAGGACTTTTAACATGAAGGGGTGTTGGATTTTGTCGAATGCTTTCTCAGCATCTAGTGATATGACCATGTGATTTTGTTCTTTGAGTTTTTTTATATGGTGGATTACGTTATGTTAATGATGGATTTCCTTATGTTAAACCATCCCTGCATCCCAGGGATGAAGCCTACTTGGTCATGATGAATGATCATTTTGATGTGTTCTTGGATTCGGTTTGCAAGGATTTTGTTGAGTATTTTTGCATCAATGTTCATAAATGAGATTGGTCTGAAGTTCTCTTTCCTTGTAGGGTCTTTGTGTGGTTTAGGTATGAGGGTTATTGTAGCCTCAAAAAATGAGTTGGGTAATATTCCATATGATTCTATCTTTTGGAATAGTTTGGCTAGTATTGGTGTTATATCCTCAATAAAAGTCTGATAAAATTCTGCACTGAACCTGTCTGGACCTGGGCTTTTTTTGGTTGGGAGGCTTTTGATGACTTCTTCTATTTCTTTAGGTGTTATAGGGTTATTTATATGGTTTACTTGGTCCTGGTTTAACTTTGGAACCTTGTATCTGTCTAGGAATTCATCCATTTACTTCCGATTTTCCAATTTTGTGAAGTATAATTTTTTAGTAGAATCTGATGATTTCTTGAATTTCCTCAGTTTCTGTTGTTATGTCCCCACTTTCCTTTCTGATTTTGTTAATTTGTATACTCTCTCTTTGCCCTCTAGTTAGTCTGGCTAGGGGTTTATCAATCTTGTTGATTTTCTCAAAGAACCAACTCTTCGTTTTGTTGATTTTTTCAATGGTTCTTTTTGTTTCTATTTTGTCTATTTCTGCCTTAATTTTGATTATTTCTTGCCATCTACTCTTTTTGGGTGTATCTGCCTCCTTTTGTTCTAGGGCTTTTAGCTGTGCTGTCAGGTTGCTGATGTGAGTTCTCTCCAGTTTTTTTTTGGAAGCACTTAGGGCTATGAGTTTTCCTGTCAGTACTGCTTTCATTGCATCCCATAGGTTTGGGTATGTTGTGTTTTCATTTTCATTGAATTCTAGAAAATCCTTAATTTCTTTCTTTATTTCTTCTTTGACCCTGCTATCCTTTAACAGAGCATTGTTTAGTTTCCATGTGTATGTGGTCTTTTTTTTGTCTTTGTTGTTGTTAAAGACCAGCCGTAGCCCATGGTGATCTGAGAGGATGCATGGGAGTATTTCAATCTTCTTATATCGATGGAGGCTCGTTCTGTGTCCAATTATGTGGTCAATTTTCGAGAAGGTGCCATGGGGTGGTGAGAAGAAGGTGTATTCTTTTACTTTGGGATAGTATGTTCCGTATATATCTATTAATTCTAGTTGGTTCAAAGTCTCTGATAGTTTTGCAGTGTCCTTGTTCAGTGTCTGTTTCCCTGATCTGTCCATTGCTGAGAGTGGGGTATTAAAATCTCCCACTAATATTGTGTGGGGTGAAATGTATTTTTTGAGCTTTAGTAGGGTTTCTTTTATGAATGTGGGTGATTTTTTATTTGGAGCATATATGTTAAGGATTGAGAGTTCCTCCTGACAGATTTCCCCGGTAATGAGTAAAAAGTGTCCTTTCTTATCTTTTTTGATAACTTTTGGTTGGAAATTTACTTTATTCGATATTAGAATAGCCACTCCAGCTTGCTTCTTGGAGCTGTTTGCTTGGAAGTTTTTTCCCACCCTTTTACTCTGAGATAGTGTCTGTCTTTGTCTCTGAGATGAGTTTCCTGTATGCAGCAAAAGGCTGGATTTTGTTTATGTATCCAGTCTGATAGTCTATGTCTCTTTATTGGGGAGTTGAGACCATTTATGTTAATAGATATCAAGGAATAGTTGTTTCTGTTTCCTGCTATTATTTCTTTTTTGGGTTGAGTTGTGTCTGTTTTTTTTTTTTTCTTCTTTTAGTTTTCTTGTTTAGGAGTTTTGTTGTTCTTACTGGGCTGTATTTTTCCTCATTGTATTTGGTTTTCCACCTATAATTCGTTGTAGTGCTGGGTTTGTTGTCAGATATTGTGTGAATTTTGATTTGTCTTGAAATATCTTTGTCTCTCCATTGATGGTGATTGATAGTTTTGCTGGGTATAGCAGCTTGGGCTGGCACTTGTGCTCTCTTAAGGAGTGCATGATGTCTGTCCAGACTCTTCTAGCTTTCATAGTCTCTGTTGAGAAATCAGGTGTGAGTCTGATTGGTCTGCCTTTATATGTTACCTGACCTTTTTCCCTTAATGCTTTTAGTATTCTTTCTTTACTTGGCACTTGATGCTTTTACTATTATGTGTCAGGAGGTATTTCTTTTCTGGTCCAACCTATTTGGAGTTCTGAAGGCTTCTTTTATGCTCGTGGTCATCTCATTCTTGAGGGTAGGGAAGTTTTCTTCTATGATTTTGTTGAAGATATTTACTGTGCCCCTTAGTTGATACTCTTCTCCCTCTTCTATTCCTATTATCCTTAGGTTCGGTCTTCTCATTGTGTCTTGGATTTCCTGGACATTTTGGGTTAGGAGCTTTTTGTTTTTTGCATCTTCTCTGGCTGTTTTGTCTATGTTTGCAATGTTGTCTTCTGCCCCCGAGATTCTCTCTTCGATCTCTTGTAATCTATTGGAAATGCTTGCTTCTGTGACTCCTGATTTCTTTTTTTGGTGTTCTGACTCTAGGGTTATCTCTTTTAGTGTTTTCTTTATTGTGTCAATCTCTGTTTTAATTTCCCTCTTCCATTCCTTTCTTTCTTTGGTTCTGTTTTCCTCTAGTTCTTTGAGTTCTTTGAGTGTTTTTCTTGTTTCTTCTTTAAAAGCTTCTGAATCTTTTTGCTTTTCCTCCCTTTCTTGTTTAAGTAACTCTATGAGCGTCTTGAGGCATGATTTCAGGTCTGTGTCTTCTTTTTCTGGAGTGTTTGGAGTTCCAATGTTTGCTGTTATGGGAGAGCTGGGCTCTGGTGTTGCTAGATTGTCTTGGTTCCCTTGGGATATACTCTTTCTCTTTCCTCTTGCCATTTTGTTGTCAGTGATATGTTCTTACCTTTCCCTTGTATCTGGTCTTTGTCCTTGGTTCTCCCCTGGTTGAGGTGTCAGATGGGTCAAGCCCTGTTTTATGCCTCAGAGTCGTTGGGTTGAGCAGAAGTTCCAACGTTCTGTTTCTGTTTGCTGGATCAGGCACGGCAGGGCAGGGTAATGCAGGGGGTGCACTTTCCTGGTTTACTTCACAGAGATCTTTCTGCTCCCCTGCAGCCCAGGTCTCCCACCCACCAGTTGCTCAGCCTCTACGAGCCTCCGTTCTGGGTGGCAGATGGGGCAGGCTCTGCTCTGTGTCCTGGAAGTTGCCTCTGGGCAGAAACAGAAGTTCTAGTTTTCTGTCCCCAATCCCAGTTGCTCAGCCTCTATGAGCCGCCGATCCGGGTGGCAGGTAGGCCAGGCTCCGCTCTGGGTCCAGAAGTCGCCTCCAGGTGGAAATAGAAGATCTAATTTTCTGTTCCCAATCGCAGTTGCTCAGCCTCTATGAGCCGCCAATCCTGGTGTCAGGTAGGCCAGGCTCTGCTCTGCGTCGGAAGTCGCCTCCTGGTGGAAACAGAAGTTCTAATTTTCTTTTCCCAATCGCAGTTGCTCAGCCTCTATGAGCCTCCATTCCACTTGGCAGGTAGGCCAGGCTCTGCTCTGCGTCCAGAAGTCGCCTCCGGGTGGAAACAGAATTTCTAATTTTCTGTTCCCAATGGCTGGATCGGGCAAGGCGGGGCAGGGTAAGTTATGGTGTGCACTTTCCGTGTGCACTCCGCAGAGATCTCTGCACCCCTGCAGTCTTGGTCTCCCACTCACCAGTTGCTCAACCTCTATGAGCCGCCGATCCTGGTGGCAGGTAGGCCAGGCTCCGCTCTGCGTCTGGAAGTCGCCTCCAGGCGGAAACAGAAGTTCTAATTTTCTGTTCCCAATCACAGTTGCTCAGCCTCTATGAGCCGCCGATCTGGGTGGCAGGTAGGCCAGGCTCTGCTCTGTGTCCGGAAGTCGCCAGTTGCTCAGCCTCTATGAGCCGCTGTTCCGCCTGGCAGGTAGGCCAGGCTATGCTCTGAGTCTGGAAGTCGCCTCCGGGTGGAAACAGAAGTTCTAATTTTCTGTTCCCAATCGCTGGATCGGGCAGGGCGGGGCAGGGCAAGTTACGGTGTGCACTTTCCTTGTGCACTCCGAAGAGATCTCTCTGCTCCCCTGCAGTCTTGGTCTCCCACTCACCAGTTGCTCAGCCTCTATGAGCTGCCGTTCCGCCTGGCAGGTAGGCCAGGCTCCGCTCTGCAACATATTTGCTCTTTATAGAGGCCCACAGGTGTGTGTTGAAGAATATATTCAACCTCATTCATGGGTTTCTACCCTTCATTTGATCATTCAGTTCCTTGATAAATGACACACAGCGTACTCATTGATTAGTGTTTTAGTCCCTGGGAGTTCTGGAGGGTTTGGTTGGTTGATATTGTTATTCTTCCCATAGGGTTGCATACCATTTCAGCTCTTTCAGTTCTTTCTCTGGGTCCTCCACTGGGGTCCAAGTGCTCAGTTTAATGGTTATCTGAAAGCAACCTCATCAGTATCAGTATGGCTCAGGCAGAGCCTCTGAAGAGGTATCCATATCAGGCTCCTGCCAGTAAGTACTTGCATTAGCAATAGTGACTAACCAATGGGTACACATGTAAAGACCCATGGCTCCAATTGCATATGTAGCAGAGGATAACATTGTCTGACATCAATGTGAGGAGATGTCTTTGGTCCAGTGAAGGCTTGTTTTCCCAGTGTAGGGAAATGTCAAGGCACTTAGGTGGGAGTAGGTGGTTAGGAGTGGGAAGGAAGGGGGAGAGAAGGGGGAGGGAAGGGGGAATGTAGGGGAAGGTGGAGGGAAGGGGGAAGGTAGAGGAAGGGGGAGGGGATTAGGAGTCGGGAAATGGGGATAGCATTTGAAATGTAAATACAGAGAATATCCAATAAAATGATAAAAGAAAAGAAAGAAAGAAAAAAAAATCACCACACCATACAAAAATGACACAGGGCTTTTTACTATTTACAGTAAGCTTTTATAAACAATAAAATTGGATAAATACATACCCTCTGTGCAAGTGGAATCTACTTTTCTATCAGTCTTTTAGTTATTCTGTAATATGTTTCATCTATACTGTTCTTAACTCCAGTTGTCCTGCCCTGGTGGTCATGATTCTAAGATTCTTACCCCGTGGCATCTTCTCTCAACCTTCTTCCCTCTCCATGTGGTCTCTTCCAACCAGCAGCCAAGACCCCACTCATATCTCTTCTGCCAAGCTATTTGACTGTAGGCAACTTTATTCACCAATCAGGGATAACTTGGGGGCAAGGTTACATAGCATCACTTGGGTATTTGAGTACATGCAGATTCTCCTCCCTGGAGGTAAACAGGCCTTGAGCATCAGCATTTAGTATTGCAATATAAACAGTAGACCAAATATCAACAGGTGCTTGATAATTTTCCATGTCAGATCATTCATGTAGGACAGTTGGTGCACAACCTGACTTTAGGTTTTTTTCTTTCCTCACTAGTGAGAATGTAGGCTGTGGTGAATAAGAAACCAGCAACTGTGAATTTTCTGCTTTTTGAGAAACAATCTAGTATGCTGTCCTAACATTAAATTTATGATGGATCTTAAAATTGGAGCTCTATCCTCCCCCTCTCATTGAGAATCTGTAGACCCTGGGTGAACCATGGATGTGGACTCTCAAGATTCCAACCAGAAATTGAATTTCTCCCTAAAGCCCCTGTGCAACATGGGAAACTCATCTTAAGTCTTGGTTCTTCTTATGCATGCTATTCTGCTGACACACCATGCCTTTGTGAGTCTCCAAGCAACCTCTATTGCAGAAGCCAGGGATTCATTGTGAGAGACTAGAGCAGCGAGCTTACACAACCTATTTCCCAGCACTGTAGGAAATGATCTCAGGTTGATGGTGAACATGTTTTTTTTCCCAGACCTGCAGAGGGGTCTTAGTAACACAGGTGTAATTACCACTTAGAAAAAAATCATCACCCTCTTACTGAAATTAGAACACAAAATAAGCCAAGCTGGTCGACAAATTGTGGTGCATGTTCCTGCTGTGTCAGTGACCCATATTTACTTTCTAATCTTGGTGTGAAACTCTTCTTTCTGGAACTAGTAATTTTGTGGAAAGTGGTAAGAAAATAATGCATTAAAGAGATGGGCAGGGAATATTCATTTATATGATATCCAAAAGATAATCTGGGTTAGAGCAATCAACCTCTGTCATTTTAATTTTATAATACTCAAAAAAATATAGTGTACAAGATTATAAGTATGGAGTAGGAAGCCCCAGTAGGAGGAAAAGAAGGCAGAGATCAGCAAGGACCTGAAATATTAAAAACAAGTATTCAGAAAATCTACATATCCAACATAGAAAATGGAATGCCAAGTCTCCAGGGCTTTGGCCGATATAATTACTGTAAAGACTCTGGTACCTTGATTGAATTGAGGGTTAAAAAAGAAAAGAAGAGAAAAAGAAAAAAAAAAAAACTTCTGAAGTAATTATCCATATCTAATTTAAATTATAGTTGTGGCTAAGTGATTTCTAAAAATGAGAGTAAGATTTAACTCTAAGAAATGATTAGCATAAAATGTCTTCTGACCCTTACATTTGTTCTTCCCATATGCAGCGCTACCTTTCTTGGTTTTTACTTTGAAGGGATAGTTGTATAACTAATAAGGATGTGCATGAGTAACTACAAAGAGAAAACACCAAGCAACAGATCTTCAAGTTCACATCTAATTGGAAATATTTTAAGAATGTACTGACAAAAATCTTTTTGTATAAAATTCTAGCATCTAAAATAATTGATATAAATGGACACCAGTCTAGTTTCCAGAACATGGGGTAAAATTAAAATTTATATAATTAATAATTATATTCTATTTAATATTTAGTAAGCACATTTAGAAAAATTTTAGAGGTTATTTCAAAACTTCCTTCCTGAACCCCTTGCCTAGTAAAAACTCCTTCAAAAAAAAAAAAAAGATGTAACTAGAGATGTGACAAAAAAGTGTTCATGGACTTTTTCAGAAATGAAGAGTTCATTTCAGATCACAATATTTGGGGATTAAATACTAAGGTTTTATAGAACAATTTTATACTCAAAGACATGACATGCACTGAGAAAGTAGAGATGAAAGAAATGAGACATATTAAGTACCATAAAAAACCCCAAATTACAGGCAGGAAATTGAGAAAATATTTAATCACTCTTGCTATTAGAGGATTTATGGGATTACAAATGTAGACCTAAATTTAGGGCCACCCAAACATCTCAATTTTTTTAAACCCAGAAATGTTCCTGTCCAAAGGAAGAACAGGGACAAGAAATGGAACAGAAACTGAAGGAACGTCCAACCAAGGACTGCTCCTCCTGGGGACCCATCATGTCTGCAGACACCAAGCCCAACACTATTATCCTGTTACTGCAGTCAAGAGGTGCTTGCTGGCAGGAACCTAGTGTGGCAGTTCCTGAGGAGATTTGTCCAGCTACTGACCAATGCAGATGTAGATGCTTGGAGCCAACCATTAGACAGATCTCAAGGAACCTGGGGGGAAGGACTGGAGGAAGAGAAGTGTCTTGTAAGTTCTTTGGAAAAGCAGCATAGGCTGGCCTAACTACTCAGGTCTCCCGGAGTCTCTGTAACCCAACCAAGAAGCATATCTGAGTGGATCCATGGCTCCAGATATAGAGTAGCAGAGAATGTCCTTGGATGACAGCAAGGAGAGAGGGGAGGCCTTTCCTCCCAGCATACGAAGATACTAGATCAGTGGGGTGGGAGAGTGTGGATGGGTGGGGAAGCACTCTCATATAGCCAAAGGGGAGCTGGAAGGGGTAGCCAGGATGTGAGATATCATTTTAGATATAAATGAATGGAGTAATAAATAAAGAAATCTGTAAAATATATCATACCCAAAAGAAAGGTAGTGAGCAGAAGATTTGAACTTATATATGTAGCCAGTGGCACAGTTCTGTCTAATTTGATGGAGGGTCTGGGTTCGATTAGCATATACATAGACACTTCAGAGACTGTGTGTGTGTGTGTGTGTGTGTGTGTGTGTGTGTGTGTGCAAGCATGTGTGCATGTGCACATGAGAATCTGTTTGCATGCATGGAGTAATTCTCCTTTACTGGTTATTTAATTTTACAGATGAAGTTTGGACATGTGAATGCATAGCATGAAGAGTGAAGATGATAGAAAGGACAATCTTAGAAATGAATTTAAAAGTAAACCCCTGGAGGAGCTGAGATGCAAGACTACCAATTTCAGAGTTGAAATAACCTTGGTCTAGAGTGAGATTTCCTTTCCTGAGTCTTGGGTACACAAGAAGACAGTGAGCTTGTTCAGGAACAACAGTCTATCTGTACTGGTGAGGGTGGTAAGTGACCTCAGGAGCACAGCTGGGGAGAGTCCCAAAAGGTTGTGAAATTGCCAGTGTGGAAAACGTGGACTAGAAGCAAATGAGGTACAGGGTTCATATGCTGTGATCAGTATTCTCCTTTTAATATTATTTCAATTGATATAATGAGGAAACAAAATTTCTAATTCTGGGTTAAAATAAAAGATCAATTTTGATTAGTAAAATAAGAATAAGAAAAGAACTCAGTTACAATTTTTTACAGAGTGAAGCTAGTTGGGTTAACATTAAATTTTTTCTATTACTATATTTTAGGTTCTTTCTTGGTACATGTTGGAAAACTCAATTTGAGTTTTCAGCTCTTCTCATATCTTTTAACAGCTTCCATGGTATCTGTATTTATTTTAGAGTATAAATCAATGCTGTATGTAAAAAATACATTTAAATTAATTTTGCAAGAGATCCCCTCAAATATTCAAGTGAAAGGAGAAAAAGAAAGATGTTAACATTTATTGCTTTTTTTCAGTCAGAGAGACAAAATTATAATCTAAATCTAAATGATAAAATATAATGAAAAATCAAATTCATGGGATATTTAAATGATAGGAAAACATTCTCCTCAAAAACCCGACTATGGTAGATTATAACTTGCTGAGTAATAGTTTTGAGAATTGATATTATTCATATATAGATATAGCATTTCATTAAATACTCTTATTTATAGATTAGATACAACTATATGTACCTAAAAAACCAATACCAAACAGGGACATTCCTTCTAAAACTGCATTATGAGAAAAAATCCATAGTCTGATGAATAAGAAACATCTCTATCAAAGCATTTTAAGTTTATGTTAAATAATTCAAGTATTTGTTACTAGAAATCTTTAATTAAAAATTCTGCCCTTTTTATAATATATCAATATTAATATAGGCTAGTCAGCAAAGGTAACTATTTAAAAATTTGTGCAGGCCTAGAGAAATGGTTCATTATAAAAAGAGACTTATGGCTCTTGCAGAGGTTTTGGGTTTGGTTTTCAGCATTCAAATTAGGTAGCTCATAACCAACCAGTTACTCCAGATAGAGGAGTTCTAATCTACTTTCTAGCCTCCCCATTCACATAGGTAAACATCGCCCCTCCCCCCACACAAATAAATTAAAAATTTTAAAGTATTTTAAAACATTAAGAATAGACAAAACATTTTCTTGTTGCCATTGTTCATTTTTATTTTGAACATGTCTTGTTATGATGCATATGCCGGGTCTTAAATTAACATTTCTATCACATTTTGGGAGGTTAGAGAAACATGGTGTTTGTAATTTATCTTTTAGTCCATATATATCCATTTTCCATGTAACTCATTTTCAATGATTATCATATTATTTTGAAATACGCATGTTTTCTTTTTCAAGCAAATGTTTGTCACAGATTCTGTAATGGTGTCATACACTCACGCCATCATTGGCAGAGAGGTTGTTATTCTATAGTCATGACTAAGAGGCAAGAATTCAGTCATTGACATATGGAGTGAGGCTGGAAAGGGATGTCAGCATAGATTGTAAAATTAATGAAAGTGCATATGCATACATGTTTGTGTTCAGCACAAGTTTCTTCTCACCTGTTAAAACATTGTAAAAAAAAAAGTTCCTTTCTTTAAAAGGTATTTCAAAGTGGGCTGGAGAGATGATCCAACAGTCAAAAGCAATGGAGGCTCTGCCACAGGACCTGGGTTTGGTTTCTGTCATTTAGATGTTTCATGTACATTTGCAACTTCACTTCCAAAATGTCAGTGATTTCTCTGGGCTCCATGGTCACCAGTCTTGCACATGGTCAACACACATTTATACAGATAAAAACACATACATCAAATATAATAAAAAAATCTACATTTCAAATCTAAGTAAAAATTAAACATTAAAGCCTTATCTTTTAGAGGGCTTATGGGGATGGTTTGGTGCATGAGATCACTTACTCAGTTTGGCCCTTACTCAGTTTGGCCCTAAACTAACATTTCAGCCACATTTTGGGAGGCTATGGACACATGATGTGTCTTGTATATCTTTTAGTCCCAGCACACTTACTCAAGCATGAATATCTGATATGATGTCCACAGAATTTATGTTAAAAGTTGTTTTTGGTACCCTATGACCCCTATATCACTCTTTAGGGGATGGAAACAGAAGTGTCACTGGGATGCTCAGTTCAATGCTAGGTCAGCAAGAGACCTAACTTAAAGTTACAAAGGCAAAAGTAACAGTGCAGGGCATGCCATATTCTTTATAATACCCGAACACACACACACACACACACATAAACACATAGACACATACACACACACACACACACACACACAGATAGGGGAGAGAGAACAAGAGAGAGAGAGAGAGAGAGAGAGAGAGAGAGAGAGAGAGAGAGAGAGAACACAAGGCCTTCCTTCAAAGATTAATGTTAAAGGAAAAAAAAAACACATAATTCACTTCGGAGAAGCACAAGAAGCCATTTTCAGTATTCACCAACCAGAGATCTGAATCTGAAGCCAAGTTAATTCTGCTCTTCACTGAGTGTGTACCAGGAACATCAGAAGTTACAATGGCAGTGAGGAGTTGTCAAAGGACTGCTCCCTGTTTACCTATTTCATTGTTTTCTAGGGCAACCATGACACATCACACACTACTTCTTGTCACTGGAAATATGTGACTTCACAGTTGTACCGCCGATGACTATGATGTCCTTGTGTATGCAGCTGCCCTGCAGGCTCTGGTGGAAGACTCACTCTAGCCCTCTCTTCTTGGCTTACAGACAGCTGTACTATCTCTGCCTCTACTCACATTGTTGTAGTTTATGTGTTCCTTTGTGTAAAGTTTTTTTTTCTTTTAGTGATATTACAAGTCACAAAAGACAGGGGCTGACATGTCTATTTTATTTATGTTTAATAAGCCTCCAAAGTCTTTATATCCAAATAAGGTCTATTATCTGAAGACAGGATGTCAGCATGTAAAGGTGAGGCCTAGAGGACACACCTGAACTCATAACAACTTAATGCGGGCAATACTGAGGTAAGCCTATTATTTAAAGTTATTAAATTATCTTGGAAAGGAACCCAAAATACTGCCACAGTGAATATAGTGAACAACAATTTCTTTGAAATCTATGGTGCTGTTTCATGAAGTTTCTGTAGCAACAGAACAAAAACCATAAATGAAGACTCTTTGCACATACATTGGTAAGGGCATATGGTAGTTGGGTAAACCTGAGAAATCTTCACTCTTGATGTTATATCTTATCTGAAGACATTTTGTTGGAAACTAGGTGATTGTACATTACAAATGATTTTCCTAAGAATCACTATGGTGTTAAGTTATATATACAGGGGAGTAATTAGCGAGGGGTCTAATAGTGCCCTAAGATAAACTGTAGACCGAACCCCTGACATTTCAGCCTCTCTAGAATAATTTAAGTTCTAATGAGTGAATCAGCCTTGCAGAAAACTCAAAGTGAGCTGGACAGGTTTTCTTCTCTTTTCTTTTTATTTCTTTTCTTTCCTTTTTTGTCATTTTTTCCCATGTTTCTTTCTAAGAAATTTTGTTCTCAATGTTCCTGATCATTTTAGGCTCAAGTAGCTATAATCTCTGTTCAAATAAATCTAAAACCCACATGTGGCTCTTTTTTCCAGAGTGTCCCTTGTGAAGTAAAACTTCTGATAATGAATGCAACTGATTAAAACAATCCCCCAAATTTAATAATTCATAATTTTGAAGATCAATTAAGAAATATTCTTGTGATAGCCTGTGTCCAGTGTCCCTGGACAGAAGATGGAATCTGCCAGTGATAGATGGGATAGAATAAAGTTCAGAAAACAGAGCTGCCTTTTCCATAAACAAAGGCCTCATTTGCAGGAAAAAAAAATGCCAGCCAAAGGAGAAAGCTGAAAACAAAGTTCCAGGGTCAGAAAACTGGGAACAAAGACACTGAGCTGTTTGTGAAGAAACATCACTTAGTTTTGATTTCATGATTCTGAATACTGCATTTAACCTTGTTACTTACCTACAGAAAAGTACTTTATGTGAATGTAGGTACACTTCTGCTTCATTTGATTTATAAATTTTCTCTGCATATTAGTTTAAATTCATAAATATTAATTTCTTTCAATATATACAACATACATGAATCTACACATGTACACATTTTTTAAATTGAAACATGAATTTAATTGCCATGCTATAATAAACAGACTCCTAAAAGGAAACACCCTACAGATTCTCCTTTGCAAGATTTCTGTGCTCTGCATTGTAAACAAAAGTTGAAAACACTAAGCTCACCAACAGGAATTAAAAACAGCCTATTGGTCCAGAATCTGAAAGTGTTGCTTAATGCGTTTGTAATTTCAAATGACCCAAGCTCTAACTGCCATTCAATTTAAGTGAGTTCCATGTAAACTAGGAATAAAAGAAGAAACAAACAAAAAAATCAAATAAGCAAACAATTGTGACTGTTCACAATGAGACTCTACAAAGCTTTTTCCTGCAGAGAACCCAGAAATTGAATTCCAAGAAGCTCTTTACAAGTTTTAATGAGCCACCTGCCTCCAGCTATAAAAGCCAGAGAGAAAAGAAAAGAAATGTGTAGAAAGGCAAGAGGCAACTTCCAGTCTTTGGCAGCAGGGTCTCTATAGCATATATCTTTTGTATACAGTCCCCAGCCTTTCGGGAAACAAGAAGTTAGCTTTTGGGTTAGATAAATGTTCAATTATTTTTTTAAATATTTAATTTACTGTTTTCTATGTCAGTAACTAAAACAGCTACAACGAGGCAGTGTAAATAATATTTTTCTTTGTTGTCACCCATTAACTGTCGTTTATGTTACTCCACAATACTGAGTACTGTGGAGCCCTGGGGAGACTGAGGCAGGGACGTTTAGAGTGCACAGTTAATGCAGACTGCCTAAGGAGCTCTTATGTAAATGACAAAATGGAAAAAAAAAGAGAAAATACAAATATATAATGCACAAAATAAAAAATAACCAGAAACACTATCTATTTGATACTTCTTTTTCTTTGTTATACCTAAAAGGCAAAATTTGATTAAATTTCTCCATCCCTTTTAGAACAGGAAAACATAAAACATAGAAGAGGCTCACCTCCTGTAATAACTCTACCTTGGTCTCAAGAGATTACACTAGAGATTTTTTTTTATCTCCTCAGATTTATGTGAGGAACTCTCTCACCTTTTACATTCACCATGACAGGGATCTTTTAAAAACCTTTTTTTTTTTTTTTTATTGAGTTAAACAACTTGAAGTCCCTCATGGTAAAAAGTGACATATTTATTATTTCCTTGGACCTAGAGCTACCACTAGAATTGAACTGGAAACATTTCCTTACAATACATGGTAAGATTTCTTCTTTTTGTTTTTGTTTTACTTTATTGTTTTTGACTTTTCTGTGTTTCTCTTCTGCTTGTATTTAGGAAATAAAATGTAGATCATGGGACTTTGTTGTTGATAAGTTTGGTAAAGTTTGGGAGAAATTAAAGATCATAGAACTCTTATACTCATAGTTGTCAAGACAATTCAAGCAGTTAAGTGACCAGGAACCAGATAAAAGCTGATGCAAATACATAGGTGAATGTAGCAGAAAATACAAAGCTTGCTTTATGTATACCATTTATTTTCTAAAGAACCTAAGCAAAACTTAGACATCTCTTGTGTTTCAGACTGATGTTTTAGTAGGAGAGGCTTATAGAGTAACGATAAAATGTCTTTGTTTATGAGTGGATGAGTTAGCATTCATAGGATTCCAGAAGGTAGCAACCATATGACAATCATACAATAAACTGATTTTATAGGCTGAATGATTTCTGGCATTTGGAGTGATGGTAGGTCAGAGAAAGCCCATCTGAGAGGTCTGATCTGCAGTGATTTGTGTTGAGGATTCAGGTATATTCCCAGGTCTGTGACTGGGAACAAAAAGAAAAAACTGCCTGGACAAGACACTTGGGCACGTTTATTCACATCTAAACGGGCCAGTTCTGAGACTTCTTAGGCAAGCAGCACAGAAAATAAGAAACAAAGATATTAAACATATCTTTTATGTATGTGACTATACAAAGGTCAGTGGATATTAGCCATAAAGTACAGGATAACAACACTACAACTCACAGAACCAAAGAAGCCAAATGACGATGAGGGTCCAAGGGCAGATGCTTGACTCTTACTCAAAGGGGGTAATAACATAGACATCTAGGAGGATGGAGGGAGGGAAGTGCATGAGAGAGGTGATGGGGAGGAGAAGGGTGCAGAGGAACCAGCTGGAGTCACAGTATGGGAGAGAGAATAGAAATCTCTGGTGGGCAGGGAGGGAAATCTCTAGGACATGTCAGAGACCTAGAATGCCAGGGACATCAATGGAGATGACTCTAATTGAGACGACTAGCAGTGAGAGATATGGAGCTTGAAGCAGCCATCTCCTGTACCAAGCAGGACTCCCAGTGGAGAGATAAGCCCACTCACAAAACCTTCAACCTAAAATGTGTCCTGCCTACAGGATGTCCAGTGACAAAATTGAGCAGAGACAGAGGGAATGGCCAACCAATGTCTGGCCCAACTTGAGACCCATCCCATGGACATGAACCAATATCCGACACTATTAATGGTATTGTTATGCTTGCAGACAGAAACCTAGCATAACTGTTCTCTGAAAGGTTCCACATATCAGCTGATTCTGTTACTTGTCTGTGGATTCTGTTCCTCTAACTGGACTGGACTGCCTCTCACCGGAAGAGGGTGTGCTTAATTCTGCAGAGGTACAAGGGTGGGTAGATTTATAGGGGTTTCCCATTTCTTAATAAAAAAGAGAGGGACCAATGGGGCAAGGGGATTAATGATGGGAGTCCTGGAAGAAGAGGGGACCTGAGATTGGAATATAAAGTTGAAAAATAAATAAATTAAAAAAAGAAAAAAAGAAAAAGCGAAGAGAGAAAGAAAGGGAAAGGGGAGAAGAAATGAGAAGGAACGGAAGTGACAGAAAATGGAAAGACAGTAGTGAGCCCCATGAGTATCTGCGACCATTGGCAAGACCCCAGTAAACATTTACAACAGATCTGAACCATCAAGAGGTATAGAAACCTTTCACCAATAGATAATTGCCTTCTCAGTTACCCCTTCTTCCCTTCTCATGTTCTTCTATCCTCATTTGTATGAATCAGAAATTTCTGAGCTAATCAGAATATAACTTTGTAAGGTAAATGTGATAGAGCTATCAAAGAAATCCACCTCTTACACAGGGTGGTTAAATGAAGTTTACCATAAACATATTTTCTATAAAAATTATCTGCTTACTCATTTTATTGGAAATAGCTTTCTATAATAATACATATGCTCAATTTGAATCTTAAATTGTTACTGGCAGTACACAGTTCAAGTCTTTCTAAGCTATTTTTAATTTAGATCTCTTGATAAACAAAAGGTAAAAATGCATAAAGATATACAGATACATATATCTAGATAGCATGCCATATATGTATATATATGTATATATATATATATATATATATATATACTCATGATATAATAAATCTTTAGTCTATATGTTCTTACTATCTAGATATATGTATCTGTATGTATTATTATGTAGTTGACCTTTTGCTTTATATATCTATATCTAAGGATAGAGATAGCAATAGAGATGATTCTAGTTTAGGGGATTATTAATTGCAATAAAAGTATTGATAATTTTATTGATTAAGCATGTGCATACTAAAATAATAAGGTGCATTGAAATTCATAGTTTTAAATCATCTTATTTTCACTTTCTCAGAAATATAATCTGGTAAAAGTATAAATTAAGAGAAATTAGAAAAATTTCTCGAGAAACCAACTTTACCTGCTGTTCTGGTACAAGCTTATGATACGACTCTGTGCTCTTTCACCACATTCTTACAATTCTGAAGACTTTTTATTTACTGCTTACATTCTAAGCTTTATAACTAGTTTCAGATTCATAAACCTGGATTTAATGTCACTGATTCCACTATCTGTGGCATTCTTGGGTCACGGAGGTGAATAGTGTGTAGAGGACCATCTGAAGAGAAGGAGGTCCTGACACCTCATTCGTTGTTCCACGAAAACAAATCAGTGTGAGGGGGAATGTTTTCTTATCCACCACCTTTACTACAATAGTTTTGTAGCTGAAGCCTCAGAATGTTAAACAGCTTACTAAAGTCTCCAAGCATGTTAACTGAGCAAGAATTGTGGCTTTCTTTGTATGTGTGAAGAGGTCTGGGGAAGAATTAGTGCTGGAGAAAGGAAGGAACTAAGGGTTAGGAGTGATAAATGCTGTGCAGCACAACTTTCAAATTAAACAGAAAAGAGAATTGGAAAAAAACCTTTTCCTCCATGTGTCAAGCCTTTTGAATTCAAGCTCAATACTGTTTCAATGGGATCACATTTCTTAGAGGGTAGCAATACAATCAAAGCTGTATTCACTTCTGTGAGATTTACATTCTGGTGGCACCATTAGAACTTTAACTATATTGTAAGAGTCTTATATAAGGCAGTGTATTTCCAAAATCCCACATTTTCTAGGAACAAAGAGTCAGGTCTATATAGCTCATTATTCCTATTTGCATTCTGGTTTCTCTGGTGTTAGGACACTTCACCTCCTGGATGCCAGTGACTTCTTGCTGTGATGTAGGTAGGGTCTACACGTAGAGGAAGGACATTCAGGGCAATAGTGAAACAGCAGGAACAATTAAACCATTCACATACTTAGCTCACTGACCCCATTTTCAGGCAAAGGCCCTTGATAATGAAAATGAAAACAAAATAAAAACCACGACATAGAATTCTTCTAAAATCCACTCTCAAATTACCTTCTATATAAAGACTTACAGGTTTTCCATAACCAATCAAAACACCTTAATAAACATGATATTAAAATGGAATGTCTGACCATTATATTAAATGAGAAAATTTGTATTCATAGTATTCTTTTAAGGGATTGATCTCTTCTTGGAAACTACAGTTTCCAAATTTCTTTTAAGAAATTTCACATATTTTTTGTTACTGTTCAGTTCTCCCCAATTTATATTCCACAGGGAGGAAAGTCAAAAAATAATTATAAAAATGGTGGATTTGTGCATGTACTTTCTGTCCAATTAACATGCAGAAACAGAAAAACTTCTCTTACTGTCTAAACTGTTGTGATTTGCACTGGGTCTGCAAAGTTCTTCTGTCCTAACAAAACTACAAACTCTAATATTGGCAGAGTGTTTACAATAAGCCAGGCCCTCAGTTAAAGCTACATATACATTAACCCACTTGTAATGTACAATAGCCTCATAAGGCTAAAGCTAATATCAATAAAGCTAATATCATTCCCATGCAGAGAGAGACTATGTTACTTAACTCATCCTGTGCCTGAGAAGTGACAGAGTGTAATTATAGTACAGGTGGTCTGATTGTCATATACTGATAAACAACCTCTAACAACACAAATGCAATTCTCAACTTCCAAGTTACTGTTTGCTCACAGGTGATCATGGTATAGCACAGGCACAGCCTGTAGCACATGAATTTTGAAATACTCAGTATTAGAACTTGTACACACTCTAGAAAAACACACCCAGCCTTTAATTTCAGTACTCAGGAGGCTTAGGTCTAAGAATTGTGAGTTTCAGATGAACTTGGTAACTAATAAGTTACAGGCTTGTCTACCCACTTGCTGAGTCTCTCCATTCCCCCTGCCTTTCTCACTATAGAATGAGAGAGAGAGAGAGAGAGAGAGAGAGAGAGAGAGAGAGAGAGAGAGAGAGAGAGAGAGAGAGAGAGAGAGAGAGAATAATAGGTATAAATGCAGAAGCACAGTCTCTTCATTTAAGAGCTAAGATACCAAGAATTCAGTACATTAAGGGGCTAGTGGGGAGCAATGGATGGAATGAAAGTATATAAAATAATTACATAAATAAATAAAATCCAGTTCAGACAGTCAAAAGTTGAAGTCATTCCTTTAAGCACATTCCATGATCTCACATTGACTCTTGGAGTATTTCCCAGAGTTATGCACTTCCTAGAGCATACTCTAAGCATTTTTATTTGTTTTATCAGAGCCCTCAAGACTAAAAGTTTGAAACCCCAATGTTAGGGGACACTATTCATCTCTCTGAAAGCTGTCCTTGAGTTCATCCTACATCAGTGTTTCCAGACATTTTTTGAGAGGAGGAAGCACATCCAAGTTGCTGCCTCCATCTGAACATGACTAGCTCTAAGTACCTCTCTTTCTTGTCTGTTTGATTACAAGAATACAAGCTGTTGATTTCAGAACAGTTTTAAAGTGATATTCTTTACAATATCTGGAATGTTTTTCTTTCATTTTTTTCCAAAATGATATCATATTCTGAGGTTCAGCATGGATTCTAGTTACAGAGACACATTCAGCACTTTACATGAACAGATAAGTATCATTTCCTTATCTTTCCTATTATGTTTGACCACTGCAATAACTTAGCTTCCCAACTCATCCATACTTGTGTCTATTCAGATTGTGGTCAGTTTCCAACCTCATCCTATCCTCTAATATCAATATATACGTATTTTATATGTATTTTTGTTAACCTTTGTACAGATCTATTAAACTTATTTTAATGTTTGATTTATAAATTTTATTTATTTTTAAAACTTTTGTTTTAGTTTTTGAGAATTTCACATGAGAACCACATTCACATCTATTCTACATTTCTCCTTCCTCGTCCTCCATCTCCCTTGTCACCAAACTACCTCCAAAATTCATGACCTTTTCTTCTATAATGACTATTGTAAATTCTTACTTAATTTATAATGTTGTCAATATTATTTCAAATGCACATTTACTTCAAAGTTTGAACTAGGATATTTCCTAGGGCTGACATCACTTAGGTAGAAACAATGGGATCAGGTCCCAGTTAGCTAGACAAAGACCAAGATAAGTGGAAAGATTCTAAGGGTCCTTTTCTGCTATCATATTCTAGACACCGGGCTTAGCTGTGCTCCTAGTTACTAGTTTCTTTAAAAGTTCTATTAGATATTTATTGTTTAGATGATTTTTGCCCAAGTATAGACTAATATGAATACCCACAGAATGCTTATGGTATGGCAGGCTGAGTAGACCGAGCAGGGAAGGAGGGTGTGGTTTTGGTCACAGAGGTGAAAATCCAGTCCACATATGGAAGCTCTAGGACCAGAGATGGCCGTTACTGTAGTATAAATACACTATTGAAACCCTTGTAAATGAAAGGATAACTACTAATGTTCTAGCATCTGAAGGCAACAGCAACCTAGGGTGTTGATGTCCAATAGTGCTTATGTGGTCACCTCTGCTCTGAAAGAGAGTATTCGGAAAGATTTCGTAGACTGGTTTTGTTCTCAGGCCTTTTGTTCTCCACTAACCCTTGGCCAGTTGAATAGTACTATCTGCACCGAAAGCCAACTTTGCTCTACGTTCTTTGTTGTGTCCCAGTCTCTTCTAGAAACACCCTAAAAGACATTCCCAGGAGCCTTAGCAGCTACCTGTTTGTCTCTTCCTCAGTTCACGTGACACTGAAACTAACCATCAGAGGTCAGCCATGAAAGTGCATTTTAGAAACAAGCCACTAGAGCATAACAACCCAGGTCGCAAGTATTCTCTACATGCATATGGATTTTTAATTTTACTTTTTAAAGATAAAATATTTCAAAAGGTTTGTAGAAGGAAAACTTATTAACAAGTTTCAGGCTACTGTAATGTATCTTTCATGGTCAGGTAGCTTTGTGAAACAAATTGAAGTCGATGCTTGTCAGTTTGGACATACTTTTATAATTCCTATTTTCTATTCATTGTTCCTTGTTAATCTCCATAATGCCAAAGTCTGACAGCAGTTGCCCTAGTAATCATTTTAATTATTATCACACAGAATATTGCATAAAATGTAATATAGTTGCTCAGCACAGCAATTCTTTATGAAGGCAGCAAGATTTCAGAAGTGCCAGAGTAGATTACAGAATAAAAAATTTCCCCCGAATGCTCCCCCCCCCCCCATTTTTCCCTTCTCTGGTGTGGATTATCACTGTTTTTCATGTTTAAAATTTGGTAGATGGTATTGCACATCTAAGACTATCTGACATCGTTTGTCTTCTTGCTATATTGTAACCTTCTGATCAGTGTTAGTCTACACTCCCTAACCTCAGCCAATGGCTCATCTTCTAACCTTGAAAAGTGCTAATTTCAGCTGGACCACACAATCAGTATAATTCTGACTTGGAACATACATACTAACTGTAACAAGTGAGACAGTTTCAGAAGGAAAGCACAGAGTTGATCCAAGAGGATGCTATCAACAAAGACAATGCATAATTTTACAGAGATCATCTGAGTTAGGATGGACTAAGAGTACTTGTAGTGAACTGAATCTTATAACCTTAGGCTCATATGTTAAAACCCTAATACACAAGAGACTGTACTGGCAGCCTTTGTAAAGCAGTTTCAATGAAAGGGTGTGATAAGTCTGGGTCATTCATCTAGTAAGAGCAGTGATACATCAAAAAAGAGGAGAGGAGAGATATGCGAGGGATATGCAAAGGTAGAAGAAAATCTGTTGAGAGTTTCAGCTAGAGGGAAGCCCACTGAAATCTAAGGAGGAAAAGCTTCAAGAGAATGCAACCTAGATCTATAGCCTCCAGATGGTGAAGATTTTTTTTTTTAATTTAAGACATCTAGCCCTTATGCAGCCACCAAACCCAGACAATATTGCTGACACTAAGAGGTGCTTGCTGACAGGAGCCTGATATAGCTGTGTCCTGAGATGCTTTGACAGAGCCTGACCAATACAGATGCAGATGCTTAAAACCAACCATCAGAGTGAGCACTGGGACCCCAGAGGAGGAGTTGGGGGTGGACTCTAGAAGCTGAAGTGTCTTGACACTCTCTAGGAAGAACAACAATATCAACCAACCAGATGCCCCAGAGTTCCCAGGGACTAAACCACCAACCAAAGGATACACATGGAATGACCCACGGTTCCAGCTGCATATGTAGCAGAGGATGACCTCATCTAGTGTCAATGGGAAGGGAGGTCCTTGGTTCTGTGAAGGGTCGATGTCCTAGTGCAGGGGAATGCTAGGGCAGTGAGACAGCAGTGCACTGGTGGGTGGGGGAGCACCCTCATCAAAGCAGTGGGAGGGGGAGGAAATAGGAGATTTGCAGAGGGGAAACCGGGAAAAGGGACAACATTTAATACTTAAATAAATAAAATATCCAATAAAATACATCAAAATAAATAAACTATTTTTAATATTTGGTGTTTAAATGTCGTATTTTCCTTTCTAATTCATATGCTGTCACGTGTTCTATTTATTATAGATGAGAGACTTGTCCTTGACATTGTTTAAATAAACCTATTAAATCATTTTAGGATTAAAAAAGAAGACATCCAATCTCAAATGATTTGCTAGAGAATTTCTGGCTAACATCATTCTGTGGTTGTTTAAACTTTTGACTATACATTTATATATTCTGCTGAGTGGACAGAAAGTGGGTGATCAAAGAATATCTCCAGACTGTCATGGATCCACATGATATCATGAGCACTGTCCCATGTGTATACCTCCTCTTAGACACAGCACGTCTCCCTTGGAAATGAGCTACACGAGTCTCACAGTGCAAGTCACTATGAATGAGAGACTTGCTTTTCATCTAGCTTTGTATTCTCAATCATTAGTGAATATTTGCTCAGAGAAACAGACCTTGGTCAAGAGAAAATATCACACAGTTGCTAAACTTCTCTGATAAAGCACAGATCTTACCAATACAATGATGTATGTGTGATCTGATGTAGCTAATTCTGAAGCACTGAGATCAGGGCCATAATTGTAGTCGGCAGGTCTAAGCAACACATGACTCTTGTCACTTCTGACATTTTTTTCCTCAAAATCAATTGGAGTGCTTTCATATTTATAAGCTGCCCTGACTACACATGCCCTGACTTTGGTTGCTTTCTGGTGTTTGTCTCACTTCTGAATACTGCTAGTGGTGTATTATAGGATCTCTCTCCACGTACACTGCTTGTGCTACAATATTTGTCTCAAAGTTATCTAGGTAAATGCAGACCATAATGTTCTCAGGGTGCTATGAGATCTAAAGAAATGCTGTATGAAAAGTATTTATGCCAGTGATGAGCTCAAGAGTAAGTAGTACCTTAGCAACATTGCTTATTATAGCAAACACTCAGCATCAACGTTACTGGTGTTGGTATTTCAGACCCAAGTCTATGAAAACTTCAGCTCTTATTCATTTCTCTGTTTTTAATGTTATCATATAGCTCCAATGTTTTCCATTTTTGAATAAGAAGTAAATAAATAAGGGTTGAAGAAAGGGAGAAAATTATATCAACATTGAATAGATGCTTCCGCTTTTTGTGGAAGTGTTGTATCTGATTCACAAATTCTAGATCACTTACAGTGACGAAAATTCATCAGCTTGACAGAATGAAGAATCAACTTATAGGACAAAATGGTTGGGTATGCCCACGACAATATTTTTAGACTGCAGTATTTTGTTCTATTGAAGTGGAAAGACTCACCCTGCTTGTGAATGGAATCAATTAATGGTCTGAGCCTCAGGTGCAAATCAAAGGGAAAAAGCAAATAGAATATCACCATTAACCTCTCCTGCTTCCTGATTGATGATGCAATGTGGCCAGTTGCATTGTGTTCCTGCAATCATGTCAACCACATCCTGGTGGACTATATCTTAAAACATGACCCAAACCAGATCATCCATTTTCTAAGCAGTTTCTGTCATAGCAATGAAAAACCAATGAATACAATAACTTGTCAAATAGAACAATTCTTCTTTTATGGTTTTGAGAATGATTTTGATTGATTTATTTATTTTTATTGGATATTCTCTGTATTTACATTTCAGATATTATCCCCTTTATCCCCACCACATACCCCTCTTCTTCCAGTAGCCTTCATGAAGGTGCTCCTTCTCCCAGCTACCCTCTCCCACCTCAGCACCATGGCATTTTCCTACAGTGGGAAGACAAGCCTTCGCTGGACCAAAGGCCTTTCCTCCCACTGATGCTAGAGAATGCTATCCTCTGCTGTATATGCATCTGGAGCCATGCGTCTCTCCATGTAAACTCATTGGTTGGTGTTTCAGTCCCTGGGAGCTGTGGTGGGTTTGGTTGGTTGATAATGTCATTCTTCCTATGGGGTGGCAGACCCATTTAGCTCCTTCAGTCCTTTCCCTAGCTTCTTCATTAGGGACCCCGTGTTCAGTCTGATGGTTATCTGCAAGCATCCTCATCTGTATCAGTATGGCTCTGTCAGAGTCTCTGAGGAGGCATCCATATCAGATTCCTACCAGTAAGCAAAACTTGGCATTAGCAATGGTTGCATAGGTTTAGTGGTTACATATGGGATGAGCCAGTCTCTGAATAATCTTTTCTCTAATTTCTCTATATGGCCCTTTATTTCCTCTCATGAGTGTTTTGTTCTCCCTTCTAAGTACTGAGGCATCCACTTTCTGTCTTTCCTTCTCTTCGAGCTTCATAATTTCTCTGTTGCTTCTTGGGTATTCAGAACTTTTTGGGCTAGTGTCCACTTATCAGTGAGTACATACCGTGAGTGCTCTTTTGTGATGGTGTTATCTCACTCAGGATGATAGCTTCAAGTTCCATCCATTTGCCTAGGAATTTCATGCAGTCATTATTTTTAATAGCTGAGTAGTACTCCATTGTGTACACATTTTCTGTCTCCTTTCTTCTGTTGAAGTACATCTAGGTTTTTTCCAGCTTCTTGCTATTATAAATAAGGCTGCTATGAACATGGTGGAGCGTATGTCCTTGCTGGATGTTGGAGCTTCTTGAGCATGGCAATGACTTGTCTAAATTCAAAGAGTTATCTGATCTTTTATAGAGTAGAAAATACAATTTGGTTAGCTGGAGTCTTTTGGTGATATTGTCACTCTATTCACAAAATTGCCAGACTCTCAGAGGCTATTCTTTAAAATTTAATCTTATAAAACGAATATATAGATAGCTATGCAATGAACTTGGGTCATGTGACAGTAATATTTTTGAATCCCATGTGGAGAAGATTCCATTCAGATTGTCTTGAATGCTTTGCAAATCTCCAACAGCATATAATATATATTGTCTGTGAATGAATTTCAGATACTTTTCCCTGCATAGATGTAAGAGCAAGAAGTTACAGATTCAGAGTAAAACAGTGAGACAACTTGAAAAACCTTAATGAGCACTTGAAAATGTAAATGTCTTTAAAAATGTGTTTTTTTATACATTTCTGAATGTATACATTATGTTTAGTTTCTCCTTTCCCTTTCTTTTCTCTCTCCGTGCCCTATCACTTACTTGTCTTCCCAATCAATTCCTTTACTATGTTCATGTCTTTTTCTTTCATTTTGTGGCCCACTGATTTTAACCAAAGACATGTGTTTGACTACAGATTGAAACTATCCTTCGGAACCATATTAGCCACCACTCAGCATACAGCTGAAGGTAGTAACTATACCTCCACCAGAGTCCACCAGTGACCAACAGTTCATCAGACATGGGACCTTTCCTTAATTCATGGTTAACTTTTGACAGGCCTAAGCTTGCATTTGTACAGTAACTATGAAATTCATTATTGAAGTTATTTTTTAAAACAAGAAATAGAAATACTCTAAAAGTCAGCTGAACCACTCCTGATCATAAACCCAAATGACTCTGTATCACTCTATAGGACACTTGCTAATCCATGTTTACTGCTGTTCTGTTTCCAATAGCAAAATAATGGGACCATCCTACATTTCTACAAACTAGTAAATGAATAATAAAAATGTACAAAATTGGATTTTAATAAGCTATAAAAAGAAATAGTTATGAAATAAGGAGATAAATAGATGGGACCAGAAGATTAGAATTTAAAAAGCTCATACAAATGCAAATTCTTAACATTTAT
This sequence comes from Micromys minutus, assembly GCF_963924665.1. Classification (NCBI taxonomy): domain Eukaryota; kingdom Metazoa; phylum Chordata; class Mammalia; order Rodentia; family Muridae; genus Micromys; species Micromys minutus. Next base: position 44,997,622 of record NC_137981.1, on the reverse strand, counting down.
TTAAAAATTATTCTAAGTCACAGTCATTATCATTTAAATTTGTAACCTTATCAGCCTTGTCATAGAGTATCTTGGACCATTGCTTGTCCAGTGAATTTTTTTTGTGGAGATCCAAGAGCTACAGGAGATGTTATGTGTAACAGAGCAAAATATTCTCAAAATGAATTGTTCATGAAAAGATAAACCTAAGCTAACACAAAATTAAAATAATACATATTCACATATTCCCTCTGATCAATGTAATTTGAAACAAGATGGATAAAAAAATATAACGTGAAAAGAAAATGAGGTTTAAAAGAGGATGTAGTTAAAAGTGGAAAAATATAACATGTATTTTTTCTTGTATGCTCTTTTCAATCATTGGAGATACTAGATACTTTCCTTATTACCGCAGTTTACTATGAGCAGTCAGGCACATATTCACTCTGCTGACAGCCATTAATCCAGTGGTGGGACCTTATGAAAATTCCATGTATTGGCATTTTAACTGGTTTCATCATTGTTCTGGTATGATACAAGTAAATATATAGTTGAGATTCAATGGGTACATTTTACTATGTCTTGGGACCACTATATAGAAGCAAACATCCTGGTCTTTGGTTCTTACAATCTTCCTAGATGTTGTTCCAGGATGTTCCCTTAGACTTGGGTGTAGGTGTTATATTGGATATTTATCAATTGAGAATGGTATACTGAGATAATTTATGTTCTGCCTTTTGAACAGTTGTCAATCTTTGTAAGAGTCTGTTAGTTGCTAAAAGAATGTTCTTTTATAAAAAAACAAGAACTACACTTATGCGGGCAAAATAATTATTTATAATACAATCAGAATTCATGAAGAGTGTAGGAAATGTCAGAAGTAACTTGTCTTCTATGGTCTAAGAACTCTCCAGCCACAGACGATTTGCTAGGTTTATAGCACTACTACAAATCCCCTCCTATTGAATGGGCCTTATGTCTAGTTAGTTACTTCTTAATACCCCTAAACTAAAGTTGCTATCATCACAACACTGAAAATATTATATTGGGCGAGTCATTGTTGTGGTTCAGAGGCTTTATAGTTGTGTAGAGCTATCAATATCTATTCTGTATTGACAATTTTCATAGCACCTTCTAACATTATGAGAGTCACTCTTAAGGGATTGGGAGGATTTCAGGTCAATTTCATATTCATTCCTCTAAGTCCTATTGTTAAAGTCTATGGTACCATCAGCAGTAGGATTTTCACATTCTGAGATGTCATTAAGGGCAACAAGAAAACCCTTTACTGTTTTGAGAGACTTTTCTATTTATATTCTTCCAACTAGAAAATTGAAGGGAAGTTTCTCATATGTTTTTCCGTGGGGAGCACAATCTTCACACATGGCATAACTCCATATATGTATATGCACATATATTTATTTTTAAATATCTCATAATGTTATTCTTGGGCTTTTTCATGTATCTTAGTATTATTTATCTCACCCTCCTCCTTGTGTATTATCTTTCTGCAGTAATTCTTATTTAATGGCCCTTCCCCATTTTCCATAACAGTAGCCTCCTACCATCCCATTCTCTATATCTCTGGACCACCCTCTCCCTCTCCTCATCCTCTTCCTTTCTATATCTCTCTTCTTGTATTTCTCTCTATGTACATCTCTACTTTGTAGTCTTTATTACTTTGCTGGATTCTGCAATCAAGTTTAAAAATTTATAGCTAGGATCCACAGAGATTAAATAAAATGGCTGGTTTTATTGAGCCCCCTCTGCCCCCTCAGATTATATTTTACCCATAGCCTTTGCCCAGTTCATAGAAACCTGTTCTTCCAATAAACCTTTCCTGTTCAACCTTAGCACTAAATCTATGGGAAAAAATAACCAATGTCTGAGAGTAGTTTTAACTATAATATAATATTAATAAATGGTAATAACAAACAGCAAATATCTGTCAGATATTCAATATAATGATAAATTATTTTATAGATGGTTTACTTCCTAACCCTGGCACCTCATTTAAATCTATAAGGCTAGATTGCTATGTTTCACAATTAAATGAGAAATTTAACTCAGAAGTTTTATAAATTTAATGTTTCCTAAATTTTCTTTCTTCTCCCTTTTCCCTTTTTAAATTTTTTATTAATTATTTTATTTATTTTCCTTTCAAATCTTGTCTTTCTTTCTGGTTTCCCCTCCTCAACTCCATCTCATTTCTCTCCTTTGTTGCTTCTAAGAGGGTGCTCTCCCAACCACTCATCCACTTCTACTTCACCCTTCTAGCATGCCCCTTCACTGAGAAAACAAGCTTCCACAGGATCAAACGCCTCTCCTCCCACTGATGTCAGATAAGGCAGTCCTCTGCTACATACATAGCAGGAGCCATGGATCCATTCATGTATACTCTGGGAGTCTCTGAGATGTCTGGTTACTTGATATTGTTCTTCCTATGGGATTGTAATCCTCAGTCCTTCCTTTACTTTTCCGCTGGGGTCACCAGGCTCAGTCCTATGGTTGGCTGTGTGCATCTGTCTTAGGCAGGTGTTGGCAGAACCTCTTAGAGAAGAGATATATAAGGCTCCTGTCTGCAAGCACTTCCTGGCATCAGCAATACTGTGGGGGTTTGGTGTTTGTGGGTGGGATAGATCTCAAGGTGGGGCAGTCTCTGGATGGCCTTTCCTTCAATCTCTGCTCCATGCATTTCCTTTAGAAAGAAAGAATTAGGCACTCATATTCACAAATTTGGGGAAGCAGTGTCACAGCTGACTCACCTCTGCAATAATATGGCTTTAAAGTGATACGAATTTTTATAAAAATTATATAATAGGGAATGTTTTAAAACACACATTTAATATATTCACTTAAAGATTCAGAGGTTGCACTATTGAACAATTCATATAAAATATATAGTATGTTCCTTTATGGTAATGGGGAAAGCATGAGTAAGTATGTATGTGTGTGTGCGTATTTGTGAATAAGTGTGTGGTATGAGTGTTTGTAGGTGGTTGTCAGATGTAGGTGGGTGTGTTATATTATATATATGTGTGTGTGTGTGTGTGTGTGTGTGTGTGTGTGTGTGCAGTGTTATGTCTGGTGAACCTCTACTACTTAGCATATACTTAGTATAAGAAATGCTCTTAAGTAAATATCACTATGTTGTCTGGGTGGTTAGGAAACTCTAAACTTCCTTATGGCACAGTATAAACTCAGTAAGAAAATTATATCTCATAATCATATTTATAACTCTGTTCAACAGATGGAAATTATATTTTTATGAATATTATATGTAATTTTATTAAATACATATACTTAGATTTTTTATAAAAATCAGTCAGTTATTGACTATTATCTTATTTGCATTCTACCATCAACTTCTTGTGAATTTACCTTTATAAATGTTAATATTATGCACAATAGCATTATTTTAATTTTATTCATACATTATAGTACTTTCTACATGATTAAAACATGAAAATTTTCTCTAAGCTCTCCTGATCAGCATTTATTATAAACTCTGCAATGATCACAATGAGAGAGGATAAAAAATTCAGATGTAACTCATAAATCTACACACAGACACCCCTATACAAAAAAAAAACCCTCTAACTTATTCATCGGTGTTAAGCCTGCTTCCATTACCATATACAATCTGATATGTCTCCAGTTTTAAGGCCTTTCCAGAATAACCTGACATTTAGAGGAGAGTTAAGTTGGTTTATACAGAGTACTAGAAGAAACTAGGAAAGGAGGAGGTCCAGAAGGAAAAGAGGATCATTATTTCCTCTTCATGTTGATGTAGATTCTCTCTTGTTTTCTAACATCTAGATTAGATATTTACATTGGGAAGCAGCAGAAATACAAAAATTATAGAAGGTCAAAGGTAGGTTTGTTGTGGAATATAGCTACTGCTTCCTAAGCTGTATCAACAGATGAGGCATTTAAGTCATAAGAACCTCATTAAAGGCAAGGGGCTGTACCATAGATAAGAAATTGCATCTGATGTTTTAAATTCATGATCACTGTAATAAACAGCTATGATGCTCAAGCAGAATAATTAATAAAAACAGTAACAATGATAATAATTAATAACAAACCAGCATTAACAATGCTGCTTACAGGAAATTCATAGAAACCTTACAAACGTTCGAAGAGTACTTTGAGTATGTGCCTTCTTATTACATAATCTTTAAAAATTATTTGACAAGAGTAAAGATTTTCTGTCTGGTTATAAAACACAAAATAGAAAGTGGATAGTTCTGGTGTTTTGATCATGAACAAATATGCTACACTGTCATTTCAAATATATGGTTATTTAAAAATAAATACTTCTTAAAATTTTCAATAATGCTCTTATATATATTTGCTGAAATTTACATATTCGGTGGTAAGAAAATTTGCTACAAAGACAAAATGAAATATTTCTGATTAATTGGAATATTGTAAAGGTTAATGAAACCAAATGACTTTGAAGGAATGTTGATGATAGTCAATACACCACATTCAATATTTAGATAAATATTAAAATAAGGTGTCCTGATTCATTGTTGTTTATTCCAATAGTCCAATCGAACTAAACTCCTGGGAATTATTAGACAGGCAAATTAAAACACCAGATGGACTTGCAGTTGCTGCATAAGAATGTCTTTTCACAATGCTCCTGACAATTTCAAAATTCCAAGGTGTTCTATTTAATTTCAAATAAAGCACACTACATATTTTACTCCTACCAGGCTGTCAGTCTCTAAGGACTCCACAGAAAATTATTTGAAAACATCATGAAAGAAAGTGTGTTCTCTGGCATTTTATAAGACATATTCTGTAAGACAGGTTTAAGACTAACTATGTTTTAATGATAGAAAGAAGAAAAATTCATGGGTAAATTCTCTCTCTCCAAATGTAAAGCTTCATTTTGGACATTGTGAAAAGGATTACTTTTTCTGGAACACAAACTTAACATAAGCTTTAAAGAGAAAATAACAATTTCTTAACCATTATGCAACACAATTCAAAGATTTTCTTCTTGGATCTTTCATTAGATCAGCTATTCAATATTTGTGCTAACATGTGCATCCTTCTGAGATTTTACCCTAGAGCATGAGAGTTACAGATTAGTAGATTTATATTTTTGAAGGTGTTTTGGTTACTCAACAACCTAACCCTTTTAAAATTTATAAGAAAACATTTTCTTGTGTTACCCCAAGACACACACAGACACACAGACACACAGACACACACACACACACACAAACACACACACACACACACTTGTGAATACATATCCACCATGTATCCATCCAAAGTATACATTGGTGGCCCTACTGTGGAATGAGTTCAATTTCTAAGCATTAATATCATGTTAATTGTATGAACACTCAAGTAAAGTATAATTGACATTTATAATTATGCATCATGGATTTCTGCTTCCAAAAATTATGTGTGGTGCTTTCAGGTCTTCCTTCTTCCCTTCCCTTCCCTTCCTTCCTTCCTTCCTTCCTTCCTTCCTTCCTTCCTTCCTTCCTTCCTTCCTTTCCTACCTTCTTCCTTCCCTCCTTTCTTTTCTCTCTCTTTCTCTCTCTCCTTCTTTATTTTGACGAGTAATAATTTTACTTCTCTTTTAAGCATTTTATTGAATATTTTATGTATTTGAACTTCAAATGTTATGCCCTTTCCCCTGAGCAAGCCCCCTATTCCTGCTTCCATGAGGATGCTCTCCCACCCACTCTCACCTCATCACCCTGGCATTCCCGTACACTAGGAAACTGAGCCTTCAAAGGATCAAGGGTTTCTCCTCCAATTGATGCTAGACAATGAATGCCTTCTTCTAAAAACTATAAAAACTAATTTTTATTTCTCGGAAAGTGTCACAGACAGAAAACGTAGCCAACGGAACACAAATCGCAGAAGGAGGAATGCTATCACAGAAAAGCTGTGAAATTTGCCATCACTTTTCTTTTTGAATGACTTCTAATATTTGAAAATGATGGACTGAACAGCTGCAGAATACTTCCTATGACAGCCCCAACACAAAACAAGGCACTCACAAAATGTGAAGGCTCTTAAGACTCAGAGAGGATGACTACCAGTGTATGAGTTATGAGGACCATTATATTAGCCCTCTCAGGTGATCTGTTTCTCAGTAAAGTTAGTGTGTGTGTGTTTGTGTGTGTGTGTCTGTGTGTATTGTGAGAGAACATGACCCTGGATGCTAGAATACACTATCATGCTATTGGAGCTAGAGTTATGGGTGGTTGTGAGCTGCCTGTTGTGCAAGCTGGGAACTGAACTCTTGTCCTCCAAGAGCCACTCTTTACTGTGCTGTTCCCTATGGAACCATACTGTACTGGCTGGTTTTGTGTCAACTTGACACAAGCTGGAGTTATCACAGAGAAAGGAGCCTCAGTTGAGGAAGTGTCACTATGAGAGTCATCTGTAAGGCATTTTTTCAACTAATGACCAAGAAGGGGGGGCAGCCCATTTTGTTTGATGCCATCCCTGGGCTGGTAGACCTGGGTTCTATAAGAAAGCAAGCTGAGCAAGTCAGGGGAAGCAAGCTAGTAAGTGACATCCCTCCATGGCCTCTGCAGCAACTCCTGCTTCCTGACCTGATTGAATTCCAGTCCTGACTTCCTTTGGTGATAAACAGCAATGTGGAAGTGTAAGCTGAATAAACCCTTTCCTCCCCAATTTCCTTCTTGGTCATGATTTTTGTGCAAGAATAGAAACCCTGACTAAGACACATACCTACAGCCCCCCCCAAAAAAATTTCAGTTTGTTTTTGTTTTGATTAAGCTCCTTTGACCACAAACACAGCTTATAATCATCGATATTACTTTGCTCCTATGTATTATGGGAGATCATTTTGCAAGCATGAGACTCCTGAACCTAGTAACCCCAAAATACTACTAGGATCAGGAAAACTTGAAGTGCTTACATTAGGTTTTGTCTTTTCTCTATTTTTTTTCAAAGTAGAAGCAGACACTGAAAAAAATAGTAGACATACATCTTAATTTCTTTTATATAAGCTGTTAACACCTACATCTAGAGAAAGATTGATCATTCTATGTTATTTTTATTCTTGCTACCATTTAATTGACTGCTGTCACACTGCATAGTTTACATATGGTACACTTAGTCTTCATAACAATATTTCAAAGCATCATGCTCTGTTTCAACTTAACAACTACTAAGGATTATGATGATGCAATCTACTTGTAGATAACAAAATGAGTTGACTTGGTAATGTCTGTTTGTCCTCCATGTCTGTTTCTGCATGTCCATTTCTACAATACTTTTTGATATACACAGGTAACTTTACCTTAGAGAACATTACTGCAACATAAGAGAAATAAAAGGCATTTACATTATGTATTCATGAAATAGGAGAATAGAATTATCAAACAAAACAGAAAGCAGAGCAGACAAAGTCATGGGAAAAACTGATTAACAGAGAATTACAACCTACTATATATAATTCATAGTATACATGAGTTGTGAGTCTCTGTCTTTCCCTCTCTCTGTCCCTTTGTGTCTATCCGCCTCTCTCTCTCTCTCTCTCTCTCTCTCTCTCTCTCTCTCTCTCTCTCTGTATGTGTGTATGTGTGCATATATGTGTGTTAGATAACAAATGCTTATAAGTATGTATGATCATGCATCTGTTTATACTCACTTTTCAGCAAACAGACTTTTTTATTCCATGCCAGTCTTCTTACTTTCAATTAAAGTTTCCTGATCCAGACTAGGGTTGTGGGACAGAACAAATATCAATTGAGAAAATTCCTTAATCAGATATGTCTGTGAAAAAATATATGGGACATTTTCTTGATAAGTGATTGATGTGAAGACATCAAACCCACTGTGGGGAGTGGTACCCAAACAAGTAGATTGCATAGAAGGGAAGGTTGTATTAGCCATAAAAAGCAGGCAGGTCAGCTCTCATTCCTCTATGATCTTTGTTGCAGTATCTACCTCCAGGTTCCTTCCTTCAGTTCTTGCCTTGACTTTCCTCAATGTAAAACTGTTTCTTTGGGAGTTTAAAAATTGTTGTAATACTTTCCTCATCAAGCTTCATTTGGCCACATCAACAGAAAAGTAACTAATAGACCCCAAGACTATTGTCAAATGTTGGCACGCATCACATTACCTATTTGAAGTACATCTGAGGATAAGGACAGTTGTTGGATATATATATATGATTTCATTTAAAATTTTTATCTCCAACTAGCTTACATTTGACAGGTATGATTCTTGTCCTGGGAGCAAGTTATAGCAGCTACTGTTTGAGCTATTTCTGGAGGGAAAACAAAAAGTCTCAGATAGTAATAATTAAGTAAAGCATGTGTTTAATAAAAATAAGATTCAAAGCTTTCTGAGCATTTTCATTTTCATACCATGTTGTATGCTCTATGTCACTTATCTTCCACACTGTCATTAGCCTTTTCTACATGTTTCTCTTTTCATGTGTGTTTTATATGCATAGGTAGGTTTTCAAATGCATGGGTGCATATATGTGCAGAAATATGTATCCATATGTACATAGAACTCTAGAGGCCCAAGGTTTATGTCAAGAATTATGCTCTGTCAGTCTCCCATCTAATTTTTGAGGCACAGTTTTTCAGTCAAGCTCAAAGCTATAGTCGGGCTAGTCTTTATAGTCAGCTTCTTTGGGTGTTATCCTGTTTCAGAAGCTTCATTCAGCTCCAGAAGTAGGAACTACATGCATGCAACAATACTCATGGGCATTGAAGTGGATTTTCAGCCTCCACATTTGAGGTCTATTGCTTCTGAAATATGTAGTTTGAACACTGGTCATTGTCAACTGGCCCACACCAATGTTTCCTGTTATATGACATTTCACATACACTTTGTGTATGAGAAAAGAGAAGGTGTTAAAAGCTACACAACTAATCCTACTTACAAACATTGACCTATAGCCTGCCTCCAAAATATGAGTTCCAATTATACATATGTGCTGCTTTCACGTGTTAGTATGCAAAAGGATTCATTATATGAATGTTATCAACTTTCTAATCCTGGGAATTTTTATTCAAGACTTCTATTCAATATCTTAATAGTTAAGTCCATCAAGTTTATAATTCTCCATAGTACCATATACTTGTAAATAGTATTAGGCAGTAAAACATTCTGATCCCAGAGCAAAGAACATAGTAGGGTACATGCTATTGTACTGTGATATAATCCTCTATTCTTGTCTATTACACAAACTTTCCAGGTCTTTTCCATCAATGCAGAGTATTGCATGAGTTAACTTAGTGTTATTGTTTAGTTACTGCCCTAGCAATTTATAAATGCGTGGCTATTATCTACAGTGAACTTTGGTAACACAAAGCTTCCACAGAGATTCATTTACTTGTTGCATTATGTTTCCAGTGTTGAAGAGTAGACACCTCCACAGGAGTTCTAATGGGGCAAGGCATTTGTTTTAATGAGCTTGTCAGGTTCTGATATAGTGGGGCTGGGATGGATTGCACATGGTTAGATTTGTCACATGTAGGGAATACATCATCAAGCAAGGATCAAACCATGGTCTCATTTTTTTGTAATCCCATTAACTCTTGCTGGAAGGAGGTGACCTACCAAGCATTGTGTGACTTTTGCTTGCCTGTTTCTAACTGTATTCTCTTTTCCTCCTCTTGCCTGGAGGAACACAGATGGAGGTTCTGGTAGTCATACGAGTGTGACTAAATTCAAAGCAAGGGAGCAGAGCAGCAGACAAGGTTGCACGCTTCTGACCCTTGAGTCTGTTACTAAGCTGGAAAAGTCACAACTTACGACTCCACTGATTTTTTCCAGAGGCAAAATAATCACTATAAGAAAAACCACCAAACTGTTTTCTATAACAAGTTGTGAGAAGAGCATGGAGACAGTTGCTGGAGCAAGAGACAACCTCATCTATTCTCACACCCAGCTCATGCCACACATCTACACATTACAACACTGTTCCCTATCCCAGTGGCCTACAGGAAACCAGGAGACAAAGCCTCTGATCTCTATGAGCTCAACCTTGTCAGGAGGCATAATCCAATAAATAATAAATAAGTATAGACGTGAAAGAACATGGCAATAAAGGTCTTACACACTCCATAGAAAATGCCATGAAATAATTTGAAAGCATGTAACCAGAGAGGGAGGTCCCATTTAAGCATGTTGATTTCAGAAAAAGAGTTTTAGTAGGGTATCACTCAGGTCCGATTTTAAAGATTTTAGAGAAAGTAGGTATTTTAAAGAAAGTAGGTATGCTATAGAGAAAAAGATGAGAGACAGAAGAGGGAACAGAATTCACAGATCTTAGCATCCTGTAGTATCACAGAAAAAAAGGCAGAGAAGGCCAAAAGAAAAAAAAAAGGAGGGAGAGTCCACATGAACCTTGGCAGTGAGACCAGAGACACAAATGAATTGAATTCACATAAAAACAAGTAAAATTCATATAAAGTAAAAAAAAATCATAAAAATATAAGTGTACACTACAGAATTTTAAAATAATTTTGTAATAATAATTCTACAGCTACCATACAAAATTGAAAAGAAAAGACAGTGAGAAGATTGGTAATAGAAAAGTGTCCTTAAAGTATAGTACTGAAACATGAATCATTTTCTTTTTACTACATAGATATTAATGGAGAGAAACAGAAATATAAAAACATCAATTAATTAGACCAAGAACTTTAAAATATTATAAGGGTGGCATTTCATGACAGTTTGGAGCAAATGTTTATCAATAATATTTGATGCCACACCTGAATAGCCATCTGGTAAACAAAATTGGTATAATAACTCATGCACAGGTAGATGATATTAATTTCAAATTAAAATATATTTGAGCATTTTTTTCTAATGTGATAAAATTCTTTAACTAAGCAATTTACAGGGTATACAGCTTATTTTATTCAAAATTCAAGATTGCAGTTTTTCGCCATAGGGAAGTCAAGATGCATGAACATAGAACAGACAGTTATGCCACATGCACACTCAAAATCAGAAATCAATGGATTTGTCCACATGTGCTTGTGTTCAGCTCAGTTCTTCACTCTTAATATAATCTCAGAATTTCTAATTAGGGAATGGTACCACTCACAGTGGGTAGTTCTTTTCACCTTACATAGGGTAATTTCAATTTGTATTAAATGCACTGTTAATTTTAAATATATGTTTAAAATTATAAAGAAGAATTATTGAACTTATCTAAGTTAATTCACTTAAGGTAATTACATTGATGGCAAAAGTATACTAAAGCAGAAATGTTTTACATGGGGAACTTTGTGGACATGTAAAAGTAAAGTCTTATCATTTTAAAACTAAATAAGCTTTGGTTTTATGTGTTTTCATATATAATTCTCAAATATAATTAGAAAAGTGAGTAGGTCCACATGGTCCTTTCTGCACAATTCTACATGTGTGTCATACTGGAAATGAAAAAAGCCATAAGAATAAGAAACAGGACAGTGATGGTTAAACAAATGATAATGGGAGAGTCAGGATATTTATAGCTTTTTTTAAAAATTTGTCACAAAATACACAGACTCAACCTCATAAAATTTTGTCTATATGTAAATTATGTCTTAGCAAATCTGATTAAAATGCTAATTTCCCTTAATCAGCATATAATATTAGAAGCCAATATTAAAATTTTGTTCAATATCTCATTAAGAAGGCTTTTCAGCTAATGATGCAAACTAAACAAAAGAATAAAACAAAATTTACATAAGTAGAAACATCATTAAAATGTCAAAATATGATATTGGAAATATGTGTACCAATTATATAACAGAAAGATGTACTCTCATAGAGAACAAGTTCTACAAATATTAAAAAAAGAAGATCAATAAAGATAATAAATAATATAAACAAACATTTTTCAGCAAGAGTGTCAATGTTAAGCAGTTTATAAAAAGGTTGAAACAGGAGAGGACAAATTAAAACATAGTCTGAGTGAGTTATTCACCTAAAATATTGACAAAAATACACAACACAGCCTTGAGTAGGACACAAGAGGGTGTTCATTTTTCTGCAGAAGAGAAGGCCTGTGCCGTTTGGTATGGATAGGATTTAATACAATACAACAAAGCTACAAATAGATATTAATATTTATATCATGAGGCCATCTAACTTACTCTTAAGAATTTATTAATTTTACTAAAACTTTATACTTGTGCAATGAATTACATACAAACTTAAGCCCTTAGGGGCTAGCCTAATGACAGTAACTTTCTTTGGTACTTATCATTTGATATTGCCACAAAATCTCAGAAACAAAGTCATTTCTTGCAACCTTTTGATCATAGATGCCCTATTGGTGTACTTTACAAATGAGGAGCAAGCACAGAAAAATGGTTCCTAGTGTTAGCAAATACTTGATGGGGGTTAACAACCATACCCTCTACAAAACAACTAACAACTACAATAGCAATATATAGAGATAATCACATCAAGTAAACTTCTCTGGTGATAGTGGACCAGAGCTTTTCTCATACCAGCAACAGAATCCAGATCAAAGCCATTTAAGGGTTAAAGGGTTTGGTTTTGCATACAATTTGTGAATACAGTTAATCTCAGTAGAAAAGGCATGTGGGCAGGAGCATGGGAGAACTAGCTGTGTCACAGCCAGTCACAGTCAGGAAGAGGAGACCAATGAGCACTTATCTTCAGCTTCCTTTTACCTTTGCATTCACCCCACTATCCTGGCCCTTAAATTCTACTGCCTTCACGAAAGCCGTTTCTTCCCACCTTAGTTCACATAATTTTGATAATTTTTCAAAGGCATTTTCAGAGCCGTTGTGTCCTAGGAGATTCTTAGAGTCTCTCAAATTACAGTCAATGTTAAACATCGCAGAACCTGTATTTGGTGTCAACTTTTATCCGAATTTGACGGAAACTGAAGTCATCTGAAAGGAAGGAACCCAAATTGGGGAAATGCTCCCTTAAGATGTGGTTGTTGGCAAGCCTGTTAGGGAATTTTTCTAATTAATGTTTCATAAGGGAGTGCCCTGTCCATTTTTTTTTTTTTTGTGGGACAACTCTGGGCTGAGAGTCCTGTATTTTCTTTAAACAAATGCTGACTAAAGTAGGGAAAACCTTAGAACACATAGGCACAGGAGAAAATTTTCTGAACAAAACACCAATGGCTCAAGCTCTAAGGTCAAAGATTAACAAATGGGACTTAATGAGATTGCAAAGTTTCTGTAAGGCTAAGGACATTGTCAAGAAAACAAAACGGCAGCCAACAGAATGGGAAAAGATCTTTACCAACTCCACATCAGATAGAGGCCTAATATCAAGGGTATACAAAGAACTCAAAAAGCTAGACACCAGAGAATCAAACAACCCTATTAAAAATGAGGTACAGAGCTAAACAAAACGTTCTCAATTGAGGAATATCGAATGGTTGAGAAACATCTAAGGAAGTGCTCCACATCCTTAGCCATCAGGGAAATGCAAATCAAAACAACCCTGAGATTCCACCTCACACCAGTCAGATTGGCCAAGGTCCAAAACTCAGACGACAGCAGGTGCTGGCGAGGTTGTGAAGAAAGAGGAACACTTCTCCACTGTTGGTGGGGTTGTAAACTGATACAACCACTCTGGAAATCAGTCTGGCAGTTCCTCAGAAAAATGGACATAATACTACCTGAAGATCCAGCTATTCCACTTCTGGGCATATACCTCAGTGACACTTTAATATACAACAAAGATATATGCACCACAATGTTCATAGCAACTCTATTTATAATAGCCAGAAGCTGGAAAAAACCCAGATGTCCTTCAGTAGATGAATGGATACAAAAATTGTGGTACATCTAGACAATGGAATACTACTCAGCCACCAGAAACAATGACTTAACCAAATTCTTAAGAAAATGGCTGCATCTAGAGAATATCATCCTGACTGAGATAACTCAGTCACAAAAGAACAGACATAATATGCAGTCACTGATAGTGGGATGCTAACCCCAGAGGCTTGGACTGCCCCAGAAACAACTCACAGACTGTGTGAAGTTCAAGAAAAAAACAAAACAAGACAAAACAAAACAACAACAAGAAAAAATGTCATGCTCAATTTTTACACACCAAGTACACATTGACAAATTCCGGGTTACACCCTGTTTTACATGTACTTTTTGCTCATTGTAAAAAAAAAAAAAAAAAAAAAAAAAAAAAAAAAAGAAAAAAAAGTCAAGCACTGACACAATTGTATTTGTATACATTTATGAAAAAATGTTTAAAAATTTTTTTTATCTTTGTTTTTTAAAATAAAGTTTAAAAAAAGAAAACAAAAACAAGTTCTGGGGAAAAAAAAAGAATCCTGACTGAGCAAACCATGAGGAATAAGCCAGCACACCTGAAACTCCACCACCTCTGTACCAACATCTTCCTACAGATCTCTGCCCTCTTCCAGTCCCTCCCCTTTGACTTCCTTCAATGGATCTTAATGAAGAATATGTAAGACAAATAGATTCCTTTTTCCCTCAACTTGCTTTTGATCATGATGCTCTGAGACACTGTCATACATAAATATTGAGAGGATTTCAAAATGTGTCTACTAGTGTAAAAGAGAAGACACAGTAGCAAAGGGTGTGCTGTGTTACCACTGGCTGAGGAGGGGGTGAGCAGCGATCACACTTGCATTGCTCTTGCTGTATACTAAAGTATTTCTCTGGAGAATGTGATGCTCTCATAGACACAATCACTCCTGAAGAGAGCTAGAAAGTAGGTACTCCAATTGACGGTGTCCTGGAGCTGAAAGAGGACTTCCAGGATTTACTCAGTGTATTCTTTAGACTTAATTACACAGCGTAGATGCAATGGATACAAGGGAAATTTGGATTTCTTCAAAAACACCCTGAACATGAATGACACATATTATCAGCACTCTTCCTGTACATGAGAGGATTTATATAACAGGAATCTTGCCTGAAATTACCTTGTAGGACTTTCAAACTTGAATGTGTAACAGAGACAAGATAGAAGGAGAGACCTTGTTACAATTGTAACAAAAGAAATCAATGTCATAATAATATTCACTTAAAAAAGTCATAGGTTTTTGTAGGAGAAATTTTTGTAATTATTGGTGTTTATCTGTGAATTAGTTTAATATGCAAATACTAAGTAGATAGTTGTCCTACCACAAAGCAATTCACACACTTGTCACAAATAAGTTCATAGAAGCTTAGGAATGAAGATGGTAGCCTTAATCCTCGCTACTGTTACAGTTTAGTGTAAACACAAAAAAATGCTATAAAGAAGGCACAATTTAAAGTCATAGAACAGGATAAGGGATTGAGTAATTTTGCACAATTAAAATAACGACCACAGAAAAAGCTTCAAAGGGAACAGCAGAAGTATGTTGATGCATGTCATAATCAAAAGTCATCTCAGAATAAAGTGGACTGGTCAATTAGACTATGAGATTGGATTAAATTAAGTAGTCACGTTGTTTTGAAAATTTATACAAGATGTGTTTATTTGCCTAATGTGTTTTAAAATAATATTCTTAAGCCCTGAGTCCAAGGAAAACATAGACCATTATGGTCAGTTTAAAAATACTTTTTCACAATAAATTATTGACATTATTATTTTAAAGCCTGAATGGTTATAAAATTAATAACATACACTAAAAGAAAATGCCATACATATCAAAATTGTTCATTTTTGAAAGATTAATTATAAATACATATAAGTATTTATTTTACATTTATTTGAGAAATTTTTATCATAATAAATGATAAGCATTGGTGGAATTCTGCAATACTTCAACATTTTAATCTTTCTTTAATAACCCATTTTATGGTAGATGTGTATACGTTTCTCAGAAATCATAAATATTTCACGTGTATTTCTTTCTAAACCTTGCACATTAACTTAAAAAGTCTTGATACTTCACCACATCAGTCTTTACAAGGCTTCAGTTCTGTAGAAATACTCATGGGATCTCGAGTTCACTGGGTTAATTATGAAACTGAAGAGCAAGTACTGAAGTATTTAGGTTGTCTCCTACTACTAAACTTTTGCTGACTCTGAGTGTATGTGTGAATCTACATCACTTTCTTTTGCATATGGTCGGTATAACTCTAGACTATTAAAGAGAAAATGGCAGTTTAACAAGTGAATGTATTATAATAGTTTAATATGTTCTAATGTACTTGTATGAGTTTATAAATTTTCTATAATGCAATAAGGTAAGGATTATCTCTTTTTATCTGTAGATTTAAATTGTGCCTTTCATTCTGTAGAGCCTTTGCCTGCAGTTCGACACATTTTATATCTTTCTCTTTCATTTTTCATTGGAAAATTGAAACATGGTTTTATTTATCCTTTTCCTGGGTAGGTAATTGTTTTACCTTGCACTTCTTTCATTGATGGTAGCATCTGCAGGATGGAGGTAATTTTTCATTGTTAGCAGATAGAACTTACCACTTCCAATGAACAGAAGAGTTGTCTCTACACATTGCCCAGTGAGGATGTACAATCCCCATGGGTCCATTGAAGAGCACTGAGAATATTGTAACAATGCTGAGCTTAAGATGCCCCCACTGATTTTTTTACTCCAAACTCAGCAATGCTTAAGAAGAAAAAAATATGAGTAAAAAGTTTTCAATTTAAAGGAATTGTGATGATTATTTAGCATTCTATGTCTTCTCTTCTTGTATTAGAATAAACTGTGCACACAGGAGTAAATGTAACCATTTAAAGTATCTAATATTCATATCAATAAATGCAGGAGGCATTAACTGAGGTAAAATCCTACTAGCTCAGCCAGGTAACTTTTTGTTAACTAGATACAAAGTATCTCTTTACAAGTCTGATTCTACAGCTAAACTACTAGCTCTTTAGAAAATTTTTCCTATCTGAGTCATTCTACAAAGTTAGTCTAACTTTCTCTTGAACTCAAACCAAAGAGGGCCCCTTAGCTCTGTTTCCTTTAATTCTGTTTTACCTGTTTCTAAAGCTGCTTTTCTGTTGTTTCTGCAGGGGGAGAGAGAGAGAGAGAGAGAGAGAGAGAGAGAGAGAGAGAGAGAGAGAGAGAGAGAGAGAGAGAGAGAGAGAGAGAGAGAGAGAGAGAGAGAGAGAAGAGAGAGAGAAGGGAGGGGGAGAGGGAGAGGAAGGGTTGAAAGGAAAGGGAGGGGAAGGGAGGGGAAGAGAGAGGGAGTGGGGGGTGGGGAGGGAGAGGGAGAGGGGAACAGGGCAAAAGGGGAGAGGGCAAAGAAAGAGTGGGAGAGGGAAGGGGAGGGGGAGAGGGAGAAGGGGGAAAGAAGCAAAGACAGGAAGACAGAGACAGAGAGAAAGAAGAGGCACAGAGAGAGAGGAGGGGGAGAAGAGAGGGAAAGAAAAAGGGAGAGGGAGAAGAGGGAGAGAAAGAGACTATCAAAGGTCTAATTGCATGTATAAGTAGTTTTCATCTCCTTCCCTACATACTTGGCTCACTGAGTGGTGTGTGTGTGTGTGTGTGTGTGTATGTGTGTGTGTGTTTGTGTGTGTGTGCGTTAGCTTGGGGGTCGATGGTTGTCTCCAAGCCAAATAACTAGGGGCCAAACCATTTCCCCATTTTAATGAGATAGCTCAAGTACACCCAACTGACTTTGCCTTAGGTCACAGAGCAAAGACCATAAGACCTCTTCCAAGCTCTTGCCTTAAAATAAGCTGGAACTTTCCAAAATATTTTAGCATTCTTACCTAAAAATGTATTTAGAAGCACTTGAACTTCATCTATTCAGGACACACATAACTGTTTCTGACAAATGCAATATATATATATATATATATATATATATATATATATATACATGTACACACATACAATAAAAATCTTTTAACAGATAAATAATCTGATCATTTAAGCATGTACTGGTTATTTAATTATTAAATATTGAAGTGTTATTATTATTGAAATATTAAATATTAAATATAAAGCTTTGAAGTACAGACCATATATTATAAAGTCAGATCTATTTATAAAACTTAGATATTTAGATGACTTTTAATCTAAAAGTTTAAGACATCTTAAAGCAGACTTTTGCAAGTTTCACAACTGATGCATTGACCCATTCACAGGGTTCATAGCAGAGATTTACAGCTGTCTCCCAGTAAAGAAGTGCTGGTTTTTGTAGAACATTTTTACACATAGAAATGAGAAATAGTTTCATAAGTAGCTACAACTGCTGCCTTCATCTCTTGTATTTGATGTCATTTTTCAATGCACATTTTTTTCTATTAAAAACAACTAAATAATAGTCTTTCCATGTCTTGCTAATTATTGATTTTCCATTTTCCCTGTAAAGTTGTGAATATCATCAAATTTCATAATTCCAAAAGGAAATTACTACTTATTTTCTCAGTATTTTAACTAGTTTATTTAGATTGCAGAAGCTATGCAAGAATTAAAATTTAACTTACACTGTCAATCCAAGCATCAGTATTCCTAAAAGATGCTCATGAGGAAGTGAATTGGGCTACAGTTGGATTATTCGTTTCAAATGTTCATTGAGCCATATTTTAGGATCCACAGTCTCACATCAGAGTTCCAGATAGTCTGGCTCTTATAATCTGCTGGTCTCAACATCCTCAGTGTTCCCTGAACCATAATTGCCAGAACTGTGGAGTAGATGTATCCACGGGGACTGTTGTCTTTTACAGTGTGGTGCTGTCTGTGTTCTCCATTTTCTGTAAGGAGAGACTTCTTTGAAGAGGGTTGGTAGCTGTACTTATTGCAGGGTAATAGAATAAGCTTTAATATGTAGTTAGAAATAATGCTGTCATGGCAAGGTAGTGTAAAAGAGTCCTTTCTAAGACAGTCCTGACTACCCTGTGTGTGTATTGTTAGTTTTGATGCATGCTGATTTAATGATAAAGTATGACATAATTGTACGAGTATATCATATAGTACTAACTGAAATATACACGTTGGTGTGTATGATCTCTCTCCAGTCATAAGCTCTGAAAATATGGTTACTGTGTGGAGATGGAATATCTCCAGTGAGGCTATAAAGCAAGCAGAGCCTGGCCTCATAGCCGAGAACAATACAGAAGGTTCACAAGTGGTGAAAGCATGCATCTCTCTCTGTCTTCTGTAATTATCTCTTTGGCATGATGGATACACGGTGGCTCCCTGAGGAAAAAAAATAATTCCCTGAGCATGTAATCAGAGCTGGCCAGGGTGAGCCAGAGCTAGTGATGGGAACGCCGTTCCATTATCTCTTCTATAATGGCTCAAATTGTATTGTTAAATAC
The DNA here is from genome assembly GCF_963924665.1 of Micromys minutus. NCBI lineage: Eukaryota > Metazoa > Chordata > Mammalia > Rodentia > Muridae > Micromys > Micromys minutus. The sequence goes on along the minus strand of NC_137981.1, from coordinate 44,978,410 downwards.
AGCCAATGTGACCTCTGTTCTGAGAATGTGCTTTTCAAGTCTGCTAGTTGCTGATTTTGTGAACTTGACTTTCAAATCAATTACCAATGCTTGGGGTACCATGCTCAAATGTAATTAAAGTTAAAATCAAACTTTGATCCTCTACCATTCTGTGCTACTTCCAAGACTTGAATATCCTGCATTAGTGTTAAGCTGGAATGTGTTGTTAATTGTGTGAGTGTTATGTGGTAAAGAGTCATCACTGTTCAGTTTCGACTTTAATCACCAAGTGCCTGTTTGACACTCAGATGAAAGAGAGGCAAGCTGTAAAGTTCCTCAGGGTGTACTTAAACCAGCTTTTACAACCTTGTCATTTAAATATTAAATCTGCAAGCACTGTATTCTTGGTTGCAGTTCTTTTTTTTCCTTCTTGTTTTGTTTATTTGTTTGTTTAGTCTTTCCTTTTCGCCTACTGTCATTGTTAGTTTTCCTTTTAAAATAATATCCTGTAAGTATTGGTTGATTCATTTTTTTGTGGCAAAAGCTGAAATTAAAATAATACTTAAACAATAATTATAAATGGCATTTGTTACACAAAATTAGAAGTTCTGAAGAAAGCATAACATTTAAGAAATAGTGATTTTGTTTGGAAAAATACATCAAGCACATAGAAATTACTCTGTAAAAAGTCTTTAGTGTCATTACAGGTATTTAACTAGGAGGTAGAGAGGAAATGCAGAGCCATCACCAAGAACAGGTCATGGGACTGCGTTTGCAAGAAGCTGCAGTCATGATTTATTCACTTTTGTTGTTTAATTTTAAAATAAATTCCAAGTAAATAAGAGGCCATTTTAGCTAGTTACAACGATGATTCTAAATTATATTTATTGGGAGATGAAAAACACAACCTCTTCAAGGGTAACTAGGAAGCAGTCAATCTGAAAAGGCACCTAAGTTACATGATTGGGCTTCTGTCAGAAAGAGATATTTGAAAAGAAGCAGGGGGGCAGGTGTATATTCCTCTGTGAATGTGTGTGTGCTGTGTGTGTGCTGTGTGTGTGCCAGTGTATGTGCTTGTGGGTGTTCAGATGCATATGTATATGTGGAAGACAGAGGTCAACCATCAAGTTGTTTCTCAAAATGCCAACATTCTTGATTTTCAAGATGTGAATCCTCATTGTTCTTAACCTCATTAATTAGGCTAAGATGGCTGGCCAATGAGCTTTAGGGATCTTCCTCCTTCCAGTGCCCTAGTCCTGGGATTATAATCATACACCTTCAAGTCTGACTGTTTAACATGTGATCTAAAGATCAAACTAAGCCCCTTATTTTTGGCATACATGCACTTTACTGGCCACGCTATATCCTCAGTCAAGCCAACTACCTGCATACATATATAAATACATGCATATATATACATATATATACAAATACAAAACACATATATGTGTTTATCTGTTATGTTTCTTTATTTATATGTATATAATGTTTAACTATATATGCACATATACTGAGTGTGCCCCTGTGTCCTCTGGAGGCTACACATATGTATACCATGTGTATTCCTGTCTCCTGTGGAGGTTAGAAGAGGATATCAGAGCTCCTATAAATGGATTAAGCCTGAGACATCTCTCTAGCGCCATATTCTTAATACAAATAATCCCTAAAAGTTAAAGGATATATTTCATGATAATCTTATTTTTATTTGTTCAAAACACAAGTGTGCCAATAAGTAATTGAGTAAGCTATATGGCATCAAATGATTCCTTTAACAATCCAGTTTTCCATGCAGCTTGGTTCTTTTCAAGTAAAGGATTCTACTTAAAGGAAAAGGCTGAAAAAAATCAAGTTCTTAGTAGAATAAATCAATTAAAATATTGAGGATAGAACTGTAATTTTAAAAATTGGTATTTGAATTTGAATTCAATTAATTTAAATAGAAATTGTTACTAGTGCTGAGTTTTGCCAGTAGTTGTTTTTTCATTTGACATTTTAGAAAACAGAAAATAACTTTTCTCATGTGTGAAATATTGGCATATTTCTCTAAAACTTTAATCTGATGTACAGTTTCCTGAGCTCTGCATAGTTACATTTTCATGGCATATAGTTTTCAATAAATTCAATTGAAGGATCTTAATTATGAGTATACTAAAATGGCCTAGTGTGGAATACAAAGCCATATCAAATATTTGCACTATGTGCTTTCAAGAAAGTTATGTAACTTCAGTGGTCCATCCTTTCCTAATAAATCCTCTGCCTGGATTATTGTCAAAATAGAGGACAAGAGAAGGAAGGATACAGGGCACAGTCCTACATTAGAGTGAGGAGAGTATGCATATTCACCAGTTTTGTTAGGTGTTTCCTCTTTTCTTCCCACACTAGTAAAGAAGCAGCTAGAGCTCAACCACAATGGTATATGTGCATCAATTAATTTCATTTACTTACTGTGCACTATATATTTTATCAGGTTGGTTTATGACTTTTTAAAAAAAAGTGGATGAAGTCAAAAGTCACTAATACGAGCTTACTCTGTAGAAATGTGAAGGTATAAATAGAATATAAAAGATTTAGAGCTGGATTGTTACTTATTCCTTGATATTATGTCTAGAAGAATATCACTCATAGAGAAATGGTTTACTGTGGAAAGAATATTTCATAAGGGTACGACACTATTTCAGGAATTTAAGATGAGCCCCTTATTATAATAAGCCATTTATAACTACTCCCTCCTAGTCTTCACTGTCCCGTTAGTCATTCCTGTATTTTTAGAAATTTCCATGACCACTCCTATCCCAAAATTGCTTAAATATAGCCATTCTATAAATAAAATTTATGAGTCCTAATTTCAAATATTTGTCCATTAGTGATCGGAATTTGTATGTGTCCAGATGCTAGCAGGACTCATTTGATTGGCACAGCAGAACAAAATATAAGGCTTGTCTTTCCCAGTAGCTAGTCCAGGCTCACATCAGAACAACTCTCAGAAAAATTTAAAGTTCTGAGTTATAATCAACTCAGAAATCAATCATGACAGATAAATCTAAGAGCAATAGATTCCAAATGCAGCAATAATTAATTGAAAATCTTTATCTTTATACTGTTCTAGAATGTATAGTGGGTATCACATGAATATTTAGGCTTGCTGTGGGAATTAATATCTTTGCTACATTTCAGAGGATTCAAAAGAAGCGATGACATATTCAACTCTGACCCTCAAAACATTGAGCAAGGATGGGGAAGAGCTGGGATTCTTACCACTGGAAGTTTCTGATCCGTTTCAGAAGAGCCATGATATCTCTTTAAAGTGTCAAAAATGATTTTAAAACTTTGAACTCTATAATGAAAAGTATTTAGGATTCTTCTGCCATAGAAGAAATCTACAGACACTACTTTGTTTTCTAAAAGGCCAGATTAGTGAGTGAGAAACCTTGAGTCACAGATGCTGGTTGCACTGAGCACAGACATGAGTCCAGCATTTCAGGGTGGAAAGAAGAGTCAGCCTGGGTCTTTTCAAGGAGGACATTGTTAGATATGGAAGGAATGCAGGTTTCCATTCATGACATGTTTAAGAAACTGATGCCTCAGATAACCATTCTCTCTGAATGGTACATGCAGGAAGACATACTTCATTCTGCAAAGTGTACTATAACTGTGGATTTATTGTACAGAAATGGGAATATAACTATTACCTGCCAGTCTTACAAAAATTGAATCAGTTTCTTAGTAACAGCACCAATATACCTGAATAGGTATCATGCTGTCAGATTTAGTTTGCTTGAACAGTATTCACATAAAATGAAGCTGAAGATCTTTACATGAAGTATTAAATGCTTAACTCCCATCTCTCAAAATTTATCATGGTTGTGATTCTTGTTTTAAATTTTTACTGTGTGTATGTGTGTGTTTGTGTGAGAGAGAGGGGGCGGGTATGAGTAAACATGTGTAAGTGTTTGCACACACATGTGCTAGTGTGAACATAAGTGTTACATAGTGAGAAGGCCAGAGGACAATCTTTGGGTCAATCCTATCTCCATTTCCTATTCCTCTGGATGGATTTACCGAGATTGTAGAGTTTTACTACTGTATCAAGCTTTTATGTAGGTTCTGGGATATGTTATTGAGATTGTCTGGAAAAAAAATGGAGAGAGGACCTATCCCTTCAGTCTTGAAATTGTACTTTTAAAATAATAAATGATCCTTAAAATTCACTACAATAATGAATATACTGTTTCCAAAGATCTCTAGTCAGAATATTAATGGTTATATATTAACGTTATATGTGATCTCAGATATTGGATGTTTTGTCTGAATTCCCCCACATGGGGAAATAATAAAAAAGTTTTGGAGGGATATACAAATAAATATATGATAAATTGAGCTATAAAAAGTTGAATAAACAGATTCTTTGAAGCAATTCATAGAACATCCACCCCCCTTTAATGCATGTATCTCTTCATGACACTTTTTGCATTTTACTACCATAACATAGGTGCTCATTTTTCTGCAGTTTCTTCACAAATGTTTATATAAAACATACATAAAAATCATGCTTGGGTTTTCTTTATTTCCCTTACTTCACCTACAAATATGTGTAACCAATAATATGTTATTCTTTTCTCTTTTAATCAGACTTTGAATTAATTTTGCTCCTAGATCCAAAAAAAAAAAAAAAAAAAAAAAAAAAAAAAATACCTACATAAGAACTAATAGTGGATGGAAAGGAACTTTCAAATTCAAGCACAAAATAAATATTATTTTAACTTAAAATATAATTTTCTGGGGTTTAGGTAATTATTATGTAGACTACCCATAGAATGGACTAATAAACTCAGCAAAGATGCATCTTCCAGATATTATGACTTCCCCATCAACCACACATAAAAGACCATTTTGAAAGACAAAATTCAAAATGTATCTTAGCATTTTTTTAGAGGAATCTAACAAAGATGCTATCTGTTTGATTCCACCAGATGTGCCTTTGACAGTAAAAAGAAAATAAACTCCCAGATATGCATGGGCATGCTTGCCCACCTTCCAATCAGAGAGTGCATTTGCTTGGCTACAAATCAGGGACCTGTAAAGCAGAATAATTGATTGAGTGTGACTGCAGGCATTGCCAAAATTTTTGAAGCCTCTTCGGGCTCCATAACAAAATACATATAACAATGGCTGGGCACAAAGCTGACACTCAACAATTAGGTTTCACAAACTGAGAACTGCAACGCTCTGTTCTCAGTATTATAGGTCAGCTCTGACAGATGGTGTTGGGAGAAAATAACGTAGGTAATTAAAATCAATGACGTTGTACCAACCTCAAACACACATATGAAAGAAAGTAGATTTAAAATAAATCAAGTAAGGAAAAAAAATCCAAATCACACATTTTCCTTATCTGTAGTCCATTTTAAAAATCAGTAAGAAAAAAAAAAAAGGAGCCTCCAACAAATCCCAGCTCGTTTAAAAAGTACTGATAAATTATACCAGGAAAATCCATACAAAAGGAAGCAGTGATTAAGGAAGGAATCTTATACTAACTGTTGAAACATAACAGAAAGTAGTTGTTTGAGCACTAAAAACAATAGGGGGAACCCACAGTGGTTGAAACAAGACAATGAATATGACTGCAGCAAGAAGACATTAGAGGAATGCTATTGGGCACAGTATACCAGTCACACACAAGACCTTATTTAGTTCTTCTTTGGGAGATGATTTGTTTATTGAGCTATGCCACTACTCTCAATCAGCGAAAGTGTGATATGGATTTACAAATGAACCATCACAGATAGAAAAGCATTCTGATCTTACAGGTATCAGAATACAAGGGAAGCAAGCCCATGATGAGAGAAATCAGCATACCCATATAGATAGACCCTATATCTATGTAAAATCAGAGGTACTTTAATAAGTTGTTGGAAAAGATTTTAGTTCAAAGGAAGCACACACTTCTTTATCTTGTTCTTTACACACAGCATTTTAAAAAGTTGTTTTCTATAATGTTTTTGAAATGATCATATAGGTATAGTTAACGAATAGTAATAAGTGGAGTGCCAGTGGCTGATAAAAATGACAAGAATTTTATGAAAAACCTAGAACTGAATGAAGGTAAGATAGTCACAAACTTAAAGGAGATCAGAATATAAAGCAGAAGGTAGGGAGAAATTACAAAACAACAACAGGATAAGTGTGTCTGTAAACATTACAAAGACCATGGCTCCTGTCTAAAGGAAATACATAGAAAAAGTGTGGAGCACAGTCTGAAGGTAAGGCCTTACAGAGACTGCCCCACCTAGGGATCCATCCCACATACAGACACCAAACCCAGACACTATTGTTGATGCCAAGAAGAGCTTGCTGGACAAGAGCATGTTATAACTCTCTCCTGAGAAGATCTTCCAGTGCATGACAAATGCAGAGGCAGATACTCACAGCTAACCATTGGACTGAGAATTGGGAGCCTAAAGGAAGGAGTCAGAGAAAGAAATGAAGGAGCTAAAGGGTTTTTTTTGTACCCCAAAGGAAGAACAACAATATCAATCAACCAGACCCCACCCCCCAGAGCTCGCATGGACTAAACCACCTACCAAAGAATACACATGGAGGGACTCATGGCTCCAGCCACATATGTAGGAGAGTAGAGCATAATATGGCATCAATAGGAGGAGAGGCCCTTGGTTCTACAAAGGCTTGATTCCTCTGTGTAGGGAAATGCCAGAGAGGTGAGGTGGGAGGGGAAACTCTCTCATAGAAACTAGGGAAATGGGGATTGCATATGGGAACTCTGGAGGGAAAACCAGAAAATGGGACAACATTTGTAATGTAAATACATAAAGTATACAATATTTTAAGAGTAAAAAAGAGGAGTTCCCAAAGGTTTAAAGACTGGTGAGATGGGGATCATAGCAGCCAGAGAGCAGAGATATATCTGCCAAGTGAGGACAGAAAGCGCTCCCTTGCCCTGCCTGATCCAGGGACCAGGAACCCAGCATTGGGATCTCTGTTCCCACCCAGTGGCTTTGGGGCAAAGAACAAGGCTCGGCCCATCTGCCACCTGGAACAGGAATTCCCAAAGGTTAAGGTCTGGTGAGAAGGAGATCTGAGCAGCCAGGGAACAGAGAGATCTCTGCCAAGTGTGCACGGAAATTGCGCCCCTGCCCTGCCTGATCCAAATTGACACAATAAAGAAAACACTAAAAGAGATAACCCTAGAGGCAGAACACCTAAAAAAGAAATCAGGAGTCACAGAAGCAAGCATTTCCAATAGATTACAGGAGATGGAAGAGAGAATCTCTGGGGCCGAAGACAACATTGTAAACATTGACAAAACAGTGAGAGAAGATGCAAAAACCAAAAAGCTCCTAACCCAAAATGTTCAGGAGATCCAGGACACAATGAGAAGACCAAACCTAAGGATTATAGGAATAGAAGAGGGAGATGAATATCAACTAAGAGGCACAGTAAATATCTTCAACAAAATTGTAGAAGAAAACTTCCTACCCTCAAGAATGAGATGACCACGAGCATAAAAGAAGCCTTCAGAACTCCAAATAGGTTGGACCAGAAAAGAAATACCTCACGACACATAATAGTCAAAACATCAAGTGCCCAAAGCAAAGAAAGAATACTAAAAGCAGTAAGGGAAAAAGGTCAGGTAACATATAAAGGCAGGCCAATCAGACTCACACCCGATTTCTCAACAGAGACTATGAAAGCTAGAAGAGCCTGGACAGACATCATGCACACCCTAAGAGAGCACAAGTGCCAGCCCAAGCTGCTATACCCAGCAAAACTATCAATCACTATAGGTGCAGAGATGAAGATATTTCAAGACTAATCTAAATTTACACAATATCTGACCACAAACCCAGCACTACAACAAATTATAGGTGGAAAACCCAATACAATGAGGGGGAACTACATCCTAGTAAAAACAAGAAAACTCCTAAGCAATAAAACCAAAGGAAGAAATAGACACAGACACAACTCAACCTACAAAAGCAATAATAGCAGAAAACAGAAACCACTATTCATTGATGTCTATTAACATAAATGGAATCAACTCCCGAATAAAGAGACATAGGCTACCAGACTGGATACATAAACAAAACCCAGCCTTTTGCTGCATACAGGAAACTCATCTCAGAGACAAGGACAGACACTATCTCAGAGTAAAAGGGAAGGAAAAAAACTTCCAAGCAAACAGCCCCAAGAAGCAAGCTGGAGTGGCTATTCTAATATCGAATAAAGTAAATTTCCAACCAAAAGTTATCAAAAAAGATAAGGAAAGACACTTTTTACTCATTACATGGGGAAATCTGTCACAAGGAACTCTCAATCCTTAACATATATGCTCCAAATAGAAAAGCACCCACATTCATAAAAGAAACCCTAATAAATCTCATAAAATTCATTTCACCCCACACAATAATAGTGGGAGACTTTAATACCCCACTCTCATTAATCATGGAAACAGATATTGAACAAGGACACTGCAAAGCTAGCAGAGTCTTTGAACCAACTGGAATTAATAGATATCTACAGAACATATCATCCTAAAGTAAAAGAATACACCTTCTTCTCAGCACTTCATGGCACCTTATCCAAAATTGACCACACAATTGGACACAGATTGAGCCTCAATCAATATAAGAAGATTAAAATACTCCATTGAATTCTCTCAGATCACCATGGTCTACGGCTGGTCTTTAACAACAACAAAGACAACAAAAAGCCCACATACACTTGGAAACTAAATAATGCTCTGTTTAATGATAGCAGGGTCAAAGAAGAAATAATGAAAGAAATTAAGGATTTTCTAGAATTCAATGATAATGAAACCACAACATACCCAAATCTATGGGATGCAACGAAAACAGTACTGTGAGGAAAACTTATAACCCTAACCCCTTTCAAAAAGAAACTGGAGAGAGAATACATCAGCAAGTTGACAGCACAGCTAAAAGCTCTAGAACAAAAGGAAGCAGATACAGCCAAGAGGAGTAGATGGCAAGAAATAATCAAAATTAGGGCAGAAATAGACCAAATAGAAACAAAAAGAACCAACGAAAGAATCAACAAAACCAAGAGCTGGTTCTTTGAGAAAATCAACAAGATTGATAAACCCCTAACCAGACTAACTAGAGCGCAAAGAGAGAGTATCCAAATTAACAAAATAAGAAAGGAAAGTGCAGACATAACAACTGAAACTGAGGAAATTCAAGAAATCATCAGATCCTACTACAAAAGCCTGTACTCCACAAAGTTGGAAAATCTGGAGGAAATGGATGAATTCCTAGACAGATACAAGATCCCAAAGTTAAACCAGGACCAGGTAAACCATCTAAATAATCCCATAATACCAAAGAAATAGAAGAAGTCTCAAAAGCCGCCCAACCAAAAAAAAGCCCAGGCCCAGACGGGTTCAGTGCAGAATTTTATCAGACATTTATTGAGGAGATAACACCAAAACTCTCCAAACTATTCCACAAAAAAGAATCAGATGGAATACTACCTAACTCAGTTTTTGAGGCTACAATAACCCTCGTTCCTAAACCACAGAAAGACCCTACAAGGAAAGAGAACTTCAGACCAATCTCACTTATGAACATAGATTCAAAAATAGTCAACAAAATCCTTGCAAACCGATTTCAAGAACACATCAAAATGATCATTCACCATGACCAAGTAACCTTCATCCATGGGATGCAGGGATTGTTTAATATAAGGAAATCCATCAATGTAATCCACCATATAAACAAACTCAAAGAACAAAATCACAAGGTCATCTCACTAGATGCTGAGAAAGCATTTGACATAATTCAACACCCCTTCATGCTAAAAGTCCTGGAAAGAACAGGAATCCAAGGTTTATTCCTAAACATAATAAAAATCAATATGCAGCAAACCAACAGCCAACATCAAACTTGATGGTGAGAATCTTGAACCAATCCCACTAAAATCAGGGACTCAACAAGGCTGCCCACTCTCCCCCTGCCTATTGAACATAGTACTGGAAGTCCTGGCTGAAGCAATTAGACAACAAAAGGAGATCAAGGGGATAAAAATTGAAAAGGAAGAGGTAACAATATCACTCTTAGCAGATGACATCATAGTTTACTTAAGTGACCCCAAAAATTCCATCGGAGAACTCCTACAGCTGATAAACAAGTTCAGCAAAGTGGCTGGATACAAAATTAACTCAAACAAATCTGTAGCCTTCCTATATTCAAAGAACAAACAAGTGGAGAAAAAAATTATGGAAAAGATACCTTCACAATAGTCACAAAAACTATGAAATACCTTGGTGTGACTCTAACTAAGTAAGTGAAGGACCTGTACGACAAGAACTTCAAACCTCTAAAGAGGAAAATTGAGGAAGATCTCAGAAAATGAAAAGATCTCCCATGCTCATGGATTGAAAGGATCAACATGTTAAAAATGGCCATCCTACCAACGCAATCTACAGATTTTATGCAATCCCCATCAAAATTTCAACCCAGGACTTCATTGAGTTGGAAAGATCAATGTGCAATTTCATATGGAATAACAAAAACCTAGAATAGCGAAATCCATACTCAACAACAAGAAAACATCTGTGCGAATCACTATCCCTGACCTCAAGCTATATTACAAGGCAATTGTGCTGAAAACTTCATGGTACTGGTACAGAAATAGGCATGTGGATCAATGGAATAGAATAGAAGATCCAGAAATGAGCCCTCATGTATATGGTCACCTGATTTTTGACAAAGGAGCTGTAAACATTCAATGGAAAAAGGACAGCCTATTCAACAAATGGTGCTGGCCCAACTGGCACTCAGCGTGCAATAGAATGAAAATAGACCCTTCTACAAAGCTCAAGTGTAAGTGGATCAAAGATTTTCACATCAAACCAGATGCACTGAAACTATTAGATGAGAAAGTAGGGGAAACTTTAGAACACATAGGCACAGGAGAAAATTTTCTGAACAAAACACCAATGGCTCAAACTCTAAGGTCAGTGATTAACAAATGGGAATAATGATATTACAAAGTTTCTGTAAGGCTAAGGACATTGTCAAATTAACAAAATGGTAGCCAACAGAATGCGAAAAGATCTTTACCAACTCCATATTAGATAGAGGCCTATCCAAGGTATACCAAGAAGTCAAAAAGCGAGACACCAGAGAATCAAACAACCCTATTAGAAAATGGGGTACAGACTTAAACGAAAAGTTCTCAATTGTGGAATATCGAATGGCTGAGAAACATCTAAGGAAGTGCTCGACATCCTTAGCCATCAGGGAAATGCAAATCAAAACAACCCTGAGATTCCACCTCACACCAGTCAGATTGGCCAAGATCCAAAACCCAGATGACAGTAGATGCTGGTGAGGTTGCGGAGAAAGAGGAACACTTCTCCACTGTTGATGGGGTTGTAAACTGATACAACCACTCTGGAAATCAGTCTGGCGATTCCTCAGAAAATTGGACATAGTACTACCTGAAGACCCAGCTATTCTACTTCTGGGCATATACCCCAGAGACGCTCCAATGTACAACAAAGATACATGCACTACAATGTTCATAGCAGCTCTATGTATAGTAGCCAGAAGCTGAAAAGAACCCAGATCTCCTTCAGTAGATGAATGGATACAAATATTGTGGTGCATTTACACAATAGAGTACTACTCAGCCATCAGAAACAATGACTTAACAAAATTTCTAAGAAAATGGTTGCATCTAGAGAGTATCATCCTGAATGAGATAACCCAGTCACAAAAGAACAGACATAATATGCAGTCACTGATAGTGGGATGCTAACCCTAGAGGGTCGGACTGCTCCAGAATCAACTCACAGACTGTGTGAAGTTCAAGAAAAAAAGAAAAGAAAAAAAAACAGAACAAAAAGTCATGCTCAATCCTTACACACCAAGAAAATGTTGACTAATTCCTGGTTACACCCTGTTTTACATGTAGTTTTGCTCATTGTAAATAGTAAGACCTTAATGCAGAGTATCAAATCTTAAAGAAAAGAAAAAAAAAAAAAAGCCAAGTACTGACACAATTGTATTTGTATCCATTTATGCAAAAATGTTTAAATTTTTTCTTTTATCTTTGTTTTTTAAGATAATGTTTAATAAAAGAGTAAAAAAGAGGATAAATAAATCAATAATAAAAATAGAAACTTAAAAAAAACAAACTTTGAAAACTAAACAAAATCAAATGACCGTAACAAGATTGGATGAAGAAATATAACACATGAAAACTAATAACTTCAGATAAACAGTTTTCCATAAGACTAAAAACCATAACAGAGTTGTCAATAGATACATAAGCATCTATATACTCATCCATTTGTCCACATAATAATGAAACCAAGAATGCCTAGAAATACATTTTATCGATACTTTTGAGATCTTTATTTTCACTGTAAAATATCAAGATATTTAACCTCCATTAAAGATTTCTAGAAAAGAAATTTCAAATTACAGCTCTAAACATGCAGGTAATTTTAGAGTTTCAGAAGGAAATGAAAGAGACAAAATATTGACAGAAAATATTTTACTGATATGAGCTAAAATCTGTATAAATGAAGAGCCTATTTATCAAGCAAGTGAAATTTTAGAAAATGGAAGAAAACAAAAAAGACAAAAAGACTCATATTTGAAGATGACTGCTACCTCTTTTTAACATAGCAAAAGTCAGCTAGATTGTCTGGCACTAATAATTAAAATTAAAACACTTTGACAGTTTAATGTTTCCTTACAATATTGTTCATAGAAGGGGTTCCAAAGGTAGGATATTGTATACACAATGATGTCAGATGATAAAGATGGTCAGGTCACTGTGAGGAAAGAATCAGAGACTCACTTGCCCTAAGGCACTATGGTGCTGAGGTAGACAAATGATGGAGAATGGGGTTAAGCTCTGCTAAGTGTACTTGAATCTATTCCTAAACATTCTATGATGATATTTTTAGTGTGAAGGAATGAAATTGTAACATAGTCTCTGACTGGCAATGGGTAGAACCTTTCCTTTGTTCTGGAACCATGGAATGAGGAAATCTCATGGTTAAGAACTTTTAAGGCAGCCTGGGTTACTGCTGCCAGAGGCTTCCAGATAATCAAAGGGACCTTGAAAGACACACTTGAGGTAAGGAATGAGGTACAACTATTTAAGAAGAATACCTCCTCCCTAACTCAGCAAGAAGGCAGTAATTAACTCAGGATAGAACTGGTGACTGCTCTGTATGTGATCATCCTCACTGATATCACTGAGGCTAGTGTACTGGAAACTCTTGCGTGATTGGTGAGAAAAGGATCATTTTTTTTTTTTGCATGTCACATTCCTACCAAAGACCCCTGACTGCCTTGTTTGGCTAGTTGCAGGAATTGGACAAACAGAGGAGATGAGAGAATGAAAAAAAAGAAAGATACTCAGGCACAAGTACTGAAAAGCTGGTACAGAGATCATACCACCGGAAGCCAGAAACCTCAGTTAAGTTTAGTTAATGCACCTGAATGAAGGTGGCATATTCATTGAACAAGTAGGCAGTTTTAGCAAATCTCTGTAGGAGGTCTCTGTAGGGAAGCAATTTGAGGCTGTAAACATCCCAGAGAAGGAAGCTATAGCAGACAGTTTCTTCACACAAGATCAATATTTGCACAGAACCAGAAAGACCTTCATGGGGGAAGGTTTTACCTTTCCCATGGGTCCTTGGCATGGCTATGGTTATGGAAACAGCCTACGTTCAGTAAGATCTTCCTCTGCTCTCGACACCTGGCTCTAGCATCAGGCCATTTATCTAATTGTTAAATTGTCTATGGGGTATATAGGTGCATGAATGTACGCAAGTGTGTTTGCCCACACGGGCACATGTTGAGGCAAAAGTTGACATCTGGATATCTCTTCTACTCGTTTCTTCTTCCTTTTTACATCTCTCCCTCTTTCCCATCCTCTTTTCCTCATTAACCCCTAGTTCATAACTTGTGCTAAGAATGTGGGTCAGTGAGACCCCAGGACCTACTCATTATTAATTTTAGCTAATAAATGCCTGCATATCCTGCCCTTGGTTTTTCCATTAATCCCAACACTCTTCTCCCAAATGGTTTCCTTTATCTGTATCAGATCCTACAATGGATCAATTATACCGAGTTCATAACACAAGGAAGACTTGTTCTCAGTAGTCCCAGCCACAGTACTTGCCCGAAGGTATCTGAGGAGAGAATGAATACCTTCTCCAAGAGCAAAGAGTGGAGAACAAGGACAGGAAAGATGAAGTGGAAAGAAAGAAGATGAACTGCAGTGGAACCAATAGCTGTGTCACGCGAAGAATTCAAGGACTGTGTTAAGCCTTCAAGATGAGGATCTTGATACACAAGGCTTTAACACTAGCTAACTGATGATGTCCTTTACTCTTACTGATGCCTGCTGGGAAAAGTTGATGAGGTTAGTAGCTGTCAAGTGCAGGACCATTGACAATTAGAGACAAGAGGCTAACCTTGCAACTAGTGTCTGGGCTCGGAGTGATTAGTCTTCAAATATGTCCATTGAACCCCACAGTATTGGGCACTTAAGGTCCAGCAACTAACTGCTCACAACGGTGGTGCCAATGATCTTCATCCTATTTGGTCTCCTCTATGGTGTATGCACCACTACTCATGGCCGAAGGCACAAGATGAAGCTTCTCTAACCTGCTGCCTGAAAGTGGCTTGTATCTCATCTTACTCCTCCAATCATGCTATTGTCATATTTAATCCCAAAGAAGTAGAAACAATACATAGCACTGAACATATTGATGAGAGAATTTAGAAAACAAAATTTATATTATATTTTTTGCAACACTCTTTTTTCTTTTCCTTTTTCTTTTCTTTCTTTTTTTTTCTTTCTAAAAGAGTTAGTGCAAAAGTTCCATGTCAGCAAGATATCAAAGTCAAGGTTAAGTCTCTAATATGTGCATTAGATTCTTCACTGAAGAACCTAAATAGAATCCTTATTTATTGTAATACCTAGGACATTTTTACAGCTGGAGTTTGTGATAGTTGTATATGCAAGAACAGAGAAGAAGCATTTGGATCTGGGAGATACTGAGGAAGTGAATGTCATCCATAATATGTTACATGAATTTCTCAAGAATTAATAAAATATTTTTAGAATTGCTACTGTCTGAAAGAACTACAGGGACAAAATGAAGAAGAGTTTGAGTGATCTAGTGACAGTCCCAAACTGAGATCCAGATCTAAGGTCTGACACTATTACTGATGCTATATAGTGAACTCACAGAATGGGGCCTATAATGACTGCTGCTGAAAAGAACCTACAAGCAGGTGAAAGACCCAGATGCAGATATTTACACCCAACCAATGGACGGAGGCTGGAGAAACCTGTGGTTGAATTAGGGAAGAGCTGGAGGAAGCTAAAGAGGAGGGTGACCCTACATGAAGACCAGCAGTCTTAACTGATCTCAACTCCCCAAAATCTCTCAGACACTGAGCCACCATACCCCAGATGATATGAGGCCAACAACACATATACAGCAGAGGACTGCCAGGTCTGGGTTTAGTCAGAGAAGATGTAAGTAACTCTCAACTTGGGGACCCAGGTCGTGGGGAGGTCTGGTGGGTGGGTGTTGGGGTGTGCAAACATCCTTTTGGAGATGGGCAAAGGTATGGGATGTGGAATAATAGAGGGGTGGACCAGGAGGGGGATAAAGACTAGACCGTATAAAAAGAATGAAGAATAAATAAAGAAAAAAATGAAGCAATTTTCAATATCATAAAAGTAACACACAGAACCAGAAAAACTTAATTTATAAAAGTATCTGAGAATTTTTATTTTATCTAATCAAGTCATAGAAGACCCCTGTGTTTAAAAAGAATAGCATCAAAACAACTAACAGAAGTGAGTGAATCAGCTAAAAATGGATTCTCTTAAGACTTCTTTTATCATGGCTATCAATACATACGAGACCTTTTAAAAGAATCTATCTTGTTTTTTCTAGGGTGGAGTTTCCCTCCTTGTGTTGGAGTTTTCCATCTATTATCCTTTAGGGCTAAATATCTGTAAAGATATTGTGTAAAGTTTGTTTTGTCAAGAGATATCTTGTTTTCCCATCCATTGTAATTGCGAATTTTACTGGGTATAGCAGCCTGGGCTGGCATTTGTGTTCTCTTAGTTCTGTATGACATCTGCCCAGGATCTTTTGGCTTTTAGATTCTCTGTTGAGAAGTCTGGTATAATTCTGATAGGTCTGCAATTATACGTTATTTGACCTTTTTCCCTTACTGCTTTAAATATTTTTAATTGTTTTGTGTGTTTGGTTCTTTGAATATTGTGTGACAAGACTTTCTTTTCTGATCAGTCTATTTGTACTTCTTCAGTATAGATTTCCTGTATGTTTTGGGGCATGTATTTCTTTAGTTTAGGGAAGTTTTCTTCTGTAATTTTGTTGAAGATATTTACTTGCCTTTTAAGCTGGGAATATTCACTTTTTTCTATACCTATTATCCTTAGGTTTTGTCATCTCATTTTGTCCTGAATTTTATGGATGTTTTGGGTTAGGAATTTTTGCATTTTTATTTCTTAGACTGTTGTCTCAGTGTTTTCTATAGTATCTTCTATACCTCAGATTTTCTCTTCTACCTCTTATGTTCTGTTGTTGATACTTGCCTCTATGACTTCTGACCTCTCTCCTAGGTTTTCTATCTCCAGGGTTGTCTCTGTTTGTGATTTCTTTAATGTTTCTATTTTCATCTTTAGACTCAATATGTTTCTGTTCAATATCCTTACCTGTTTGATTATGTTTTGCCTTATTTCTTTAAGGCTTTGGATAACTTTAGCTAATTAATGATGGCTTTCTAGTGTAAATGCAATTAATACATATTACATATGTAAAACATTATCTTCTCTCCTGAGCAAAGATTGTGGAATTCTTGGGGGTAAATTTTTAATATACAACTGACCTCAAAACTATTTCAGGTGGTGGATATTGACACATAATTGAACTTTAATAATGTGGGCAACTTTCATTTACACCGACTTTCTCAAATGGTTTCCCATGTGCCAAGTTAATTAGCTGAAAGGCTTAAAATTGGTCATTTTGTTGTACTTTGTCAGAAGTTCCAGGTAATTAAAGGGTACCATTATAGTATAGAATGCTCACATCTTGATTAAGAAATTAATTCTGTAGAAACAAAACTTGACTTGGGAAGTTTATCTTAATTTATTTCAAAGTATTTGATCTAAAATTCTAGCATTGTTCATTGTTCAGTGTTCTCTAAAGTGGATTCTAGATTTCACTCATGAAATCTTTACAACAGAGACAATTTTCTTTTCTATTTTTATGTCTCTTAAGAGAAAAATCTATAGAATTCTTGCAAAAAATTACAGACAACATGAATCTTATATGATCCATATGGTGGCATTGACATTTTTGAAGATGTGTTTTGCTTCCATAGGGTTCATCATAGTGTTTTCTTGCTGTGTATCTTCCTGGAAGTTTCCACCCGCTATATTTAATGTAAACTGCATGCTACACTTCTTGGTTTCTTCATCTGTTGTAATTTAGACTTTTGCTGGGTATTGTAACCTGGGCTGGCATTTTTGTTCCTTTAGGGTCTGTATGACATCTGTCTAAGATCTTCTGGCTTTGAAAGTCTCTGTTGAGAAGTCCTTTGTGATTCTGATGGGTTTGCCTTTTTATGTTACTTGACCATTTTCCCATATTGCTTTTAATATTCTCCTTTTTTGAATTTTCTGTCTTGATTATTATGTGACAGGAGGGATTTCTTTTCTGGCCCGATCTATTTGGAGTTCTGTTGGCTTCTCTTATGTTCATGGCCATCTCTTTCATTAGGTTAGGGAAGTTTTCTTCTATAATGCTGTTACTGGTTCTTTAAATTGGGAATCTGCTCTCTCCTACACCTATTATCCTTAGGTTTAATATTCTCATTTTGTCCTAGATTTTCTGGATGTTTTGGGTTAGGAGCTTTTTGCTTTTTTATTTACTTTGATTATTATTTCAGTGATTTCTATGGTATCTTCTGCTCCTGAGATTCTCTGATGTATCTCTTGTATTCATGATGCTTTTATCTATGACTCCTAATCACTTTTCTAAGTTTTTTATTTCCAGGAATATCTCCTTTTGTGATTTCTTTATTGTTTCTATTTCCATTTTTAGATCCTATATGAGTATATTCATTTATTTCACCTGTTTGGTTGTGCTTTCTGTAATTCTTTAAGGGCTTTACATATTTAATCCTTAAGGGCATCTTTCTCTTCACCTGTTTTCACTTGTATTTTTTTAAGTGAGTTATTTATGTCCTTCTTAATGTCCTCCAACATCATCATGAGTTGTGATTTTAAATCAGAATCTTTTTCTTTTCAGATGTGTTGGGGTATTCAGGACTTTCTGTAGTGGGAGAACTGGGTTATGATGATGCCAAGTTGCCTTGGTTTCCATTGCTTATGTTTCATGCTTACCTTTCACCACTGGATTATCACTGGTGTTAGTTGGTCTTTCTGTCTCTGACTGAAGCCCGTCTCTCCCGTGAGCTTGTGAGCCTATGATATCAGATGCTTTAACACTCATGGGAGACCAGCTCTTTCTGTGCAGGATTTGGGTCCAGAGAGCTGTACCAGTGGGTTTACTGCAGGGTGCAAATAAAGACCTGAAGAATCCTGTCTTTAGTTTCTCTGCAGTTCCTGAGCCCTGTGGTCTCCTGGCACATTCCTCTGTAGCTAGTTGTTGAAGCAAAAATGTTTGTCTCACCTGTGGACTTAGAAGTGACAGCATTCCTGGGAGACCAGCTCTCTCTGGTCTGGATTTGGGTAAGGAGAGCTCTGCCACAAGTTTATCTCCAGGATGCAGATAGAGACTATCTTATATTTTTTGTTTTACTTTTCATCTAATTAAATATATATTTTAGTTTTGTTTATTTATATTTTATTATCTTTAATTTTTTTATGTTAGTCTTTATTCCTCTCATTCTCCCCACACTGATAGATAGTTCCCCATTCCATTCCTCATCCCCCTGTCTCCAAGAGTCCCCATGCACAACACCCCTACACACCAGAATAGGCCACCCCACTGGCTGAGGCCTTAAGTCACTCAAGGGTTAGGTGCTTTTTCTCTAGCTGAGGGCAGAAAAGGAATTCCTCTCTTGTATAAGTGTCAGGAGGGGCCTTGGAACAGCTAGTATATGCTTCCTGGTTGGTGGCTCGGTATCAGAGAGAACTTGGAGGTTCAGGTTATTTGAGGTAGCTGGTCTTTTTATGGGGTCACCCTCCTCAACGTTTCCAGTCTTCTCTAATTCAAACTTAGGTGTTCCTGACTTCTTTTTATTGGTTTCCTGTAAATATCTGTATCTGTCTTTGTTCAGGACTTTGGGCCTTTCAGAGGGCAGCCTTTCTAGACTCCTGTCTGTAAGTACACCTTAGCATCAGTAATAGTGTCAGGCCTTAGATCTTCCCTTTGAACTAGATCCCAATTTAGACCAGTCACTGGACCTCTTTTCTCCCAGTTTCTTCTCCATTTTTGTCCCTGCAGTTCTTCAAGACAGCAGCAATTCTGAGTTAGAATTTTTGACTGTATGATGACAACCACACCCCTCCACTTGATGCCCTGTCTTTCTACTGGAGGTGTGCTCTACAAGTTCTTTCTCCCAAAAGGGGAACTGACTATGTTCCCCTTTTCCTCTTCTCATCCTCTCTTTAACTCAGGTCCATCCCTCCTTTTGCCCTCTGCTTTCTTCTCCCTCCCAGTTGTGACTGAAGCTCTCACTTGGGCCCTTGTTTTCTTAAACTTCTTAAATTCTGTGGATTGTATTCAGGGTGTTCTGTGCCACATAAAGTTGTGGCATTTTTACACAATGGAGTACTACTCAGCTATTAGAAACAATGTCTTCATGAAGTTCCTAGGGAAATGAATGCATCTAGATAATATCATCCTGAGTGAGGTAACCCAGTCACAAAAGAACAGACATAGTATGCAGTCACTGAGAATAGGATACTAACCCCAGAAAGCTCTGAGTACCCAAGAAACAACTCACAGACTATATGAAGCTCAAAAGAAGAAAGGCCAAAAAGTGGAAGCCTCAGTCCTTCTTAAGAAAAAAAAAAAAAAAAAAAAAAACGTGTATAGTACCCACTCAGAGTGAGGTATACCTAGAACTTAAATCATTAATAACTCAAGAGCTAAGAAGATAGCCTTATGGCAATTTTTGTTATTTAAAAATCATTGTGTCTAATTTATACACACCAAGAAAACTTTGATTATTTCCATGTTACATTTGGTTTAAATGTACTTTATGCTTATGGTAACTAGTAAGATTTCAAATGCATACTATCAAACCTTTAAAAATATCAAGTACTGACAAAAATATTCATATGGTTTTATGCCAACATGCTTTAAAAAATCTGTACATGTATCTATTTCTTTTTAAATAAAGGTGTAAGGGAAAACAAAACAAAAGAAGAAAGCAGTACAGCAGAGAATGAGTGCGTTGGGGGTTCCAGGTCGAAAGTCTGGAGTGGGCTTATGTCCGTGCTGCTGTTAGGTGAGACAAACTAATAGAAAACACAGTTACCTTGTTTATGTAAAAAAATAAAAGAAAGAAAAGAAAATATTCACAAATTTGTTGATTTTTTTAACTTAGGTTCCAGGAATTGAATTCAAGTCACCAGAGTTAGATGGCAAGTGCTGTTACCGAGTGGGCCATTCCTAGTTTACATACTCAAAACAAAAGTGATAAGTGCTTAATAATGAAGTGCAGTATGAACTAACTGATTCTTTCCTCATGGTCAGTTTCAGCTTATGTTTGGGTCAGGTGTGATGTGGACTGCTCATTCAACTGTTTTCCTTGGTCTATTCTATATTACTTAGAAATCAGGTTGAGATTTTCTGTATTAATACAACTCACAGCAGCAAATATGCCAAGAGATATTACGTATGTTTAGTAAGTTTCGAAAATGTGGATTGTTGTGCCTTAAATGCCATCATAAAATCAAATTAAGTTTGAAGACTTTATTTAATGTATCTGAAATATTTTTCCGACGACAATCTGAACAGTCTATGCATTTTACGCAGCCTTAGTTGCTGTGAAGAGACCCCATAACAATGGAAACTCTTAAAAATAAAGTTTTTCATTGAGGCCTTGCTAACAATTTGAGAGTGTTGATTCATTATCTTCATGGCAGGAAATGTGGTGCCAGGCATGGTGCCATAGGCATCAGGCAGAGGGAGACAGTGCGCCTGGCATGTGCTTTTGATATCTCAGAACTCAACTCCTACGACACAATTCATCGAGGAAGGTCACGTCTCCTGATCATTTCCAAACAGTCCATCAACTGGAAAACAAATAATTCAAAAACACAGCCCTTTGAGGCTCATAAGGGCTATTCGCATTTAAACTACTACAGCCATCCTGGCATTTTAGTTATTAATCACTTTTATACTAATATAGGTGGTCTGGCCTTTATGTGTGATCTAGTTGCAAATGACATCTGAAAATAATTTCTCACCAGTATATATATAGCCTTTCAAATTCTACTCAATTACAGCCTTGCTTTATGCTCCGTTTTCCTCATCCCCAAACAATTTCTCTCTCGTCAGGGTTTTCTAAGGTACTGAGCAGTTGCATTGCAGGTGCAGAATATATGCCTACAATAGATAAATTAAAATTCGAGTAAAGAGGCAAGTGAAGTGCACAAATTATGGGTGCTTATAAACCTCAGAAGACAGGCTGAAATTTGCTGCTGAATTTAGAGTTTTGTTTGGTTCTAAGTTTCTGACTACAGGCCAGGATCTAAACTGCCTTAGTTGCCTTTCCCTCAGGATGAAGGAAGCTATTGAAAAGTAGCAATTATTAAAAAAACTAAAAACAAGCAATCAAGTAAACAAATCAGAAGGTTTAAATGACCCTGGTTGGTAAAATCAATCACAGGAGAAAACAAAAGAAGTACAATTTTCAACATAAAAATTCTCACAATCCCTCACCTTTTTCAAAGGTTTTGAACCTGTGAACTAAAGAGGGGAGTACATGTTAGGACACTTACAGACCACCATGTAAGAGCCTGAGCAGCTGGGGTAAATGCACTTGTCCTTCTTCACGCATGAGCTCAAAACTGAAGTGAATGCTTTAAACCATAAATAAAAAATTTCAATTATAAATTATCCAGTGTATTCAGGATAATTCCTGGGAGCTTTAAAATATTAGTTTAACATTGACAAAATGTAAGTTTCTTCAGTCAAATAAACAAGTGCTTCTACCTGCAAGGAGATCTGAGGATTCAGCACACAGAAGACTGAAGGAGAGAAATCAATCCTTCTCTCAATAAGAAAACATAGACCTGCCACATCTGCCCATTGTCACTCTGAGTCACAAGTGTGACTACAGTCCCCACCTACTGTCTTTGCTCTATTCATAGTTGTAAAAGGGAGGATGAACAGCTTTGCAATATTCTTAATAAAATTTCCTCCATGACACTGATCATTATACCCACTACTTCTATAGAGAATCAGATCCATCAGTGGAAAATTTGGAAGAGGTTTTTAAAAAGAGAAGACAGGAAAAATTGACTTATATTTAAAACATATATATAGAGAGAGGGTGAGAAAGGGGATGAAAGAAATTGTATCCTAAAATAAAAGTGATGATTATTCCACATTGTAGAAAAGACTAAAAATGATGAGCGTGGTAACCTTCTGGCTGTAAAGAGCTTGGGGTCAAATGGATTTTATTTGCTTCATTTACTAAACCCATTCAGGTACAAGACATTTCTAGCTGTCACACATCTTCCTAATACCAACCTGTGCCTTTATTTTTACTATTTCATTAAAGGAATATTTATGTCTTTTTGTTACATAATTTGTTCATTTTTTTCAGATACGAACTACATTCTAAGTAGTATGGCAGAAGAAACATATTGCAAGAAAATTATTTTGGAATTTATCAAATTTTGCATACTCTTTCACAGTATGACTTCTCCATGTACCTTCACTGCTTATGAACTGAAGAACTACCTAAGTGTTAGAGACCATCAGAGTATGTCTATAAATGGCCAAGAAGAACCCAGAATTTTAATTTTAGAAGGATACTCAATTGTACATATATAATAAATTTAGTAGAAGGAATAGTATTTTATCCTAAAACCTCTGGATGTGGTAGAACTTTGAAGAAGAGTGTTTGCTGGTAGGTCTTTTGGTCAATGCCATTCCCATTGTGTCCTGGGAGACTCTAGAATCTATGACATCTGGAAATTTCAGGAGTTCCTCAAATTTTTGATTCCACACTGCTACTTATTTCTATTTGTTCTCCTGTCCCTTTGAACTTCTCTCATGTCTCTTCCCATATCTGGTCGGTCAGGTATGGTCCTGAGCCAGAAGGCTAAAGACTTGCTCTCACATTTCACTACCCAGAGACTGCTAGTGGAGATTTGTCTCTACAACCTGTCTCACTTCTGGAAGCCATGTTAGTCTTCCTAAGTTTATAGACATTTTGCCATTCTCAGATTTCTGATGGAGTTGAAGACTAATTTATTTTATACTTTACCCAAGGTAATTAACTTTGAGAAAACATGGTCATTTAGATGATTTTCAAATGGAATTAGCTGTATACAACTTACATTTGAGAGAGAAATTTTATTTTATTTTATTTTATTTTTTTTAAGTAAAAACAGAAAGGGTGATGTGTAGGTTGATGTCAAGGCAATACATGACTGGACAGTAGAGAGTGGGGTGGGGTCAGAGCTTTGGTAAGGTGTAAGAGAAAGAGGAAGCAGGAGCTTGAAGAAGGGGCAACATGGAAGCAGACATAGATGTTTCTCTCGGCACATCTTTATATGGATATCAGTTGTTATGAACATTTTATATGGAATAAAATTGTACAGGATCATTTGACTTACCCAGGTGGGCAAATTATATCATCCCAATTGGATCAGAATATTTTGGTGTGTTCTTTGATGTGGCGACTTATTTGAGTTCAAAGGAGGGTGTAATGGAGGGACACACAAAGCCTGCCACGGAGTTGGGATGTGTGTGCAAGGCTTGGCAATAACACGCCAGAAGAAAGTGAGTGAAGAAAAGAAACATGCTGGGGCAGTTTTGGACCACCTGGGACAGAAGCAGCTAGGACAGGCAGAGTGAACTCCCTCAGAAGGGAACAGTGTGAAAAGTGTGGCTTGCACATCATGTGGCAGAATAGATGGGTCTGCATGTGTCATGTGGCCCCAAGAGTGCTATCACTGGTATGGGATAAATGTTTGTCTCTTTTTAATATTTACCACAATAAATATTTAATATTTACTGTACAACTGTGTCTACAGGTAGACATATTTTAATTTTTTGAGAAACCACCAGGCTGATTTTCAAAGTGTGTTGTACTATTGCAGTGTGGTAGTGTTGCTCTTTCTCTGCATCTTCAACAGCATCTTCTATCACCTGAGGTTTTGATCTTACCCATTCTGAATTGTGTAAGGAGGAATCTCAGGGTCATTTTAATTTGCATTTCCCTAATGACTAAAAAATTTGAACATTTTAAAAAGTTCTTCTTGGTCATTTCAGATTCCTCTATTTTGTATTCCCTGTTTAGTTCTATACTCCAATTTTTATTGAGTTGTTTGGTTATTAGAATTGTTATTTGGTTCTTGAATTCTTGGTATATTTTGGATATTAGCCCTTTATCTAATGTAGTGTTGGTAAAGATTTTTTCCAATTTTGTAGGTTGCTGATTAGTTCTATAGACAGTATCCTTTTCAGTTTCATGAGATGCCATTTATCAGTTATTGATCTAGAACCTGGGTCATTGGTGTTTTGTTCAGGAAATTGTCCCTTAGGCCAATTTGTTCAACTTTCTTTCCTACTTTCATTTCTATTTCTTTCAGCATATCTGGTTATATTTAGAGATCCTGGATCGATTTGGACTTGAGCTTTGTACTAGGAAGTAAAAATGGATCAATTTGTATTCTTGCACATGTAGATTGCCAGTTTGACCAGTTTAAAATGCCATCTTTTTCCCACCTTATGGTTTTGGCTTCTTTGTCAAAGATCAAGTATTTACAGGTGTTTGTGATTATTTATGGCTCTTTAATTCTATTCTGTCTGTCTACCCAATAGCACATGCAATGGAGAGAAACTTGAATCAATTTCACTAAAATCAAAGACCAAAATACCCTGTCCAATCTCTTTGTATTTATTCAATATAGTACTTGAAGTTCTAGCCAGAGAAATTAGACAATAAAGGTGAGGTCAAAAGATATAAAATTTAAGAAATAAGTCAAGGTATCACTGTTTGCAGATGATATGATAGTATACATAAGCAACCTAAAAAATGTGGTACCTAGCTGTACCAATACCCTGGTTTTTTTTTTTTTTTTTTTTTTTTTTTTGTTTTGTTTTTTGTTTCTTTTCTCTCTTTTGTTTTGTTTTTCAGTATTGTTCTGCAGTATAGCTTGAAGTCAGGGATAGTGATATCCCCCAGAAGTTTTGTTTTTTAATTTTTTATTTTTGAGAATTGTTTTACTATCCTGAGGCTTTTTTTTTTTTTTTTTTTTTTTTTTTTTTTTTTTTTTTTTTTTTGTTATTTCAGATGAACCTGAAAATTGTTCTTTTTATTTCTGTGAAGAACTGAGTTGAAACTTTGATGTGGATTAGATTGAATCTAGATTTCATTTGCCAAGATGGCCAGTTTTTAGTGTGCTAATTCTATCAATTCATGAGCATGGATATCTTTTCATCTTCTAAGATCTATTTCTTTTTTTAGGGACATGAAGTTCTTGTCATACAGATCTTTCCCTTGTTTGGCTAGAGTCACACCAAGATATTTTGTTTTATTTATTTATTTATTTATTTATCATTTATTTATTTATTTATTTATTTATTTATTTATTTATTGGTTATTGTGACAGCTGTTGTTTCCCCTAATTTCTTTTCTAGCATGTTTATCTTTTGAGTAGAGGAATGCTACTGACTTTTTTGAGTTAATTTTATATCCAGCCACTTTGCTGAAGTTGTTTATATTTATCTGATAAAATTTTGGGGGTCACTTATGTGTCCTACCTATGCTGGACTTTTTTGGTTGGAAGAATTTTAATAACTGCTTTTATTTCCTTAAGGGTTAAGGGACTCTTAAGATAGTTTATCTGGCACTGATTTAACTTCAGTA
The DNA here is from genome assembly GCF_963924665.1 of Micromys minutus. NCBI lineage: Eukaryota > Metazoa > Chordata > Mammalia > Rodentia > Muridae > Micromys > Micromys minutus. Next base: position 44,952,293 of record NC_137981.1, on the reverse strand, counting down.
CCTGGTATCATTTTAGAAAATAGTCCCTTTCATCTAAATGTCCCAGTTTTGCTGAATATAGGCTTTTATAGTAGAATCTACTGATATTTTGATTTTCTCAGATTTAGATACCCTATATTATTGGTATATCTAAAAACAATCATTTCCTAATTTCTTAGTTCTTCTGGCAATATATACCTGAAAAAAAAAAAAAAAACCCTGAAAGAATGACAGTACCCTGTAAAAAATTACCAGTTTTTAAAGAATACCACAACAAGGATAAAAATCAGGTTCAGAATTTACAGCCTGGATTTATATCTTGAACTAAAATGCAAATATTCATATTGATTTTCCATATCTGCCCTTTCAGTTGAATGATTTTTTAATCAAGGAACAAGTGGATTATGCAGAATTTATGTTTAATAGTGGATACAAAAATTAATTATTTGATATTCATGTTATAACCTTGCAATAACAAGATTGCTTATAAACTATATAAAGGGAATATAAATTACCAAGACAAATGTTTGAATTCCTATTTTTATGTATTTACTAAAATTAGAATTATCTTTAAATGTTAGTTCCTTTTCTTCCTATAACTGAATATGCCATAAGCAGATAGGCAGATTCATGCTTCATATTTCTAACCATTTGTGCAGTGAGACCCAAGAAATCCTAGCAGAAAATGAATCAGCTAAGTGTTGAATGAGCCCTCTAGCTTTTTCTCATATAAAGCAGAAGTCTATAAGTTTTTCTAGCCTAGTCTTGGAGCCAACATCTGCACAAATCACTTACTTTATAGGCACAAAGATGACTATCACTAGACTAGAAAGTCTAGAATAAAACGTAAAGACTGAACAGTGGAATATAGCAATCTCAGTATTGTCAGGATCCATCTAGAAACTTCTTAGGCTAACAGGTGACTTTAGTTGAGGCCCACTACCTTTTTGCATGGCTAATGATAGGTGAACTCTGAAAGACAAAGTCACAAGAGACTTTATCTTAGGATTACTTCTTGCAGGCGATATGCATTTTCCTATCACTATTAAATTGTATAATAATTTTCAGCTATTAGCCTCACCTTACCATGCAGGTTTTCTGCAGATCAACAAACATGTACTCCTTTGTAACGATGCTCTGTAGACAAAATTACAATTTCACAATTCCTAATAATGAATCTATAGAATTTCAAAGTTTATAAGAGTAATTTTGAACTCTCTATGGTATAAAAGCTGCAATTAGTGTTCTATAAACTTTCATATGCCATGGACTAATTAAGATAGAAGGCATACTTGGAACAAATTTAAGATCAAGTAAAACTTTCTCTGGAGGTTATGTGTGATAATATTATCTCATATCTAAAGTTGATAAACTGTGAATGAGCAATGTACAAGGATAGAAGATAAAATGTTGACGGGATTTATCTATACCAGACTTTAAAACAAACGAGACATAAGGCAGATGATTTGCCTCTTGATAAAACTTTGCCAACTTACAACATAAGAAGTATTGTTTTATGGATTGAATGAACTTGTAGAGCTAGTGTACTAGTGGTCTCAAAAGATTCAATGTCCAAGATGGCAACCCTCAGGAACAGCAGATTGTGAATCTTCTTAAGAAAGAACAGCTCCCCCAGAACAAGAATATAGTTGTTGGGGTTGGTATTGTTGGCATGGCTTGTGCCATCAGGATCTTAATGAAGAACTTGGCATATGAGCTTGCCCTTGTTTATGTCACAGAATCCAAGCTAAATGGAGAGATGATGGATCTCCAGCATGGCAGACTTTACCTTAAAACACCAAAAATGGTCTCCAGCAAACACTATAGTTTGACTGCAAATTCCAAGCTGGTCATTATCACAGCAGGAGTTGGTCAGCAAGAGGGAGAGAGCCAACTCAATTTGCTCCAGTGAAGTATGAACATCTTTAAGTTCATCATTCCCAACATTTTGAAGTACAGTCCACGCTGCAAGTTGCTTTTTTCTCAAATCCAATGGATGTAAGAACTTCCATGACTTGGAAAATCAGTGGCTTTCCCAAAATCTGAGTTATTGGAGTTAGCTCGGTTTTGTTACCTGATGGGAGAAAGTCTGGAAGTTCACCCACTGAGCTGTCATGAATGGATTCTGAGAGAGCATAGCAATTCCAATGTGCCTGTGTGGGCTGGTGTGAATGTTGTCGGCATCTCTCTGAAGTTTCTGAACACAGAATTGGGCACTGATGCAGATAAACAGCACTGGAAGGTTGTTCATAAGCAGGTGATTGACAGCACATATGAGGTGATCAAGCTGAAAGGGTACACATCCTGGACCATTGACTTTTCTGTGGCAGTGTTGGCCAAAAGCATAAAGAAGAACCTTAGGCAGGTGCTTGCAATTTTCATGATTAAGTGTCTCTAAGGAATCAGTGACGAATGTCGTCCTCAGTGTCCCATGTATCCTGGGACAAAATGGAACCTCAGATGTTGTGAAGGTGACACTGACTCCTGAAGAACATATAAGAAAATTAACATAACAGCCTGCATCCTATCTGAGCACCTTGTGTATTCAATCATCTTGCATGTTGTCATGGTAAAAGATCTGGAGAGACTAGGGCTTCAACAGACATTTTTCAAAAATAAATTTATAGCCAGCCAACATTCAGCACAAACTTAAAAGGAATCTCAAAACATTCTAATAAACTCAGAAACAAGAGGCAGATGTTCACTTTCCCCACACCTATAGACCTATTCAACATAATACTTGAAGACATAGCCAGAACAATAAAAGAAACAAAAACAAAAAATTGATAGAGATAATATGTATTAAAATACACACACTGGGAACAGCGGAGAGCACCAAAACATCGGATATCCAGAGATCCAGGCCTGGTGAGACTGCACTGCGAGTACCCAGGGCACAGAGAGGTCTGGGCTTAGAACTCAGAAAGCCCCCCCCCCCCAATTAGTTCAGGGGAGCATCAGGAACTCTGCCATAGGGACTCAGTTTCCACCCGGAATACCCTTGCTTGTGGTCCAAATGCTCAAGTCATTTGCCACCGGGAACAGCAGAGATCCAGGGACACAGGCCTGGTGAGACTGCGCTGCATGTAGCAGGGACTTGGAGAGGGCTAGGCCTAGCACACTGGAGGTGCGGCCCTCCAGTTGGTCCAGGGGAGCAGGAACTCTGCCTTAGAGATTGGGGTCCCCTGAAAGGCCCTTGAGTGCTAAACAAATGCTCAAGTCATTTGCCACCTAAAACAGCTGAGATCCAGGGACACAGGCCAGGTACATGGGAGAGAAGGGAACCAATCACTGACAACAAGACCACATATAATCACAGAAAACAAGATGGCAAGAGGGAAGCAAAAGAACTTACCCAATGGAAACCAAGACAGCCTGGCAACATCAGAACCCAGCTCTCCCATCACAGCAAACAGCAGAATGCCAAACACACCAGAAAAAGAAGACTCAGACCTGAAATCATACCTCAAGATGATGATGGAGATCTTTAAACGAGAATGGGAGGAAAAGTGTAAAGAAATAGAGGCTCTTAAAGAGGAAACAAGAAAAGCACTCAAAAAATCAAAGAACCAGATGAAAACAGAAACTAAGTGATGAAGGAATTGAAGAAGGAATTTAAAATGGAAATGGAAAGAATAAAGAAAACACTAAAAGAGATAACCCTAGAGGTAGAAAACCTAAAAAAGAAATCAGGAGTCACAGATGTAAGCATCTCCAATAGACTACAAGAGATGGAAGAGAGAATCTAAGGATCCGAAGACAACATTGAAAACATAGACAAAACAGTCAGAGAAGATGCAAAAGCCAAAAAGCTCCTAATCCAAAATGTCCAGGAGATCCAGGACACATTGGACCAAACCTAAGGATAATAGGAATAGAAGAGGGCAAAGAATATCAACTAAGAGGCACAGTAAATATCTTCAAAAAAATCATAGAAAATTTCTCTACCCTTAAGAATGAGATGACCATGAGCCTACAGAACTCCAAATAGAGTGGAGCAGAAAAGAAATTCCTCCCACCACATAATAGTAAAAACACCAAGTGCACAAAGCAAAGAAAGAATAATAAAAGCAGTAAAGGAAAAAGGTCATGTAACATATAGAGGCAGACCAATCATAATCACACCCGACTTCTCAACAGAAACTAGAAAAGCTAAAAGATACTGGACAGACATCATGCAGATGCTAAGAGAACACAAGTGTCAGCCCAAGATGCTATAACCAACAAAACTCTCAATCACCATAGATGGAGAGAGCAAGATATTCCAGGACAAACCTAAATTTACCCAATATCTGACCACAAACCCGGCACTACAAGGAATTATAGGGAAGAAAGTCCAATACAAGGAGGGGAATTACATCGTAGTAAAAACAAGAAAATAACTAAGCGAGAACACCAAAAGAAGAAAGACACACAGGCACAATTCTATCTCTAAAAGCAAAAATAGCAGGAAAGAGCAACCACTATTCCTTGATATCTGTTAACATAAATGGACTCAATTCCCCAATAAAAACACATAGTCTATCAGACTGGATACATAAACAGAATCCAGCACTTTGCTGCACACAGGGAACTTATCTCAGAGACAAAGACAGACACTATCTCAGAGTAAAAGGGAAAAAAACCTACCAAGAAAACGGCCCCAAGAAAGAAGCTGGAGTAGCCATTCTAATATCAAGTAAAGTAGATTTCCAACCAAAAGTTATCAAAAAAGATAAGGAAGGACACTATTTACTCATTACAGGGAAAATTTTACAAGAGGAACTCTTAATCCTTAGCATACATGCTCTGAATACAAGAGCACTGATATTCATAAAAGAAACCATACTAAAGCTCAAAAACACATTGTACCCCACACAATAATAGTAGGAGACCTCATCACCCCATTCTCATCAATGGACTGATGATGGAAGCAGAAACTGAACAAGGATGCAGTGAAACTAGGAGAGGTTATGGACCAATTGGATTTAATAGACATCAGCAGAACATATTATCCGAAAACAAAAGAATACACATTCTGCTCAGCACCTCACGGTACCTTCTACAAAATTGACCATATAATCAGTCACAAAACAAGCCTCAATATATTCAAGAAGACTGCAATACTCTCATGCATCCTACAGATCACCATGGTCTAAGGCTGGTCTTTAATTACAACAAAGATAACAAAATGCCCATATACATATGGAAACTAAACAATGCTCTATTAAACGATAGCATGGTTAAAGAAGCAATAAAGAAAGAAATTAAGGATTTTCTAGAATTTATTGAAAATGAAAATACAACATCCCCAAACCTATCGGATGCAATGAAAGCAGCACTAAGAGGAAAATTCATAGTTCTGAGTGCTTCCAAAAAGAAACTGGAGAGAGCATACGTCAGCAACTTGACAGCACAGTTGAAATCTCTAAACAAGAGGAAGCAAATACACCCAAGAGGAGTAGACAGCAAGAAATAATTAAACTCAGAGCAGAAATTTATCAAGTAGAAACAAAAGGAACCATTCAAAGAATCAACAAAACCAAGAGCTGGTTCTCTGAGAAAATTAACAAGATTGATAAATCACAAACCAGACTAATAAGAGGGAAATAAGAGAGTATCCAAATTAATAAATTCAGAAAGGAAAATGGGGATATAACAACTGAAACTGAGGAAATTCAATAAATCATCAGATCCAACTACTGAAGCCTATACTCCACAAAGCTGGAAAATGTAGAGGAAATGGATGAACTCCAAGAGAGATACCAGATACTAAAATTAAACCAGGACCAGGCAAACTATCTAGATATTCCATAACACATAAAGAAATAGAAGCAGTCACTAAAAGCCTGCCAACGAAAAAAATGCCCAGGTCCAGAGGGGTTCAGTGCAGAATTCTATCAGATATTTGTTAATGACCTAATACAAACACTCTCCAAACTATTACATAAAATAGAGTTAGATGGAAATCTACCTAACTCATTTTTCCAGGCCACAATAACCCTCATTCCTAAACCACACAAAGACCCTACAAGGAAAGAGAACTTCAGACTAAACTTACTTATGGTCATTGATGGAAAAATACTCAACCAAATCCTTGCAAACAGAGTCCAAGAACACATCAAAACAAAGATTCAACATAATCAAGTAGGCTTCATTTCCAGGATTAAGGGATGGTTTACTATATGGAAATCCATCAACTTAATCCACCATATAAACAAACTCAAAGAGAAAAACCACATGGTGCTCTCACTAGATGCAGAGAAAGCATTTGACAAAATTCAACACCCCTTCATGTTAAAAGTCTTGGAAAGAACAGGAATCCAAGGCCCATAATATACATAATAAAAGCAATGTACAACAAACCAACAGCCAACATCAAACTTAATGTTGAGAAACTTGAAGCAATCTCATTAAAATCAGGGATTAGACAAGGCTGCCCACTGTCCCCCTACCTATTCAATATAGTACTGAAATTACTAGCCAGAGCAATTAGACAGAAAAAGGTAATCAAAGGGATACAAATTGGAAAGGAAGAAGTAAAAACATCACTGTTTACAGATGACATGATAGTGTATGTAAGTGACCCCAAAAATTCCACCAGAGAACTTCTACAGCTGAGAAACAAGTTCAGCAAAGTGGCTGGATAAAAAATTAACTCAAACAGATCAGTAACTTCCCTCTACTCAAAGGACAAACATGTGGAGAAAGAAATTGGGGAAAAGATACCCTTCACAATAGTCGTACACAATATGAAATACCTTGGTGTGACTCTAATTAAGCCAGTGAAGGACCTGTATGACAAGAACTTCAAATCTCTGAAGAAGAAAATCGAGGAAAATTTCAGAAAATGTAGGGATCTCCCATGTTCATGAATTGGAAGGTTAAACATTGTAAAAATGGTCATCTTATCAAAGCAATCTACAAATTCAATGCAATCCTCATCAAAATTTAAACCCAATTCTTCATAGAGTTGGAAAGAGCAATGTGCAATTTCATCTGGTATAACAAAAGAACTAGAAGAGTGAAATTCATCCTCAAGAACAGGAAAACATCTGGAGGTATCACCGTCCCTGACCTCAAGCTATATTACAAGGCAATTGTGTTAAAAACTGCATGGTATTGGTACAGAGATAGGCACATGGATAAATGGAATAGAATAGAAGATCCAGAAACAAACTCTCACATAAATGGTCACTTGATTTTTGACATAGGAGCTTTAAACATTCAATGAAAAAAGGATAGCCTATTCAACAAATGGTGTTGGTCCAACTGGCACTCAGCATGCAGATGAATGAAAATAGACCCTTTTTTATCTCCTTGTACAAAGCTCAAGTGCAAGTGGATTAATAATCTCCACATTAAACCAGGTACACTGAAATTATTACAAGAGAAATTAGAGAAAACCTTAGAATACATAGGCACAGGAGAAAATTTCCTGAACAGAACACCAATGGCTCATGTTTTAAGGTCAAATTTCGACAAATGGGACTTAATGAGATTGCAAAGTTTCTGTAAAGGTAAGAACACTGTCAAGAAAAGAAAACGGCAGCCAACAGATTGGGAAAAGATCTTTACCAACCCCACATATGATAGAGTCCTAATATCCAATGTATACTAAGAACTCAAGAAATTAGACACCAGAGAAGTAAATGATCTTATTAAAAATGGGGTACAGAGCTAAATAACAAGTTCTCAATTGAGAAATATTGAGGCTGAGAAGCATCTAAGGAAGTGCTCGACATCCTTAGTCATTAGGGAAATGCAAATCAAAACAACCCTGAGATTCCACCTTACAGCAGTCATAATGGCTAAGATCAAAAATTCAGATGACAGCAGATGCTGGTGAGGATGGTGAGAAAGAGGAACACTTGTCCACTGTTGTTGGGGTTTTAAACTGGAACAATAACTCTAGCGGTTCCTCAGAAAAATAAACATAGTATTACTTGAAGATCCAGTTATTCTAATTCTGGGCATATACCCCAGAAATGCTCCAACATACAACAAAGTCACATGCACCACAATGTTCATACCAGCCCCATTTATAATTGCCAAATCTGGTAATAACACTGCTGTCTTCAGTAGATTAATGGATACAAAAATTGTGGTATATTCACACAATGGAGTACTATGCAGCTATCAGAAACAATGACTTTATTAAATTCTTAAGAAAATGGTTGCACCTAGAGTATATCATCCTGAGTGAGGTAACCTAGTCACAAAAGAACAGACATAATGTGCAGTCACTGATAACTGAATACTAACCCCAGAAAGCTCTGAATACTCCAGAAACAATTCACAGACTACATAAAGTTCAAGAAAAACAAAGGCCAAAGAAAAGTAGCAAAATCATTATGTTTAATCTTTACACACCAAGAAAACTTTTATTATTTCCAGGTTTTATCTTCTTTTACATGTTTTTTATGCTCATTGTAACTAGTAAGATTTTAATGCATACTATCAAATCTTTAAAAATAAGTACTGAGAAAAATGTATCTATATACTTTTATGCAAAAATACTTTTAAAATCTGTACATTTATCTCTGTTTTTAAAAATAAAGTTGTTCATTTAAAACTACACAAGAAAGAATTTAAAATATATTTACTTGCCAAAGATATGATTTTATACGTAAAACACCCTATGAATTCTACCAAGAATTTTCTACAGCTGATATATACCTTCAATGAAGTATCACAATACAGAATTAATATAGAAAAATTAGTATTCTTTCTATTTACAAATATTAAAATGACTGAGAAAGAAGACATGACAAGGAAACCTTTTACAACATTCTAAAAAATTAGCTTGAGATAACATTAACAAGATAAGAGACTTGTGTAATGAAATCATTAATATGTAAAAGTAGAAACTAAACAAATCAGAAAAGAGAAAGATTTCCATTCTCATTCATCAGGATTATTAATATATTAAGGTGCCTCATCCTACCATAAGTAGTACATAGATTCAACACAATTCCAATCGAATTCCCACACAATTCTTCATAAAATTAAAAAAAATTTTTTTTCTTCATGTGGAAACACAAACACAACAAAAAACAAATGAAAGTTGCTAATAAAATTTTTAATACTAAAAGGTCATTACATTCTCAGATGTCAAGTTGTAGCACAGAAATATAAGGGGCAAAAAGAATATAAGGTTAGTTTATAAACAGATCTTTTGAGATCAAGCTAAGTTGGCTCCTGCAGTAGGCTAGAGGAGAAAGAGGACCATAGCTCTGTGACAAGCTCACTGCCCCCAAAACATAAGAAAAAGAAATTGCCTAAACAGATATCCATTGAAAAAAAGTGCCTAAGGTTTTTGATAAAGATGCTAAAATTCAGCTCTTCACAGTTCATGACTTCTGGTGGAGAGATGGGAAAGAACTAAGTTATCTTTAAGGAACTGGTCACTGGGAATTTGACCATACATTCCAGTATTTGGGCAACAATCACTGAACTTTGTATATGAAGGATCAAAGGATGTGAGGGTGGACCTGAGAGGAATGGAAGAGTGTGTGATAGGGGTGCATTGTATGAGGTTCCCAAATAATCAATAAAAATATTATGTTGAAAAAACAAAACAGCAAAAGAACAAAACAAATAAAACACATATATTGATTTATGAAATCACATTGAAGACCCTGATATTACTCTACACAGTTACATACACAGATACTTAACTTTTGGCTAAAAAAAAAAAAAAAAAAAAAAAAAACCCAAACCCCAAAATACCTGTCGCTACTGTCCCTGACCAGCAGAAAAGGAGTGATGGCACAGCGTTCTTCTCAAAGTAGTTCATTCAGGAACTTTCCAGCATGCAAGTGAAAGTCTACCCTTGCCCCCAAGCAGAGTCCCTTTTATCCTCTCTCAACTCCACCTCCTCAGTCCATGTTGCGTGGCTGCAGTTCATAGGTTCGCTTCATCTTGCCTAATCGTGAGTGCGCCTGTGCAGCTTAAAGGAATGATGTGGCTGGATTCGGGAGTGGGAGGAAGGCAGGGGCCAGTCACAAGGTTTGGCCCAAGTCCCAAGTGCCATCTTGGAATTATTGCCACACCCGCTCTCCACAAAATCCCTTATATTTTTGGTTTTCAGCCTAGCCTGTAACGACTGAGCCATCTTTCTTATTCTTTAATTATTATTGTTATATATACATAAATATATATGAATAAATATATAAATGTAAAAGTTACTTAAAATAAGATATATTAAATTTACATGATTTTATTTCATCCTCTTTGTTCTTAATTATTTTTCTGTAATAAGCATGTCAAATATAGGAATAATATTAAATTACATTTGATTTTACAAATAGCTCATAAATTCTGATTATGCACTTACCTAATAGTCTCATGTTGTATTTAATCACAAGGACGTTTTGAGAGAAAGTTCAAAGTTTAAGATACTTTGAGACACAGAGGAAATAAAGTCACCAAAAGGTCTCAGGAAGCCAGTGCGAGACACAAGAGACAGTTGCTAAAGAAAAGCTTCATTTAAGCACAGTCATTTGAAAACAAACACCACAGGAAACAATCCATATTATCTTTTATTTGCTGAATCTTTTTGGTTTTAGTACTGCCAATTCCACCCCTGCAGTTCAGAACTGGCAGCAAAATCTCTGTTGTTTTCCAGCAGCTCTCACAAGCTGATAAGAAAGCAAACTTGAAGGAATTTTAAAAAAGAAAGAAAGAAAAGATGGACAAAAAGAAAAAGGAATGAACTATAACGTCCAATTTTCCTCTTTCTCTATGTGTGTTTTATTTCTTACAGTTTTATCCAGAACAAAGCAAAGCTTGACAATGGGAACTCAAGCATGACCTAGAAACACTTCCAACAAAACTACCATAAACTGTCATTTTAATGGTTTTATGCATCCTTCTGAAGTCTTCAGTAGTAAGACTTACATCTTGGAAGCTTAACAAATGTTAGTTTATTCTTGTGCCCTCAGAAAGTAAAATCTTTTAATCTTTCGAGCTACAGAAATATATATTCTCACTGTGAGAACCACCCTGTAACTAGGATATTCTTTGGTACAGTCATTTATTTAAGTAAGCCATGTGTTATATTTTTGGGAAAAATGCATCCTCATGATGGAAAAAAAAAAGTACTCGTTCCACGCCTTAGCTGACAATGGTTTATTTTCCAGGTGGGGCCAGTAATTCTCTCTCATTTTCCATGTTAATTAAAAATAACTATCGTGTTTTTAAGTAGCTTATTGTGATTCACTCTCTGGCTATTTGGGACACGTTTTTGGAGCAGAGGCCTTGAAATAGTCTGCTTGGAATTGTTTCATTATTGCAGCTGTTTTAGACTTAAGGATGTGTATTTTCTCAATGGTCATAAGTTTTGGGTTTTGTTTTGTTTTGTTTTTTAGTGAGACAAGGTCATGGCTCTCTGCCATTATTTTTTAGCTTTAGTTTGTTGAAAGTATTTTTGAGTGAGACTTTCCAAAGAGAGTAATGACAAGTTTTCTTTGTGGCCCTAACATCTTTGTCTTTTTGTATGCCATGTTCTGTCCTAGTAAATTTGACTCTTAGGATCTGAATTTCAGTTTCTGCTTAAACTATTTATTTGTCATGGGAATTGTGAGTTGCTACTTTTGAATGGTAGCCTGTTTTTTTTCAGTGATAAATTCTAAAAGGTACATTAGATTTAGAAGAGACCCTGCTAAGCCATCTTGAAACCAAACTAGAAAACTGAATTATTGACTGGCTAGGGCCAGAGACAGATGTTTTCTTTCTACATCTTCTGGATAGTGTTAAACACACCAAAGCTATTCAGAGTCCCCTGCTGGGCTCCAGTCCCCAGGAGTTGGATTTCTTGTAGCAAAGCCTCCTCAGCTTGGCACTGCTGACACCTAGGTTGACCAGAAGGCCTCAGTTCTCTTCTGTGGCTATAATAAGAGCACATGAATTTAATGATATTCTTATATTCAACCCCACAACTAAAATCAAGAGTCAATACTTTATGTGACCAGAGCCTACATTAAGGGCTATGCATAGAAGCTGATAAAACTGGGGTATTTGACCCAAATAGGAAGATGTAAGTAGCCAACGGATACGAATAAATAAGTCTAATAGTAAAACCTCTGAGAAGGGTATTTTTAAACAATGCTTAACAGAGTTTACAATTAGGTACAGAACACCATCTTAATTAGAGTAATGTTTGTTGTGATACCATCTCATCTTAGGTAAATTGATATTAAGAATTCAATACTTGAAATGCTCCCAGAATGATTATGATCTTGTGTGCTGATTGGACTGTCATTCTCCCCAGAAGCGGGGAGTTTAGTTGTGAGTCATCTTTTCTTATTCCCTATTAAGATGGGCTTATACATGACCTAAACAATACTACAGAAAAGCACAATGAAGAATAGAGTTGTAGGTTCAAGCAGTTAGGTTCCTAATAAGATTCCAGTGACTTTAAAAATAGTACCAAGAATTGACAAAAAAAATCCATTAAATTTAAAGGCATCTTTGGGACAAAAGAAATAATAAACAAAGAAACTTGTGCAGCATGGGGAAATTTTTTCTCCCAACTAACTAAGAATTATATCCAGGTATATATCTATGTATATATCTCTATGTCTGTATACATATATATCTGTCTGACAACTATCTATCTATCTATCTATCTATCTATCTATCTATCTATCTATCTATCTATCTATTTATCTATCTATGTATCTGTCTATCTATCTATCTATCATCTATCTATCTATCTCTTTATCATCTATCTACCTGTACATCTGGATATTTATAGAGATAATATCTATATTTCTAAAAACCTCTATATTTATTTATATTTCTATATCTACATATCTCTATAAATCATTTATATCTATTTATCTATCTATATATGTATATCTACATGTCAACATAGTTATATATCTGTATATCTATTTATCTACATATCTATACATCTTTGAATATTTATATATTTATATAGATGTATATCATCTTTGTATATATGTATGTATGTATGTATCTCCATCTATCTCCTTATATATCTTTGTATCTATTTATTTATTTATGTATATACCTATACATCTTTATGCATATTTTCATTTATTTATGTATCTACATCTATATATACATATATGTATATATATTCATATTTCTAAATATCTATATATATTTACATATACATCTATCTGTATATCTACATATGTACATATCTATCTATATTTCACATAGATATGCATATATACATATATTCACACATATACACACATACATTTTATATAATAAAGCAGCAGTTATAATCCATTCAATGGATTGGATAAACAGTTGAATACATTGCTGCTAAGTGGATAAGTTTAATTGGTCCAAAAACCACATAAATGTTTAATATTTTTAGATAAATAGAAAGGAAAATCAAATTTGACGAAAAATGCTATATCGCCTCAAATAAAAATTCTTGCCATATAGTTCTGGTCGGTAACCAAAAGCAAGGATTGTAGCCTATAATTTTTGGGGATCTTCTGGGATCTCTTTGACAAATAAATCATAGGCAGAATGGTAACACTATATTACTGAAGAAATTCCATAATTTGGTGACACAATATAGAAAAATGGTTAGCTGAACCAAAATCTTTTACCCTATTGGCTAGTATCTGTAGTGTTAGAAAATGATATAAGTTTCTAAATTGTTTATCTTGAGAACGGGGCAATGTTTTCTCAGTCAAAATGCTATGGTAGTACCTTCCCATCAAGTTGTGCCCCTTTATTTATGAATATTTTAGGGTAGTCAATTCTTAATGATTAGATTTGAGGCTGGTTCCATAGGAAGGAACTCAATACTGTTTCTGTTAGAAAGATCACAGTCTTAATGTGGGTTTACTTTTTTCTAGGTGGTAATTTTCTAAAAGTATTTACCAGTAATCCATGCCTCTATCCACGGATTCAGTGCTATGTCAAATCTATATACGTCAATATCCTTACTACATCCAGCAGTGATTAATTCAGAAACACTAGTGTAACTAGACAATAACAACTGATAGTAATCAACCTTAAATGTGACAACTATATTATCCTTTCCAAAGATCAAGTAATATCACAGAAAAGGAGGTTAGAAGATGTAAGACCTAAAGTATGAAAAGATTTGAAAAAAAAAAAAAGGATGTCTTCTGGATATTGCGTGCCCATTACACTAATGAAACTGTTTGTACTTGTAAAAGGCCTATGCACGATTGGGAACATCAAAATTTCCTTAAGAGTGGGCAGGGACACAGGAAGCTCAAACCATACTTGAGGAACTTTTGTCAGGTAAAGCTTACAGGACGAAGGGTTGTTCCTTTCTCAGTGGTACAGTCAGTGATGAGTTGCTTTTGCTCTAGGAAATCACCTTGCACATATACTTTGGCAAGAAAATCTGATTAAATTTAGTTGCTCAAACATTCAACAAAAACATGATAGTTAATGAAGGACTATTGAAAAGAAAGACTTCAGTGGCCTCAGGAGGAGATTAAAAAGAGGAATGAGACTTGAAAGTGTTTAAAGTTTATTATATACATGTATGAGGTACAATCAATAAAAGCTCAAATTATAAAAATCAAAGTGATTATCATTAAAGAAACAAATGAACAAAAATAAAGTAACAGATTTGAGACAAGATGCAGGGAATAGAAGAAAACTGTTGTTGCAAGGTAAATTAGTCCAGTAAATATTCAAGTAAATATGAGCCGTTATTCAAAAAGTAAAAGTACAACTGCTGTATATCAACTAGATATATCTATTTTGAAAATATAGCTCAACCAATCAAAGTCAGTTTACTATCTAAATTCTTGGATATCCATGGTTACTGCTAGGCCAATAATATTAGTCAATTTATGACACAAGCTTAGTTGACCATCAATGTGTGGATGTTTACATGTGATTTTTACTTGGTCATGAATTAGAAATTAAGCTATATCATTTTAAAGACAGAATATTAAAATGAAAATTTCATTATGCTAATAATCATGTCCTAACAAGGTAAGTGTCATGTTTCCCCTCATATATGTAAATTTACTGGGGGCACGTGGGTATGAAAGTAAAAGGAAGAAATTTGGTACTATGAAAAGGAAGAGACAAAGATAGGGAAAAGCCACAAAGAAAGTGAGTATGATCAAAATATATGGTGTGTTTATGAAATGTGGAAGTGCTGTGGGGAAGAGGAGATAGTTTAGTTGGCATTGCATACTAGACAGAATGAGGATTGGTGCTTGGAACCTTGGAGCCCATGTCATAGCTGGGAGTTGCATCTGGGAGGCAGATTTTTGAGATCTGACAGACTAGCATAGGAAACGAGCTTCCAGAGCATTGTGAGAACCATATTTTAAATATCATGAACAGCAGCTGAAAGAAATACATGCCATTTAAATTTTGTATCCGAAAGCATTTACACACATACATGTGTACACACACATATCCACTTGTGAGTACATGTGCAAAAATATGAATACAAAAATAGATCACACCTATATGCACACACACTTACACACATTTAAAATTAAAGAAAATCTTAAATGAAATCAATTACTTTAAATAACTGGTTAAAACAAAATATAAGAACAATTTAAATTTTATATTTAACTAAAACTACTTTGATTTTTTTTTAGATGAGTGCCTGATTCCTGTATCTTTACTCATAGATGAATGTATGCTTGAGGCAATGGCCTAGAATATCTTGCTGTCTATTCTTGTATGAAGGGTTTTAACCTGAGTAAGAAAACAAAAATAAAAACAACAACAACAAAAAAAAAAAATAGAGCTTTCAAAGATCCCTAAATTTCTAGAGGAGTGAAACCATTTTAGTAGCAGGAAGTTCATTCCTATGGTATTAGCCCCCTAAAAGCAAGGCAATAGCTTATCTCTCCCCTCATTCAACCATTTAATTATTAATTCACTCGCTAGTAGCTAGTGGTTTAAATTTTAATTCACTTAAGAAATAAGTGTTTGGTGTTTGCTACCAATAATCAAAGAGATAAGATAAAATTTCCCCTTAGGCCAGGAGCAATAGCTCAGTGGTTTATGTTGCTCACTAATCACACAAAGGACCTGGCTCCATTTCCAGTACTCACGTGGCAGCCTACAACCAACATCTTGTAGTTTTCGTTCTAAAGTAGCCCCTCCTTTTCTGAATATTAAGGAACCTGCATGTGCATGTTCACATCCCAACCTGTATATATATTCATAATTAAAACAAAACAAAGCTTCCTTCAATGAACCGATAGAAAAGACATATTGATAAGCATGAAATTACAACTCAGAATCAGATTAAGACTTTAGTTATAAGCACACCATAATTTTAAGTCTGAGAAGAAAATAAGAAGATAATTCTATATAAGTATATGTAAGTAAGTGAGTGTAAGTAAGGAAAATGTAAGTCCAGCATACACCGGCTGATATGAGGTCCCCAATACATATACAGCAGAGGACTGTGGGGTCTTGACTTAGTGAGAGAAGATGCATCTATCCTTCAAGAGATTTGCAGCCCCATGGAGTAGGGAGGTCTGATGGGATGGGGAAATATAATGGGTATATCATCTTGAGTTGGGGGGTGGGAGGAGGTATAGGATGTGGAATAGTCAGAGGATGGACTGAGAGCAGGATAAAGACTGGGATGTAAAACAAAATTAAGAATTCAAATTTAATGTGTGTTTATATACGTAAATGACGTATAAAAAGAAATCTGTAAGTACGTGGATTATTACATGAGCTCATTCAACTCTATTTAACAATAAAATAATGTTATTGGAACTGAAAGATTATTAGATATCTTCAAGTTTTAAAGTTGGCCAAAATAATCTGAATTTTCTTCATTTTTTTATACCCTATCACAGAAAAGTACACAAATACCTGGCCACTCCTGACATGACAATCTAAAAATTATCATGGGCAGTGTCAGGACCTCTCAACTCAGAGCTTGGGTTTTCAAGATCTTTGCAAATTTCAGAAAGGTTCTAATTTGTGCAAATACTTAGACAATGATTGTAACAATAAGCACATCCCATGACAATTTAAGGCACCGAAAATTACCATGCTTACCGAGGGAAAGGTTATCCTGTCAGCAAGAGTGTCTCTCATGGAGTAAGAAAAAGACATGAGCTGACATTTACAGGTGCACTCTGTGGGAATCAATATGAAGGTTATCGGGGGAGGCATGATGACAGTTCTACTCTATGGGATGCTCTCCTTGGGCACAAGCTTTCTGGTCTGTTAGGTGGGTGTATATCCATTTTATTTGTGCCTTTTCAGAACCCAGTGCTTGTTTAGTCTTCATAAGCCACCCATGGAGGACCAACAAGGAAAACATGGTCAAGCGATGATGTTGGTAAGTCTTATATTCCCAGTTGGCTGGGAAACAAAATATTTATATTTGTCTCACTACCAAAGAATATAAACAGTTGCTCTAAATAATCTATTATAAATGTAATCTATAATGAACTGAATTCTTGGAATTTTAGCTTTTATATCAATAATGATGATTAAATGTGTGTGAAATCTGGGGCATGTCATATATGAATGCATATCCAAGACTAACATATAAGATTGTTGTTTTCCCTCTACAGAGATAATAAAATCTCTTTAAAATTCTTCCTTTATTCATCTATTTTCACATTTAACATATAAGCATTAGAAATTATGTGAATCACAGAACAATTGAGCACAAACACAGAGGAAGGAGCCATTGAGAATAGGTAATGGTAGAGGACATCATGAGATCAACAGCAGTTTGGATTAGTATATCATTTAGAGTCTTACCTTATAAGTTTAGTTGGCTGTGTTTCAGATGCAACTGAAAAGACGAGCTGGAAGAAAGTGAGGCCAGCACGGGCCAAATTAAGGTCGTTCACAATATTATATATAAGTGTGGTAGAAAGACATGATTGTTCCAATAGTCAGCATGCAAAGATGGAGCTGGGGTTCTTTCCAGAGTAGCCCGTCATATTATGGAGTACAGGAAGATATTGGGGGATTCTAGAGGGCCAATATGCAAATGGTCACATTTTTTAACTCAACTTTCAGATAGCCGAGAGAATAAAAGGAAGAGGAAGAAAGGGGAATAAGCTGAGGGAGAGTGTGAGGGTATAGTTGGAGTTAGAGTCACAATGGTGGACTGATGCAATCACCTCTGAGTTATGAAGTGTTTTGAATAATATCCAAGGCACAAGACATCTAGAAATATTTATAGTTGTATTCATGAAGGTTTCGTGATTAATATACTATGCAGAATATATGTTTTATATACAGACAGTCAAAGTGCTTATTACTCGTCATTGTACTGGAGGCAAAAGTAGATGTTGCTCATAAAGACTAGTTTAAAAAAATGCTATACTTATAAATGAATTGTAATTGAAGTTTCTTAGTTGCATAAGTAACACACACTCACTTCTTTCCACTTTCTCTAAATTGTCTTCCTTCTTGCTTGTATCTTCCATAGTATCTACTTTCAAAAATAAAGTAACATAACATCAAGTGAGAAACATTAAAGTATCCAACTGTGCCCCACCTGAAAATATGAAGAATCATCCTAAATTTCAATTACAAACTGACCCTATATTAAATACTTATATGCTGACACAAAATAAGCTTACCTTATAATATTCGGTATGTTTCTCTCATTTCCAAACTGATAAAAAAAAATACAGATTCTAGATAAACCAACTGTGTAGAATTTAGTTACTATGAATTTAAAGACACACTGGCTATTGTACTGTGTTCTGCTTCTTTGCTAGGATTTGAGGTGGGGGCATCCAGATGCCAGTCACTTAGAAAAGGCAGATCAAAGGCCAGAATGGCCACAACCCATGTTTGCCTTCAGGTCACTGGTATAATGCCCCAAATTGTCAAGATTGGGCATCCTCATTGTGCATTTTTCCTCTGGACATTGACACTCCAGTCAGGAAGGAGGAAGTGAGCCAAGTTAAGCAGGGTCCTGTATAATTGGGAGGGGTGGGAGAAGAGAAAAGCCTCTTTTAGGAGTCTTAGGCATAGCTCTTTAGGAGAAGAACTTCCATATGGGGATCTTTAATGATACAGTTCTCCGAGACAATTCTTTGTTCATATTGTTTGATTGGGGTGGATGTGGGCACATACACTTTCTTCTATTTGAGATGCATCAGTGATTACGTAGTTCTGGGGAGAAAGGTGTGAGAATGCCCAGAAAAGTATGGTCATTGACTAAAGTCTCAAGGCTATTAAAATGGAGAAGATTCCAGGTACTATGCTACATGACAGAGTTCCTGTAGTTCTCTCAGCTGTGTGTCATCCTTACATGTTCCATAGCAGGGCTATAGACAGGTATAAATTGGCTCTACTCCTACTATTCTCAAATATCTGAGATTCCCAGGGACTGAGGCCACTCAACTTTACAGTTCTTATACCTCTTTCATAGCACGGTCCCACATTCCCTATAGCTAAGCTTTATGAAAACACTAAATAAACATTATTATCATTGCTATTATGTATATTATTATGATTAATAATTGTGGTGTGTGTGTGCATGTGTGTGTGTGTGTGTGTGTGTGTGTGTAAACTTTAGGTTAAAATATTCAGACATTTAAAATGTATAGTGAAATTTATGTTAATCAGCACAATCACCATTTGAGACAATTTACATTTATGGGTTAGTTCACCTTTACAAGTGCACTTAGAATAGAGAAATAAGTTGTTGTTGTGTACAGTTTTGTGTTTGCTCAATCTGTAATGGCTTTTCTCTGATGTATTAAATAATCTGTATTCAGGTACCATGTTTATGTCTTATCACTCAAACTGCTCTGTTCCCAACATGCCTTTCTTAGTGCATCACCATAGACCATTAATACTTCATTTCATTTACACAAGCCTCCTTTAAAATTTTGCATTTCTGATGCACAGAATTTCACAATGAGCACTGGTCCCTCAGTAAGTCATGTGTAGAGAAAAATGTAAACAGTGGTAGTTTAAAAATTCAGAAAAATGAAGTTGTAAAGATGACTTAAATCACATAGAATTTTTATTCACAAATTTCTAGATTTCTTTTCTTATCTTTCTATTCTTTCCTCCATCCTCCTAACCCTGTCTCTTCTTCAGCACACATTGAGGAAAGGCATGGTTAACTGGTATGAAGGGGGCAGCCATGGAGCAGACGGTCAGATCATTAACAGATGGTGAGAAGTTCAGAAATCGACAGTGGTATAGCGTCTGCTTTTCACTATTCTCCTGGTTTTAGTAAACTTATGCAAATATCTGCATAGGGAAGAATGTCTATGAACTACCTCTGCCTGAATATTCTCACCTGTGTTCATATTTTCTAGAGGAGACCACATTTGTCATGTATTTAGCAGTCTTTTTGCTTAAGCATGATTGTTGTGTTCTCTTTGAATACCCATATAGGTCCTAAAGTACTATCTACACCTGTGCATTAGTATAAAAATACCTTAGATTATTCACTTTATAAATCTGTCAGGTTTGGTATGGCTACATATGTGGAGGTGTGGTACAGTTTCTGTGCCTGGGTCCTTGCCAGGTAGTTGATCGATCCCCATGATCTCTACCTGTGCTGATGGTTTCTATCATCCTGAAACTGATCTGCTCTCTCTTCTATTTTACTTTTATTCTATTTTTATGGGAAATACACTTCCACTGTTATTCAGACCTAATTACGCCATAATCAGTGACACAGATGTGGTTCTCAGGAATGAAGAATGGAGACGCTCATGAGGCTGTGGGGGATGAGAAAAAAGCATCCTGATTGGCCTTTAGGGGCATGGGAAAGGACTTGGACAATATAACCACAGAGGCAATAAGCACCTGCATGGTCCTTTGCAGAAATTGTTTATTGCCAGACATGGCCATAGATTTAGAATAATGAGGAAATACATGTACCCTTTGTCCAGTGACTGCTGCATTAATTAGCCAGGGTAGATTTAGGGACAACAGGATAGGGAGTTAAAGTGGTCTAAAGGAGAAAACGCATAGATAGCAGAGGATGGCATTCTCTGGCATCAATGGAAGGAGAGGCCTTTTGTCCAATAAAGGCTCATTTTCCCAGTGTAGGAGAATGACAAGGTGCTGAGGTGCGAGAGGGTGGTTGGAAGGAGAAGTGCCTTCAGGAAGAAAATGAGAGGTGAAGGGGAATGTGATTTTGAGGGAAAGGGATAACAGCTAAAATGTAAATACAGAGTATATCCAATAAAAAAAAAAAAAGAAAAACAAAGGAATCTATAAAATACAAGCAAACAATAGATAGGTTTATTTTAAGAGAGAAAAACATGTATATTATGTAGAAATAAATGGTATTAGAAGGAAAGTACATGAAGCTATAAAATTGCTAGTCAGAAACAAAGATTAAAAAAATTAAAACATGATGTAAAAGCATACAAAAAGTTCTTCATCTTACTATTTGCTTTAAGAATTAGAGATGGAAATATTAGATAAAGAGATATTAGAAAGAGCTATCTGTGTTATTTGCTTAAATTTAAAAACTTTGTAAGAAATCATTTTAACCTTAATAGTCTGTCACCTTTCTGTTTTTATATGAAAATAGTTACTAAAGGCTACCTTCTGCTGTACTGGGAAAGCACAAGAGCTGTACCAGCCACCTGTGATGAGCAGGCTGTGTAAAATCTATTATGAAATGTGCTTTCATGTTGCGTTTAGTTTCTGTTTTGAGGAAGCAGAGGTTGAAACTAAATGATTCAGGACTCATAAAATTTATGTAAGTGTAAGAATTTCTAGAAAAAGAAATTAAAAATGGTCAAAGCCTTGATGATGTAGATTTAGTAAACAAAACACTGGGTTCTGGGTCTCTGGTTGGGAGAAAGCAAATGAGTGAGGAAGTAAAGGAAAAAGAATGAGAAATGAGAAGGCAAAAATGGGAGGGGGGACAGAATACGGTAGAGGAAGAATTGTGAGAATCCTTGGATGAAAAGACTCTTAAACTGACCACTTGAATCCAATACTGACTCCAAGTTCTCAGGACCCTCCTCAGGCTGAGGCTGGACCTCAGAATAAATTAAAATAAAAACCTGATTTCTTACAGGTTTGTAGGTTGGTAAGTCCTGAGTCAATATATCAACAGATTTAATGATTTGGTCTTTTCCTTTTAAAAGTGATATCTTCAGCCTTTGCAGCCTCTTTATAAGGTTGGGGCATTTCCTATCAAATCAGTACCCCGGTGCCTCAACATTGGTTTCAATAGTCTTTGGAGAGCAAAAGAGATTCTATAATGGTTCAATCCAAAAGGACTAATATCCCTCTATCTCGAGACCATAAGTCCTCAGAATTATATATATTCAATAGATTTCCAAAGTCAATTAATGCAACTGCTGCTTTTCCTAGATTGCATATAGTAAACCTTCATTTGTTTATCATCTCAACAAACTTAGAGATGAATTTCATTATATAACAGACAGCAAGTAGGACTAATATCTCCCTCTGACTGTTATTCCTGCTATAGCCCAGGCTCTGGACAGAGCTTTGTCTGTAACCAAGATCACTTTTTTAATTTACTTCACTACCCTGACTTCTGGAGTTAAACACTGCAATTATTTAAATCTCTCTTGCTCTGCACTGATAACTACCAAGTATCAGTTTTCTATGAATTGTTCCTTTAGAATTCATCACAGATTTAAAACCTTTGCTTGTCTCTTTTTTTATGTGTCCCAAATTTCCAGGTCTTATATGGTTAGATTCACAAAGAAATGTAATTATTTTATTACTACAAATAAAAATATCAATGGACATCATGTTCAACAGGTCATATCAAGACATTCTATGATACTAGAATATTGAATTCCCTTTTATTGTTTGACAATGACCTTAAAGTTAACAGATATTGGCCTTGAAGCATAACATGGGCCTGATAAAACTAACATTTCAAGAACAAATTTATTGTTTACTGATGAACTATTTCCTTTATTACAGGTGCAGCACATAGTTGTTGCTTTTTGTCCTTTTGTATAAGGTCCAATGCAGGATCAACTTAAAAATTTTATAAGTCCTTGTCTACAGCTCTGCCTTAGCATTGCCAGGATGATCCACAAGACTGCTTCCACCTCTCATTTCAATATGTGAGAGCACTATTAGCATTTTAGGGGACAAATTTCTTGCAGCATGCAGCTTCACAAAACAAATTAGAGAATTGATACCGATGCTGTTGGGACATTCCTGCTGTCTAGCAAACGGCACAGTTTAAAATCAACTGGATTACATAAAATGCATTTTTTTTTTTTTTTTTGGCTTCAGCTCATGTTTCTCCTTTACTCAGAAAATTAGGAAATTGAATGCAACTTGGGTCTGAAACAACTGGAAATCACAAATTGTCAAAGTCTCGAATAAGTGACGTTCTTATCATTTAAGATCAAACGTGCCAAAAGTTTCTTAGTGTCACAGGTTTTGCAGCTGAACAAATGTACAGGAAAAGCTTTTCTTTCAGAAACAGAATGAAATTTATATATATAGTTGGATCCCTTGTATTTTCCCAGGACAAAGACTGGATGCTATGTACAAAGAAATGCCTTTCACAACAAAATTAACTGTATAAAATGAAGTATTTTTTTTCTGTTTTATATTTAAGAAAAAAATTATTCAATATTATCTGTATTTACAATTCAGGTATTATCTCCTCTCCACCAATCCTATCCCCCCTCACCCTCCCACAGCCTCCATGAAGGTGCTCCCTCTCCCAACCACCTTCTCCTAATTCAGCATTACCCAACACTGTAAAAACAAGCCTTCACTGGCTGAAAGTCCTGTCCTCTCATTGATGCCAGAGAATGATATCCTCTGCTACATATGTACCTGGAACCATGAGTCTTTCCCTAACAAATCAATGGTTGGTGTTTTAGTCCCTGGGAGCATTGGTGGGTTTGGTTAGTTGAACACGTTCTTCTCATAAGGTTGCAGGCCCGTTCATTTCTTTCAGTTCTTTTTCTAGCTCCTTCCTTGGAGTACCCATGTTCAGTCCGATGGTTAGGTCCAAGCAGCCTCCTCTATCTCAGTATGACTCAGACAGAGCCTCTGAGGAGGCATCCATATCAGATTACTGCCAAGAAACACTACTTGGCATCAGCAATAATGCATGGGTTTTGTGGCTGCCTATAGGATGGATACCCAGGTGTGGCTGTCTTTGGATGATCTTGTCTCCAATCTCTGTTAAATCCACTTGGTTCATAACTTCTGTTAGTTTCACTGTGTCTCTGTTCATTTTCTGCTTCTAATACCTCTCCATTTATGATAGTGGGGTATTTAAATCTCCCACTGTTATTGTGTGTGGTATAATATATGCATTAGTAGAGTTTAGTAGAACTTTAGTAGAGTTTCTTTTATGAATGTGTGTGCCCTTATATTTGGAACATAGATGTTCAGGATTAAGAGTTCATCATGATAGATTTTACCTTTGATGAGTAAGATGTGTCCTTACTTATCTTTTTTATGTCTTCTGGTTGAAAATTTATTTTATTCAATACTGGGATGGCTACTTCATCTTGTTTCTTGGGACTATTTGTTTGGAAAGTTTCTTCCCTACTTTTACTCTGAGGAAGTGCCTGTCTTTGTTAATGCGATCAGTTTCCTTTATGCAGCAAAATGCTAGGTCCTGTTTATATATCCAGTCTGATAGTCTATGCCTTTTTATTGGGCAATTAAATCCATTGATGTTAAAAGATATTTAGGAATAATGATTGTTGTTACCAGTTATTTTTGTTTTCTGAGGCAGAGTTATGTTTGTGTGCCTTTTTTCTTTTGGTTTTATTGCAAGAAGATTATTTTCTTGCTTTTCCTAGGGTGTAGTTTCCCTCCTTGTGTTGGGGTTTTCCATCTATTATCCTCTGTAGGGCTGGATTTGTGGACAGATATTGTGTAAATCTGGTCCTGTCCTTGGACACCCTTGTTTCCCCATCTATAGTTACTGAGAGTTTTGCTGGATATAGTAACCAGGGCTGGCATTTCTGCTCTCTTATGATCTGTATGACATCTGTCCAAGATCTTTTAGATTTCATAATTTCTGTTGTGAAGTCTGGTGTGATTCTGATTGGTCTGCCTTCATATGTTACTTATCCTTTTTCCCTTATTGCTTTTAGTATACTTTCTTAGTTTTGAACATTTGGTGTTTTGATTACTATATATTGGGGGGAATTTCTTTTCTGGTCCAATCCATTTGGAGTTCTATAGGCTTCTTGTATGTTCATGGTTATCTCTTTCATTAGGTTAGGGAAGTTTTCTTCTATAATTTTGTTGAAGATATTTACTGGGTCTTTCAGTTGGGAGTCTTTGCTCTCTTTTAGCCCTATTATTCTTAGATTTGTATTTCTCACTGTATTCTGGATTACCTGGATGTTTTGGATTAGGAGCTTTTTAATTTTTATGTTTTCCTTGACTGTTGTATCAATGTTTTCTGTTATCTTCTCCCCCTGGTATTCTCTCTTTCATCTCTTGTATTCTGTTGGTGATGCTTGCATACGACTTCTGACCTCTTTCCTAGGTTTTCTATTTCCAGGGTTGTCTCTCTTTGTGTTTTCTTTCTTTGTTTCTATTTCCGTTTTTAGAACCTGAATGATTTTGTTCAATTCCTTCATCTCTTTGCTTGTGTTTCTTTAAGAGCTTGTATTTGTTTTTCTGTGTTCTGTATTTCTTTAAGGGATTTATTCATGCACTTCTTAAGGGTCTCTATCATTAGCATGAGGCGCGATTCTAAGTCCAAATCTTGTTTTTCTAGTGTGTTGGGATATACACTGCTTGCTGTGGCGGGAGAGCTGGGTTCTAAAGTTTCCAGATTGTCTTTTTTTCTGTTGCTTAGATTCTTCAGCATGCCTCTTGCCATCTTCTTACCTTCAATGTTAGTTGATCTTGTTGTCTCTGAACGGAGCTTGTCTTCTCTGTGTCTGTGGGCCGTGGGCTCTAGAAGGAGATTGCTCCTGGGTGTTCAACTCTGTATGGGCAGGCTGTGAGTTCCTATTTTAATGGGCTGACTCTAGCTCTGGGTGCAGATGGACTCCTGAAGGGCACTGATCCAAGCAGTAGTGTGAAACCTGCACCCTGAGAGTTCCCAGAGGGCTGTCCCAGAAAATCAGTGGAGAGGCTCACCACTGGGATCAGTAGGGCGTGCACTCCTACATCTTCCCTGGGCGCTCAGTTCTCTGCGGGCAGGGCATGAGTCCTAATGGTAGTGCACCTGATCTACCTATGGCTCTGGGTCTAGATCATAAAACATTTCTTTTTCTAGTTCTTCTTTGGCTTTCTCCACCACATCCTTCTGCTATGTATTTGATAGGCACAGTCTTGTACTATAACCCTCATAGACTGACACACAGCTCCAGTTCCAGTGATATAGGGCTTCTTTTCAAAATGTTTTTTCTGTAAAGCTCTAATTATTATGTATTTTGTACTTAATTTCTCTTTAAATAAGGGTAGGTGCCTGCAGTCATGGCATAGTGCGATGTGGACATCAAAGAAGAACGTGGGGAGTTAGATTTATCTTTCATCGCTGTGCATCTCTGGACTCCATGTGAGGTTCTGAGGTTCATTAGCAAATATTCATACACGGTGAATGTCTCATCCACTGAATATTATTATTATTACTATTTAATTAATAGACTCCCAGGTTCATCCTCTTTCTTTAAACTCTACCTGTAAACTCTGACATTATTTTTGCATGATTAATACGTCCTCTGCTGGTTCTAATTTTTGTTATTATTCTCCTCTGCTTCTAGAAATAAAGAACTATCGACGATCATTCCTGACACCATTTCCAATACTCTATTTTCATTTTATTTCTGAAATGTTATAGTACCCATTATTGTTGTCATTTTCCATAATTTCACAGTTTTTCCTACTTCAACATATGGAGGTAATCATGTGTCTATGTTCCTTGAAAAAAGATGCTAGTGTTCCAGTCCCAAGTAGGAAGAGTGTTTTCTGTTTGTCTCTTCCACCCTACCTCTGACAAGTCATCTTAAGCAACTCCTTACTGTCTTATGTCTTAGGCACATGGGCTGTCATTAACCAAAGGGTAATGTATGTCTCTGTTTGTTGTAGAGAGAATATTATTTTATTTTTAACCTCACATGATAGCTGGTGTCATAAATATAGTACTTATAACAATCTTTTTTTTTGTTTGTTTGTTTGTTTGTTTGGGAGGATTCTTTCAGGCTTTACCTAATGTAGGGAACTACTCAGAGTGAGGTAGAATGAATCATGAACCAGACGATTTTAGTGCTGGTACTATGTCAGGACTTCTAGAGTCTGATCCATATCCATTTACTTTTGTCATATTTTAGCATAGAATAATTTGGGGAACAATGTTTTCAAAGAACGGTTTACTCAGCCCTATAAATACAACAAAGCTTAAGCCATGTTTGCATTGAAGCTCTTTATAAAACCACACATAGCTTTGAAAAACAGGATCTGATTGACTTAAAAATAATGCTAAAATTCCGCCTTCAGAAATTTGAAGTTCTTGAGATTGAAGGGATGCTCATGGATGGAAATATCAACATAGGAAAAATGGCCATCGTGCCTAAAGCAATCTAGACATCAGTACAATCGCCACCAAAAATCCAACTCAATTCTTCACAGAGTTAGAAAAAGCAATTTGCAAATTCATTTGGAATAATAAAAAACCCAGGATAGCAAAAACTATCTTCAACAATAAAAAAACTTCCTGGGGAATCACCATCCCTGACCTCAAGCTGTATTACAGATCAGTTGGGATAAAAACTGCATGGTGTTGGTACAGAGACAAGCAGGTATATCAATAGAACACAACTGAAGACCTAGAAATGAATCCACACACTTGATCTTTGACAAAGGAGCAAAAAACATTCAATGGAAAAGGAAACCCTCTTCAACAAATGGTGCTGGTTCAAGTGGTAGTCAACATGCAGGGAAATGCAAATCGATCCATTTTATCCTTTTTTTTTTTTTAACAAAGCTCAAGTCCAAGAGGATCAAAGATTTCCACATATAACCAGGTACACTGAAACTAATAGAACAGAAAGTAGGGGAGAGCTTAGAACACATAAGCACAGGGGAAATTTTCCTGAACAGAACACAAATGGTTTATACTTTAATATCAAAAATTGACAAATGGGGCCTCATGAAATTGCAAGCTTCTGTATGGCAAAGGATACTCTCAAAAGCAAAAAAATGGTAACCATCAGATCAGGAAAAGATATTTACCAATCCTACATCTGACAGAGGGCTAGTATCCAATAAATACAAAGAACTCAATAAGTTACACTCTCAAAAATCAAATAATCCTATTAAAAATGAGGTATATAGCTAAAAATATAATTCTCAGGTGAGGAATATCGAATGGGTGAGAAGTGTCTAAAGAAATGCTCAGCATCCCTAATCATCAGGGAAATGTAAATCAAAACAACCCTGAGATTCCACCTCACACCAGTTAGAATGACTAAGATCAAAAATTTAGGTGTCAGCAGATGCTGGTGAGGATGTGAAAAAAGTAGAACACTCCTCCACTGTTGGTGGGATTGTAAGCTGGTACAACTACTCTGGAAATCAGTCTGGTAGTTCCTCAGACAATTAGACATAGTAGTACTTGAGGACCCAGCTATACCACTTCTAGGCATATACTCTAAAGGAGCTCCAACATCTCACAAGGACACATGTTCTACCATGTTCATCACAGCCTTATTTATAATATCCAGAAACTGGAAAGAATTCTTATGTCCTTCAACAGAGGAATGGATACAGAAATTGTGGCACATTTAGACAATGGAGTACAACTCAGCTATTAAAAATAATAACGCCATGAAATTCCTAAGCAAATGGATAGAACAAGAAGCTATCATCCTGAGTGAGGTAACCCAATCACAAAAGCACACTTATGGTATGTACTCACTGATGAGCAGATACTAGCCCAAAAACTCGGAATAACAAAGAAACAATTCACAGAAATTATGAAGCTGAAAGACAAGGAAGGTCAGATGGTGGATGCCTCAGTCCTTCTTAGAAGGAAGAACAAAACACTCATGGGAGGAAATAATGGGACAATTAGAGCAATAGGAATTGGAGAAAAGATCATCCAGAGACTGTTTCATCTTGGGATCCATTCCATATGCAGCCACTAATCTCATGCACTTTTGCTGATGCCAAGTAGTGCTTATGTAAGGAACCTGATAAAGATGCCTCCTCAGAGAATCTGCCAGAGCCATACTGATACACATAAGGATGTTTGCAGCTAGCCATCAGACTAAACATGGAGACCCCAGTGAAAGAGCTAGAGAAAGGACTGAAAGAGCTGAAAGGGTCTGCAACCCCATGGCAAGAACAAAATAATCAACTAACCAAACCAAACCAATCAATGCTCCCAGGGACTGAAACACCAACCAATGAGTTCTCATGGAGAGTCCCATGGCTCCAGGTGCATATGTAGCAGAGGATAGCATTCTTTCACATCAGTGGAAGAATAGGCCTTTGGTCCAGCCAAGGTTCATTTTCCCAGTTTGGGATAATGCCAAGGCACTGAGGTGGGAGAGGGCATTTGGGAGGGGGAGCATCCTTCATGGAGGCAATAGGAGAAGGAGGGGAGGTGAGATGGGAGGGAAGGGAACAACATCTGAAATATAAATACAGAGAATATCCAATAAAAAACAATGCTAAAGATAAAGATTGAGGAAGAAAGGCAGATGTAAACATAATACCTTTCCATGAAACAATAGAGACATTATTTGATGTATTGTAAGGCACAAATGACATCCTTTGAAAGGATGAGTTTCATGACCTAGAAATCATGTTCAAGGTTTTAGGGAGAAATTGTCCCAGATAAACTAACATACTATTCTGGGTGATATGGGCAGAGTCTGTCTTAGCAGGTAGCAGGATTACCTGGTAGTAGACTATATTTTGCCCCCAGCATTCTGGGAAAACAGCCAAATATCTTTTCTGACTAGAGAGATCAGCTGTGTGTTTAATTATTCTTGGCTTCTCAGTGCTTATCTGTGTGTACAATGATCATTTTGCCATATAAAGATAAGTTTTAAATTCTGTTTTAATTAGGTTCCTATAGCTGTGATAAAACATCAGACTAAAAACAGCTTGGGGAAAACAGGGTTTATTTTATCTTACAGCTTTCAAAACTTCATGAAGGGTGTTTACCTAAGGAACTAAGGGCAGGGTCATGGAGGCAGGGGTAGAAGAAAGAGTCTTGGAAGAGCACTGCATTCTGTCCTGCTGCTTATGGCTAACATTTATACAGCCGAGGACCACATGCCAGGACTGGCAGCATTTACAGTAGACTAACCCCCCCATACCAACTATCAAACAAGATAATTGCAACAAACATATTTCTAGAAAATCTGACAACCATCTGAGACATTTTCTCAGATGAAGTTACTCTGCTGAGATGAATCTTTCTAGGTTTGTATCAAGTTATCAAAAATCAACCAGCTTTCATTACTTTATAAAATAAACTTTTGGGATGATGTTTTGGGTATTTATGAAAAAGTCTAACAAGTATATTAAATCTTTTTTTCTGGAGGTTGGGGATGTATGATACAGGATAGGCCCCAGCACTCATCTCTCTGTGTTCTCTGAGCTGAAATTCAACAAGGCTGGGCTCTTCCAGATTCTGCTGCTATAACTCTCACATGGTGACCATAGCCCCAACCTAGCAACCAAACCAAGTGCTGTTTCTGATAATTTTCTTTATCAGGAATTTTGTCGCATTATTAACAAAATTTCTTAATATAAAAGCCATAATAAATGTTGCTCGGGTCTATTGCAGATGAAAATAAGGATGGCTTTGGCCATGTAAAGACATGGCTGTTTTGAAGAAAATGTCACCGTATTTTTGTGTGTCTTCCGTGTGCATGCACATAAGAGATATATTCTTCTTCAAACTGAGTTGGAATTGACATTATTAAATATCAAGACAATCAGAGGAAACAAAGAAGGTCTAAGGAAAACAAATCTCTAGCATATTGGAATAAGCTAGAGATATAGCTCAGTTGATAAAGTACATAGCTTGGCACTTACAAAAACTGAGTTTATAATCACCACAAAACCAGGCCTGTTGGTATATGCCTGTAATCCTAAAACTTGCAGATAAAGACAGGAAGAGCAGAAGCCCTTGGCTATATGAATAATTCAATGCCAACCTGGGATTCATGAGACAGAATCCATTTCAGAAATAGTGTTGGGGGAATGAACCAGGTTGGCAAATGAAAAATATGATTTACTTAGAAGTCTGGTCCGATTAGTGTCAAATAATGAGTAAATAATTAGTAAAATAGATGTAGTGCTCCATACTTGGAAACATTGCAAGTGTTCATTATAAATAAATACAATAAAAAGCCACTGTGTTCACTACACAACCATGTAACAGATTAAAACCTACCAAAAGCTCACAGGTAAGTTCATATATATTCTATTAATCTGTTTATATTAAAACCAAACCCTGAAAACTAGTCATTTCAATAAAAAATGTACTTGTTTTTTTTTGGTGAGTATTGACAAGAGAAACTAGATGTGCTGTAATTTGATTACTTAGATCTTTACAAATAGAAAATATTGAGCTGGGCATTTGAAATTATCATTTTTATAAATTACAACTGAGTTAAAAATCAAAATAAGATGATGATTTTAAGTAATTAAATATAATACACTTGTTTAAAAAGTCCTCCCTCTCCCACAGATCCCTTGCATTCTTCCCAGATAGTGTCTCTCCCATCCTCATTTCTTCTGTCCTTTCTTTTAGTTGGGAATCATGGCTATGTGTTTTCACGATAACAGTAGCCACATGCTATCCAGAAAACAGCACATCACAGGACTTCTCCCTGTCTTTCATCTTTCTCTGCTCTTCCATCTACTCTTTCACAATATTTCTGTGTCTCACAGAGTGAAACTAATGCCCTATTTGGGGTCAAGCAGTTAAACATTAACTTACTTTCAGCACTTTAATCAGTCACCACAGTTTTGGTCACTGCTATCTCATCCTCTTCCTCCTCTCCTCCCTCCTTCTCTTTCCCACTCTGCCTTTCTCCCTCTATATCCTTCCTTTTATCTTCTCTTCCTTCTCATTTTTATTTTTCTTTTTTTAAAAATGAGACTTAATCTTTCTGCTGTAGCCATAGCTGGCCTCAAACTCACCCAGATCCACGTGCTTCTGCTTCCAGATTCCTGGGGTCGAGAATATGTATGACCACCCCTGGCTAAAGTAGTGGGTTCCTATATGTCCCTTTAGAACATTCTGAATTTGGGTTGGCCTTTTTTTGCCACAACTCCTTTCCATCATACCTCATTTAAATATTTTCTCCCCCAATATTCCTCTCTCTTCTACTTTTATGCCCCATGTTTATTTGCTTTTTTTTAAACCACACTGTTGATACAAACCCACTTAAATTCCCTTCATGGCCATTCTCTTGTTTCCTAATCTCTATATTTGCTTTGTTCAATTTAAGTACAGAATATATAACTGCAAATCTAAGATCTGCATAAGAGAATATATGTTTGACTTACTGGATCTGGATGAAATCATTCAGCATGAGAATTTACAGGTCCATCTATTTACCTGCATATTTAATACTATTATTTTCATATCATCTGGAAAACATTTATGCTTATATATACACCATTTTTATTATTCATCCATCAGTTGATGAACAGATTCAGTCTCCTAGATCTGAATAAAGCAGCAGGGAAACACAAATGTACAGGTTTATCTGTCTTAGGGCAGTAAGTCCTTTATGTAAATGCCCAGAAGCATTAAAACTGTGCTATACGGTTCTGTTTTAGTATTTGAGAAACCTCCACACTGATTAATCAGTGGTAGCTCCAGGTAACACTGCCAACACAAGTGAAAATTATAAGTATATAAAAACAAAAACACATTTCTATACATTGTTTTACTTAATTTTATTTCATTTATCTTATTTTGACATGTGGTCTCATGTTTTATCTTACACTAAACTGGAACTTTTTTATGACCAAGACTAATCTCATGAATTATCTTTCTAGGAACTGAGATTATAGCACAAACCATCATTTTTTTTTTTGCTCTTTCATGCAAAAAAATCAAACATTCTAAGCAAAAGTCTAACATTAAGAATAGCTGTTTTGTGAATTCCACACATTCAAATGCTCCAGTACAAGTCAGGAATTAGGTAAATCTTTTTTTGTTCAAGGTGATTTTCTATACTTATTAATTAATGGTGAATAGACACATAATATTCATTTGAGGGCAAAGAGAGAGTTCTATTGTTTCAAGACTCTTGGAAGTTGAATAACAAATGTAGTGCTCTGGGAATACATGTTACAATAACAGAACATTATGCTTATCTCCTGTTTTCAACCTTTGCATGGTTAACATGCTTAAAGGTGATACCACTATATTTATATAAAGAATGGATACATGAAGTTTATATGTGAGGTTTACAAAGAATTTAACCCTGTACATCTATTAGGGAAACTCTTCTCTTGGAAAAAGGGAACCCACTGAAGAAAACCTACCCGAGGCATCCCCATTTTGATCTTTCTTCTTTTTTGAACTTCATAAGGTCTGTGAATTATTTCTTAAGTATCCAGAGCTTTCTGGGGCTAGTATCTGCTTATCAGTGAGTACATGCAATGTGTGTTCTTTTGTGACTGGGTTACTTCACTCAGGATGATAACTTCTAGTTCCATCCATTTGTCTAGGAACTTCATGAAGTCATTGTTTCTAATAGCTGAGTAGTACTCCATTGTGTAAATGTACCACACTTTCTGTATCTATTCCTCTGTTGAAGGACATCTGGATTCTCAGAAAGGAGAACAAAACACTCGGGAGGAAATACAAGGTCAAAAAGAGGAACAGGGTTGAAGAAAAGATCATTCAGAGGTTGCCACATTTGGGGATCCACCTCATATGCAGCCACTGAACTAAAGCACTATTGCTGATGTAAAAAGTACTTATTGGCAGGAACTAGATAGAGATGTCTTCTCAGGGCCTCTGGCAGAGTCATACAGATACAGCTGAGCATGCTTGCAGCTAACCATCCGACTGAGTACAGGGACCCCAATGAAGGTGCTAAAGAAAGAACTGAAAAGGCTAGAAGGGGTGCAACCTCATGGAAAGAACAACATTATCAACCAACCAAATCCTCCAAAATTTCCAATGACTAAAACTCCAATAATTTGGCACACATTGAGACCTAGGGTTCCAGTTGCATATGTAGCTGAAGATATCAGTGTCTGGCATCAATGTGAGAATAGGCCTTTGGTCGAGGGAGGGCACGTTTTCCCAATGTAGGTTAATGCCAAGGCAATGGGGTAAAGGGGGTGATTAAGAGCAAGTCCACCTTTGTGAAGATAAGTGGAGGGGGAGGGGAGATGGAAGTGGGATCGGGGAAGGAATAACATTGCAAATTGTAAATACAGAGAGTATCTAATTAAAATGAAAAAAAAAAAAAAAAAACACTCAACTGATCAAAATAGAGAAGTGTACAGCCAAATCTTAATGGCCATATGTAAAATACAATTCTACACTCAGTTTGGATGAAAAAACAGGAGGATTGTAAGAGACAGAGAATCAGCGAGTTCACTGTGATAACATGTCTTCTAATAGAGCCTGAAGTTAGAGCCATAAAGCCTCATCAACACGACTGCCTAACCATGCACTGAACAAATACAACAAAAATAGACACATCAAAGTGGAAAATCCATGAAGCTATAGCTTTTTTATCTTAATGACATTTATTTTTTGAAAAAAATTGTAGAAGGAAACATTGTCAATAATGTTTGTCAATACAAAGAAAAAGAAATACTCCAACTGCAAAACTGAAATATACAAAATTTTCAAGAGTCTATCCCAGACAATATTCGATTAAATACAATATTTAATTAAAAGTGAAAATACAGAAATGCTATGCTGGGAGATATAATATCATAGTTCTAAATAGTTTTTCAATAAAATAAGAAATCACAATAGCAATTAAGGAGTATTAGAAACAATAAAATATGTATTTTATCCTTTTTTATTTCTTAACAACTTTATTTTAAAAAACAAAGATAAATGAACAAATTTTAAGCATTTTTGCATAAAAGTATAAGAATACATTTTTGTCAGTCCTTTTTTTTAAAGGTTTGATAGTATGCATTAAGATCTTACTCATTACAATGAGCATAAAGTACATGTAAAACAGGATGCAACCTGGAATTAGTGAAAGTTTGCTTGGTGTGTAAGGATTAAGCATAATGGTTTTTTCTTTTCTTTTTTTTCTTTTCTTGAACTTCATATAGTCTGTGAGTTGTTTCTGGGGTGTTCAGAGCTTTCTGGTGTTAGTATCCAATATCAGTGACTGCATATTATGTCTGTTCTTTTGTGACTGAGTTATCTCACTCAGGATGATCTTCTCTAGATGCCTCTCTTTTATTAAGAATTTTGTAAAGTCATTGTGTCTGGTAGCTGAGTAGTACTTCATTGTGTAAATGTACCACAATTTTTGTATCCATTCATCTACTGAAGGACATCTGGGTTCATTCCAGCTTCTGGCTATTATAAATAGAGCTGCTGTGAACATGGTGGTGCATGTGTCTTTGTTGTATGTTGGAGTTTCTCTGGGGCATATGCCCAGAAGTGTAATAAGTGGGTCTTCAGGTAGTATTACATCCAGTTTTCTGAGGAATCGCCAGATTGATTTCCAGAGTGGTTGTACCAGATTACAACCCCACCAACAGTGGAGAAGTGTTCCTCTTTATCCACATCCTCACCAGCATCTGCTGTCATCTGAATTTTTGGTCTTGGCCAATCTGACTGGTGTGAAGTGGAATCTCAGGGTTGTTTTGATTTGCATTTCCCTGATGGCTATTGATGTCAAGCACTCCCTTAAATGCTTCTCATCCATTCAATATTCCTCAATTGAGAACTTTTTGTTTAGCTCTGTACCCCATTTTTTAATTGAGTTATTTGTTTCTCTGGTGTCTAGCTTCTTGTGTTCTTTGTAAACCTTGGATATTAGGCCTCTATCAGATGTGGGGGTTAGTAAAGATCTTTCCCACTCTGTTGGTTGCCATTTTATTTTCTTGACAGTGTCTTTAGCCTTACAGAAACTTTGCAATCTCATTAAGTCTCATTTGTCAATCCTTGACCTTAGAGCATGAGCCATTGGTGTTCTGTTCAGGAAATTTTCTCCTGTGCCTATGTGTTCTAAAGTTGTTCCTACTTTCTCATCTAATAGTTTCAGTGTACCTGGTTTAATTTTAAGATCTTTGATCCACTTGAACTTGAGATTTGTACAAGGAGATAAGAAAGGGTCTATTTTCATTCTTCTGCATGTTGAGTTCCAGTTGGACCATTTGTTGAATAGGCTGTCCTTTTTCCACTGAATGTTTAAAACTCTTATGTCAAATATCAAGTGACCATTTATGTGAAGGATCATTTCTGGATCTTCTATTCTATTCCATTGATCCATGTGTCTATCTTTGAACCAGTACCATGCAGTTTTTAGCACAATTGCCTTGTAATATAGGTTCAGTTTGGGGATAGTGATTCCTGCAGATGTTTTCTTGTTGTTGAGGACAAATTTTGCTATTCTAGGTCTTTTGTTATTCCAGATGGCCATTTTAATAATGTTGATCCTGCCAATCCATGAGCATAGGAGATCTTTCCATTTTCCGAGATCTTCCTCGATATCCTTCTTTAGAGGTTTGAAGTTCTTGTCATATAGGTCCTTCACTGGCTTAGTTAGAGTCACACCAAGGTATTTCATAGTTTTTGTGACTATTGTGAAGGGTATCATTTCCATAATTTCTTTCTCCACATGTTTGTCCTTTGAGTAGAGGAAGGCTACTGATTTGTTTGAGTTAATTTTATATGCAGCCACTTTGCTGAACTTGTTTATCAGCTGTAGGAGTTCTCTGGTGGAGTTTTTGGGGTCACTTAAGTACGCTATTATGTCATCTGCAAAGAGTGATGTTTTTACTTCTTCCTTTCCGATTTGTATCCCTTTGATTACCTTTTTCTGTCTAATTGCTCAGGCTAGTAATTTCAGTACTATATTGAATAGGTAGGGGAAAGTGGGCAGCCTTGTCGATTCCCTGATTTTAGTGGGATTGCTTCAAGTTTCTCACCATTAAGTTTGATGTTGGCTGTTGGTTTGCTGTATATTGCTTTTATTATGTTGAATTCAGATGGACTGGGATGATCTTCAAGTGTTACAGGAATGACTAAAGAAAGTTTTGCCCAGAAAAATCTTTACCAGCAACTAGAACATAACCATTTCTCACAGTATAGGCACCACTGTGGAAGAAGGGCAGAAAGTGTGTAAAAGATAGATAATGCAGATAATTATAGGAAACCAGTGTCTTCAGGGCAAGGCATCTGCACATATAAACTCAAATTTATTGAGACAGTATGAATAAAATTTAGACATACCAAACCATAGCAAATCCTTGCATAGAAAGCAGAGTTTCATACACAATCTCACCCTAAGCCATGGGACTATTGTAAATGTTAGCTGTCTATATAGTGAGAGAGAATTTCTGTAAGAGTATATAGTCCCTGATAAGTTGATAATGTTCCAGTTTAGAATCACACATATCCAAGAATAATTGGCCCACTTAAATTTAAAGATTTAAAAGTAAAGTGAAACCTAAGTTGAGTGAGTATGGAAGGCAGAATGCAATGCATTTGAGAAGAGTTGGGGTGCATTCATATGATCAAAATATATTGTATGAAATACTTAAGATTAATAAAAAAGAATGCAAAATTTATATCAATAGAGAAAATTCAACAATCTACAACACATGTTCTTAGGGTAGTTAATGATAGTGTATTGTATTTCTATAAATAATAGCAGAAAAAACTCTCTCAGATAATGCTTATATCCATTAGCTATAAACTGTCATTGTATAAAATGTATATATAATGTATACCATCTTTGTCTATTTAACAAGTGAATTTTTAAAAGAACATAAAATGAAGCTCAAATGTCACTAATGATAATGTCAAGTTTTACATCCAATTCCCATAGCATGGAAACATAGTAAAATAAAAATATTCACAGGAAATATTCTATAAATTCAAATTTCTTTTGGACCTTTTCAGTTTAAAGCAATATGGAAAGAGAATGCATAATATGTAATAAATTAAGTATAACATATTATATTATATATAACAGACTATATAAAAGAATGTCTCCCATATCTATTTCAATGTAACAATAAGACCCTACACAGTAAATTACAATTGAACAAGAGCATCATAATCATTAGATAAATAAAGAGAAATAAATTATGAAATAATTTATTACCATTAATAATGGAATTAAGCAATTTGCTATATTTGACATAGGAAAAAAATCTTAAAAAATTATTTACCAGCCCTTTGTGGGGAACATTATTATGATTGCATAAAAGAAGGTTCTAAGTCAATATGATAAAGAAGATACAAAAAGCTAACATAGAAGAAGCAAGCTCTCTACAATATAATTCACCATAAGTTGCAACAAAATGTTCTGAATTAGGAATGATAAACAATTACTTGAGACAGGGCTATGAACCTATAATGGTAGAACCATACAAGAAAGGTGTCAGAACAAAGATAAGTTCCATAACAGAAATGGATTTCCAGATGTTTTTTGTTTCTGTTTTCATCTTCCAAACATTGACATTTACACTGCTGCTGAAGAAACTGTCGAGAAACAGTGCCACTCCTGACAAAAGATGCAAAGAGAACTCCTTATACCTTAATATATAATGGAGGATCTTTTTCTTTTCAAAACATTTTGCCATCATCTTTTCCCAGAACACTGTTCTTTTCAAAAGCTGCTAAGAGATGTGGTGGAGATAAAGCCAAGTGGTTTATCCCCTAAGAATGTTGTCCCAGAATCTTTAGTACAATGGATAAAAGGAGTTCCGTAGTTAAAGATAGCACCTTCCAAAACTGCCTTAAATTCACATCCATCTGCAATGGCACTTACAACAAACAAGCTCTCCTTAACTCCAGTTTGTTACTTGGTTCTTCCTCAAAGAAATTGACATTTTCCAAACACTTGTACTGGTTAGTTATTTTGTTACGTTCATAAAATAACAGTCACCAGGGAAGAATGAAGATAAGTTGATGAACTGCCCTGATCAGATTGGCCCATAGGCATATTGTTGGGTTTTGATTGATGATTGCTGTGGAAGGGCCCAGCCCACTGTGGGTTCAGCTCCAGGCAGACAGTCTTGGCTTGTAGGAGAAATCTAAATGAAAAAGCCATGGGGGGCAAGCCAACAAGCCAACAAGCAAAATTAGTTGATACGCTCACCTTAGTTTTGGAGTCCACTAAACTGCAAAGTGTGGGTGAAATAAATCTTTTCTTTCCCCAGTTCTTTCTGGGTATAGTTTGATCACAGCAACAGAGAATCCTGATTGGGAATGTGTATAATACCTGCCTTCATTGATGGAAATGATGTGCTGGGTAACTCTAGTATTCTTGCAGTATTTCAGCACCCATGTGACAAGTCTTTTATTGTGCTATCATATATATTGCATGTCAAATTACTGTATTTGTTGTTGATATTAACATGTCATTTTCTTCTGTCTGTAGGTGAGTTTGATCAGCTTTGATGTTATCTTAATGCTGGTTTCATCAGTTGACAGGAAATTTTACCTTTCCTCATATTTTTGAAGAGCCTAAGATGGACTGATGTGAATTCTTTAAATTATTAGTAGCGTCCTCACTTCAGCAGCACATATACTAAAATTGGAACAATACAGAGATGATTAGCATGGCCCCTGAACAAGGATGACATGCAAATTTGTGAAGTGTTTTATATTAAAATAAATAAATAAATAATTAGTAGCATTGGCTGGCCAATGAAGCTACATGAAAGTTTGTATTTCATCAGAAGTCTTATTAATACCCTTCAAGTATTTGTTAGAAAGCTGTTCAAAATTTTTAGTTTTTAAGTCAGAATTTAAAATTTTGTGAGTTTCTACATTTGTATGTATTTCATTCAGCGTAATCTATCAGAATGTTACAGTCCTAAGTGACCTTGTGGAGCTATGTGATGATACCAGTGACCTACTTTATTACATCAGTTATTTGATACCTCCTTTTCTTAGCAAATATAACTAAATAATTGCCAACTGTATTGATTATTATGCAGTAGTAGCTCTTAATTTTTCTGCTACTGGTTTTCTTCAATGATTATGCTGCACTTCTTTTCTTCTGCTGGTTTGGAGTTGTGATAGCCTGCCCTGTTTGCTTTGTTTGGCCTGCACATGCTCTTGGCTATTCATTGTACACCTCAACTACTTTTGCCACACTTTAAGGCTGTTGGGTGTTGTTTTTCCTCTTTTCTTAACATTGTTTTCTAATTACTTGTATTTCATTCTTTTGCCCAGCTGCTTATTTCGAATACATAATGTAATAGTCAAGTTTTTATAGTTGTTCAACTTTTCCTCTGTTATGATTTTCAGGACCATTGAATTATATTTGAAGATGAGTATTGAGCTTATTTCACTTTTAAAATAGTTGTTGACAAGTTCTTGATGGTCTTCACTGGAATGCATGGAAGTCTGATATTTTATATACACCAAAATTTTTCTTGTAAATAATATATAGTTGAATAGAGAAAACTTTTTATTCTGTAAATTTATTGGTAGAGATAATGTATAAAAACATATATTATACTGACAGGAATTAGTGTGTTTCACAATGATTCTAAACACATATTTTACCTATAAGAAGGTGCTTAACTATTTTCTACTAAAAAGGAAGCTTTAGAATGTATGAAAAAAGAGACTTACTTGAAAATTAAACCTACATTTTAGGAGTATTAGAGATTACATACCTCTGTGGCTCTATGGAAATCTTCAGTTGCCTAGAATTTACATCAGCAACATACGATTATCAAATTAGTTTATGTTTGATGTCCTTATGAGCTTTAAATTTCCAAAAACTATCAGAAAAGAAAATGAATTTTCCAGTGTTTAGCTCATCAATTCTTAAAACCAGATTTTCAAAATACTTCATATTTATTAAAGGAAAACACTGCCATGATGACATCTTAATTCTGAACATCCATGTCCCAAATGCAAGAACATTTGTAAAAGAGACATTTCTCCCCCCGCCTGTAAAAGAGACTTTAATTAAGCTCAGATCACACAATAATAGGGAAAGACTTCAATACCCCATTTTCATCAAAGGACATGTTATCAAACCAGAAAATAAATAGAAAGACAGTGAAAGTAACAGCTGTTATCAGTTAGACTTAACAGATATCTATAGAACCTTTCATTCTAAAAGAAAAAGTATTCCTTCTTCTCAGTACCTTACAGAACCTTCTACAACATTGACCAAATAGGCATGTACAAAATAAGCCTCAACAGATGCAAGAGGATGAAAATAATTCTGTGCATTCTATCAGAAAACTATGTATTAATGCTGGACTTCAACAATGACAGAATCAAGAGAAAGCCCACATGTTCATGAAAACTGAGAAACTACTCAGTGATCAGGGAAGGAATAAGGAAAGAAATTAAGAAAGAATTATGCTGCCTCTAAGAAATCTGGCACAGTTCACTCCACCACCCGTGTGCTGTTTT
This sequence comes from Micromys minutus, assembly GCF_963924665.1. Lineage (NCBI taxonomy): Eukaryota > Metazoa > Chordata > Mammalia > Rodentia > Muridae > Micromys > Micromys minutus. Next base: position 44,910,838 of record NC_137981.1, on the reverse strand, counting down.
CACTCACTTTCCTCCACCCAGTATAAACATGACTCCATAATCATTAACTTGTTAAACAGATTTATATGTTAAATTCTTAATCCATAAACCCTCCACACAATAAGCTTACAACCACTGGAAATAGATATAATCTGCCTATGTAGGTAAGATAAATAGACCAATAGAAACCCTTAGAAATAATAATTACAACCATATCAATCTTGAGATGCACTGAGAGAAACATCCACGACTGCTTCCATGTTGACGTTTCTCCCTGAATCTTCTGCCTACTCTTTCTCTTCTGCTTTCCTAGACTTTTCTCTGCCTACTTCTCCACTGTCCAATCATGTACCACCCTGACAGCAACCTACATAATTAAGATATGAGCTAGAAGTGGAACCCAGCTAAAGCTATTGGGAGTGATTTAACACCTGATACTGTTACTAATGCTCTGCTATGTTTGCAAACAGAGGCCTAGCATAATGTCTTGAGAGGCTTCATCAAGCAGCTAATGAAAACAGATGATGAAACTCACAGCCAAACATTAGACAACATTTAGAAAGAATTACAAGAAGACCTACAGAGTCAACTAGCCTGGGCACATGGGGTCATCACAGAAACTAAACCACCAACCAAAAGGCATATATGGGCTGGACCTAGGCCTTGTACAGATTTGTAGCAGATGTGCAACTTGATCTTCTTGATGGTTTCGCCAACAATTGGAGTTCAAGCTGTCTCTGATTCTGTTGCCTGCCTTTGGATTCCCCTTCCCCTAGCTGGGCTGCTTGTGTGGCCTCAGTGAGAAAGGATGCACTTAGTCTTGTAGCAATTTGTGCCAGAGAAAGTTAGTGCTCAAGTTTTTGATTGGATTATAAGAAGGTATTTTTTATATTATTCAACATAAATAGTTAAAAATAGCTATGAGTAGTCAAGGTTTAACAGTTCAGTTATCCTGCCACGCGGACCAGCAGTTCCAAAAGTTTTAAAGAATGGTGAGTAGAAGATCTGGGCAGCCAAGGAGCAGAGAGATCTCTGCGGAGTGCGCACGGAAAGCACACCCCCTCCCTTCCCCATCCAGGGACCAAGGACACAGCATTGGAACCGCTGCTACCACCCGGCGGTGACTTCAGCGCAAAGAACAGGGCTAGGCCGATCTGCCACCTGGACCAGTGGAGATCCAGGGACATGGACCAGATCCAAGGGAAAGGCAAGAATATATCACTGACAACAAGATGGCAAGAGGAAAGCAAAAGAGTATATCCCAAGGAAACCAAGACAACTTGGCAACACCAGAATCCAGCTCTCCCATAACAGCAAACATTGGAATGCCAAACACTCCAGAAAAAGAAGACACAGACCTGAAATCATACCTCAAGACACTGATAGAGATACTTAATCAAGAACGGGAAGAAAAGCAAAAAGAATCAGAAGCTTTTAAAGAGGAAAAAAGAAAAACACTCAAAGAACTCAAAGAACTAGAGAAAAACAGAACCAAAGAAAGAAAGGAATGGAAGAGGGAAATTAAAACAGAGATTGACACAATAAAAAAAAAAAAAAAAAAAAAAAAAAAAAACACTAAAAGAGATAAACCTAGAGGTAGAACACCTAAAAAAGAAATCAGGAGTCACAAAAGCAAGCATTTCCAATAGACTACAAAAGAGGGAAGAGAGAATCTCTGGGGCAGAAGAGAACATTGTAAAAATAGACAAAACAGCCAGAGAAGATGCAAAAAACAAAAAGCTCATAACCCAAAATGTCCAGGAAATCCAGGACACAATGAGAAGTCCAAACCTAAGGATAATAGGAATAGAAGAGGGAGAAGAGTATCAACTAAATGGCACAGTAAATATCTTCAACAAAATCATAGAAGAAAACTTCCCTACCCTTAAGATTGAGATGACCACGAGCATAAAAGAAGCCTTCAGAACTCCAAATAGGTTGGACCAGAAAAGAAATACCTCCCGACACATAATAGTAAAAACATCAAGTGCCCAAAGCAAAGAAAGAATACTAAAAGCAGTAAGGGAAAAAGGTCAGGTAACATATAAAGGCAGACCAATCAGAATCACACATGATTTCTCAACAGAGACTATGAAAGCTAGAAGAGCCTGAACAGATATCATGCACACCCTAAGAGAGCACAAGTGCCAGCCCAAGCTGCTATACCCAGCAAAACTATCAATCACCATAGATGGAGAGGTGAAGATATTTCAAGACAAATCAAAATTTACACAGTATCTGAACACAAACCCAGCACTACAACGAATTTTAGGTAGAAAACCCAATACAATGAAGGAAAATACATCCTAGTTAAAACAAGAAAACTCCTGAACAAGAAAACCAATAGAAGAAAAAGACACAGACACAGCTAAACCCACAAAAGCAATAATAGCAGGAAACAGAAACAACTATTCCTTGATATCTATTAACATAAATGGACTCAACTCCCCAATAAAGAGACATAGGCTATCAGACTGGATACATAAACAAAATACAGAATTTTGCTGCATACAAGAAACTCATCTCAGAGACAAAGACAGACACGACCTCAGAGTAAAAGGGTGGGAAAAAAACTTCCAAGCAAACAGCCCCAAGAAGCAAGCTGGAGTGGCTATTCTAATATCAAATAAAGTAAATTTCCAACCAAAAGTTATCAAAAAAGATAAGGAAGGACACTTTTTACTCATTACCGGGGAAATCTGTCAGGAGGAACTCTCAATCCTTAACATATATGCTCCAAATAAAAAAGCACCCACATTCATAAAAGAAACCATATTAAAGCCAAAAAAATATACATTTTCTCCCACACAATAATAGTGGGAGACTTTAGTACCCCACTCCCTCCAATGGACAGATCATGGAAACAGAAACTGAACAAGAACACTGTAAAACTAGCAGAGACTTTGAACCAACTGGAATTAATAGATATCTACAGAACATATCATCCTAAAGTAAAAGAATACAACTTGTTCTCAGCACCCCATCGCACGTTCTTAAAAATTGACCACATAATTGGACACAGAACGAGCCTCCATCGATATAAGAAGATTGAAATACTCCCATGCATCCTCTGAGTTCACCATGGTATATGGCTGGTCTTTAACAACAACAAAAACAACAAAAAGCCCACATACACATGGAAACTAAACAATGCTCTGTTGAATGATAGCAGAATCAAAGAAGAAATAAAGAAAGAAATTAAGGATTTTCTAAAATTCAATGAAAACGAAAACACAAGATACCCAAACCTGTGGGATGCAATGAAAGCAGTACTGAGAGGAAAACTCATAGCCCTAAGTTTTTCCAAAAAGAAACTGGAGAGAGCATACATCAACAACTTGACAGAACAGCTGAAAGCCCTAGAATAAAAGGAAGCAGATATAACCAAGAAGAGTAGATGGCAAGAAATAATCAAAATTAGGGCAGAAATAGACCAAATAGAAACAAAAAGAACCATTGAAAAAATCAACAAAACCTATAGCTGATTCTTTGAGAAAATCAACGAGATTGACAAACCCCTAGCCAGACTAACTAGAGGGCAAAGAGAGAGTGTACATATTGACAAAATCAGAAAGGAAAGTGGAGACATAACAACTGAAACTGAGGAAATTCAAGAAATCATCAGATCCTACTACAAAAACTTATACTCCACAAAATTTTAAAATCTGGAGGAAACGGACGAATTCCTAGAAAGATACAAGATCATAAAGTTAAACCAGGACCAAGTAAACCATCTAAATTATCCCACAACACCTAAAGAAATAGAAGAAGTCATCGAAAGCCTCCCATCCAAAAAAAGCCCAGGCCCAGATGGGTTCAGTGCAGAATTTTTTCAGACATTTATTGGGGATATAACACCAATACTCTCCACACTATTCCACAAAATAGAATCAGAAGGAAAACTACCAACTCATTTTTGAGGCTACAATAATCCTAGTACCTAAACCACACAAAGACCCTACAAGGAAAGAGAACTTCAGACCAATCTCACTTATGAACATTGAGAAAAATACTCAACAAAATCCTTGCAAACTGAATCCATGAACATATCAAAATGATCATTCATCATCACCGAGTAGGCTTAATTCCTGGGATGCAGGGATGGTTTAATATAAGGAAATCCATCAATGTAATCCACCATATAAACAAAATCAAAGAACAAAATCACATGGTCATCTCACTATATGCTGAGAAAGCATTTAACAAAATTCAACATCCCTTCATGTTAAAAGTCCTGGAAAAACAGGAATCCAAGGTCCATACCTAAACATAATAAAAGCAATATACAGCAATCCAACAGCCAACATCAAACTTAACGTTGGGAAACTTGAAGCAATTCCACTAAAATCAGGGACTCGTCAAGGCTGCCCAGTCCCCCCCTACCTATTCAACATAATTGTGGAAGTCCTGGCTGGAGCAATTAGACAGCAAAAGGAGATCAAGTGGTTACAAATCAGAAAGAAAGAGGTAAAAACATCACTCTTGGCAGATGACATGATAGTGTACTTAAGTGACCCCAAAAATCCACAAGAGAACTCCTACAGCTGATAAACAAGTTCAGCAAAGTGGCTGGATACAAAATTAACTCAAACAAATCAGTAGCCTTCCTATACTCAAAGGAAAAACATGTGGAGAAAGAAATTAGGGAAAAGGTACCCTTCACAATTGTCATAAAAACTATGAAATACCTTGGTGTGAGTCTAACTAAGCAAGTGAAGGACCTGTATGACAAGTACTTCAAACCTCTAAAGAAGGAAGTTGAGGAAGATCTCATAAAATGGAAAGATCTCCCATGCTCATGGATTGGAAGGATCAACATTTTAAAAATGGCCATCCTACCAAAAGCAATCTACAGATTCAATGCAATCCCCATCAAAATTCCAACCCAGTTCTTCATTGATTTGGAAAGATCAATGTGCAATTTCATATAAAACAACAAAAAACCTAGAATAGCAAAATCCATCCTCAACATCAAGAAAACATCTGCAGGAAACACTATCCCTGACCTCAAGCTATATTACAAGGCAATTGTGCTGAAAACTGCATGGTACTGGTACAGAAATAGGCATGTTGATCAATGGAATAGAATAGAAGATCCAGAAATGTGCCCTCACGTATCTGGTCACCTGATTTTTGACAAAGGAGCCGTAAGCATTCAATGGAAAAAGGACAGCCTATTCAACAAATGGTTCTGGTCCAACTGGCACTCAGCATGCAAAAGAATGAAAATAGACCCTTTCTTATCTCCTTGTACAAAGTTCAAGTGTAAGTGGATCAAAGATCTCCACATTAAACTAGATACATTGAAACTATTAAATGAGAAAGTACAGTAGAAAATTTTCTGAACAAATCACCAATGGCTCAAACTCTAAAGTCAAAGATTAACAAATGGACTTAATGAGATTGCAAAGTTTCTGTAAGGCTAAGTACATTGTCAAGAAAATCAAATGGCAGCTTACAGAATGGGAAAAGATCTTTACCTACTCAACATCAGAGAGAGGCCTAATATCCAAGGTATAGAAAGAACTCAAAAAACTAAACACCAGAGAATCAAACGACCCTATTAAAAAATGGGTACAGAGCTAAACAAAACGTTCTTAATTGAGGAATATGGAATGCTGAGAAACATCTGAGTAAGTGCTCGACATCCTTAGCCATCAGGGAAATGCAAATCAAAACAACCCTGAGATTCCACCTCACAGCAGTCAGATTGGCCAAGATCCAAACCTCAGATGACAACAGATGCTGGCAAGGTTGTGGAGAAGGAGGAACACTTCTCCACTGTTGGTGGGGTTGTAAACTAATACAACCACTCTGGAAATCAGTCTGGCGATACCTCAGAAAATTGGACATAGTACTTCCTGAAGACCCAGCTATTCCACTTCTGGGCATATACTCCAGAGACACCTTAATACACAACAAAGATATATGCACCACAATTTTCATAGCATCTCTATTTATAATAGTCAGAAGCTGGAAAGAACCCAGATGTCCTTCAGAAGATGAATGGATACAAAAATTGTGTTACATTTACACAATGGAATACCACTCAGCCACCAGAAACAATGACTTGACCAAATTCTTAAGAAAATGGCTGCATCTAGAGAATATCGTCCTGAGTGAGATAACCCAGTTACAAAAGAACAGACATAATATGCAGTCACTGATAGTGGGATGCTAACCCTAGAGGCTCGCACTGCTCCAGAAATAACTCACAGACTGTATGATGTCCAAGAAAAAAAGTCATGCTCAATCCTTACCCATCAAGAACACATTGAAAAATTCTGGGTTACACCCTGTATTACATGTACTGTTTGCTCATTGTAAAGAAAAAAAAATCTTTTCACACCTAGAAAACTTTGACTATTTCCAGGTTACATCTTGTCTTGCATGCACTTTATGCTCATTGTAACTAGTAAGATCTTAATCACACTATCAAAACTTTAAAAAAATAAACAAGTACTGACAAAAATGTATTTTATACTTTTATGCAAAAAATGCTTAAAATTTGTACATTTATCTTTGTTTTTCAAAATAAAGTTGTTAAAAAAAACAAAAACAGTTCAGTTATATCATATAGAGACATTTCTGCTCCTGACAGCACCCCATCTTGATTCAAAGAAGAAATTGAATATCTTTACCTCCAGGCAAGTTTTGTAGAGCTGTGAAGGTACTCAAAGAGCAGAAATGGCCTATTTCATCCTCAGATAAATTACTGTCCAGGAAAAGGATGAACTGAGTAAAATATTTGACTGATTGATCTGCCAAGACATGATAAACAGCTCTTCATAATCTTGTTCTGCAAAGGTCTGTCACATGATTCTTGGCAAAAAGGCTGAAAACAGATGTTCCAAAGTTATAAGAAATTAGGCCCTGTCCATGTGGTCAGATGTCTTTACAATTATTTAGTTTGTGAAGCTGTGTTTGGTGCTTCCTATATATCCAGGTAATGTTTAAAGAGTTTTTGAATTTCTTAAGGGGTTGAAGACTAGTTATAGTCTCCTAATCCAACTCGTTAACATTGAGAGAGGTTATAGAGTGAAAGACATGGTTTTTGATAGTGTTAGAGGCTAAAAATATAAACATAATAAAGGGATAGGATCATAATTATTTAAGTTAAGAATGAGGGTACTGTGCTTTATCTAACTGGTAAATATGATGGACTGGATATTAATTGTATATCATACTTCCTAATTTACATGATTGTTATGGTTTTGTTTAATTTAGTTCTAGAAGACTTTTTTTATTGGACAGAAGAGATGAGATGTATGGGTGATTCTAATGCTAAGGTCCTGTTTCCCAATTGAGTCTTGATCCATCAATAATGATACTAGTTCCCAATGAACTAGGCAGAACACACAGGACTTCTGGGTTACCACAGGCAAGCTAGCAGATACAAGAGGACAGGGGGAAGAGAAAGAGAGTGTAATAGCAGGAAAAATACCAACCAGCCATGTGAGTATTTGGTTGTGGTAGACATTGGCTATTTTATTTAATTATGCCTGGGTGGCAGGAGAGGTGTAGCATTTCCCATTAATTGAGTTAGCAAAGGCATTTAAGATTAAGTGGCATGTATGTCTGCGTTTTTTATCCATGGATCCAAGGGTATCTGGGTGGGTGCCAGTAGGGTGGCCCATTGTCATAACTTGAAACTCATCCCAATGACAAGCACCAATGCCTGATGCTGTCAATGAATCTCTATTATACTTGAAGGCTGGAGCCTAGCAAAACTGGCCTTTGAGAGGCTGTGCCCTGCAGCTGACTGAGACAGATGCCTATACCCACAGCTAAACAATAGAGAGAGGTTGGAAACACTTATGGACAAATTGGGTAATGTATTGAAGAGCATGAGGAGACAGAAACCTCACAGAAAGGAACAGAGTCAGCATATCTGGACCTCTGAGAGATCTCAGTCTGAACCAGTAACCAAAGGACATACATGGGCTAGAACTAGTCCCGCTAGCATATATGTACCAGACAGTTAACTCAGTCTTCATGGCTGTCTGTCTGACCTCAGTGGGAGAGGATGTGCTAATCTTGATTTGTCAGGGTGCAGGTACCAATAGGTGCCCACTCTCTTAGAGGAGGAGTGGAGAAATGAGGAAGAGGGACATTGTGTGGGAGGGACCAAGGTGGGTAACAGCATTAGTGATATAAATAAATAAATAATAAAAATAGAAGCAAAAATTAAAAAAATATATTGAAGACTTTATTCATCCTTATTATGACCAAAATCACTTCACACATCTGTACCTGCAAATATTTGGGAAGCTTTATTTTGATTTTCAATTTTCAAATCTGCAAGTCCTCTAAGACAAGAACATCTGATTATACACTATTTTCTTAAGAAATGACAACTAAAAGTTCAAATCTAATCTGGCAAGTATTGTGTATATTAGAAGACTTTGTGAGGAAGATGGTTATATTCAACATATTTCCTAAATATATTTGGCACATGAATTGGTAAGGTTCCATCAGAGGAGATTTTATTAGAGAAAGCAAAGAATTGAGAATTTGAATGATGATATAGTTCAGTGACCCAGTGCTTGCCTAGTATAAGCAATATGTTGTCTGTGATCCTCCAAAATTACAATAACAATTTAAAAAATAATTGAAAATTTTCATTTCACATCAATTTTGTTCACAATTAATTATTTAAAACAAATAGCATCAAAATGTCCCCATCTGTTTCATCCATAAATCAAGAAAATATTCAACTGGTCACAAAAAATTGGTAGCAAATACCATTTTGTGAATGCATTAAGTAGGTTTTTGACTATTAACATTAATGTGATTATGCATAGAAGCATGAAAGCATAAAACCAACTAGTGGTTTTAGCATTTCCATTCCTGATGGACTCTACAATTTGTTCTTGTAGCATTCTTTATTCAAACCTGTAGCAAGCAAGCAAGCAAAGTAGGCAGTCCTATCATTTTGACTTTGCTGACATTTCGGAGGGCAAGTTGTGTGCACTGAACTCTAATGAACCATTTGATAAGAAGCCAGATGTGAGCAGAAAGGAAGTCATGTTTGTGATCCAGACTTTAACTACTGGCTGTACTACTTTCATGAATTAGCCATCCTTACAAAAGTTCTTGCAGTCACAGTCAATTTCCCTACTCTGTCAAGTGGGAGTAGCAGTTCTTAACCTCACAGAATTGTGTGTAAAATTCACTCAACTATCACAAATTAGCTCACATACGAACCATTATTAGTCAGTAATAGCAATAATTTTTTGTGAGAGAACCCTCAGTTCTATAACTACTTGTTCTTCTCATCAGGAACACATTAATATATTACCTCTTTCACTTTCTCATAGTCCCGTTTGGCATAGTTGGGCAGCCATAGTCAGTAATTATGTGTTGTGCTTGTTGAAAGTTACTTTTACTTAAAAACATTGCAAAAAAAGTGATAAATGTTTCAGGAAGCATATATATTTATGTTGTTGCTAACAATGCAGACTGCAGACAGGTACTAAAATACCATAGCATAACAAAGTCATACATACATTATTCATTAATTAGTTTTTAAAAGCCATCTTAAATTTTCCTACCCTTTGAATAGCATTTTTTGTATCTAAGAAATAAATGTATAACGTGCTAATATGCAAAGCATATTTTAAAATTATATTAGGTAGCATATACCAGTAAAGAGTATACAATATACATTCCAAAGCAGAGTGTTATTTTAAGTTTACCTTCAGGTTTTGAATTTAGTCAATCATAACATTTTCAAAGAGTTGGTCATGTATAGCAATATATACAAGACTCTGAGTTTAATCTCTTGTTGTGAAACACAATGAAAGAAAGTTCATCATTTCCCTTAAAATATAAATTACCAAATATATATATGAGTACCAAAATGAAAATAGAAAGCACTTATTTCATGAAATGATCCCAGCTGAATTTCAGGCTAATCCTCTTAAGAAGAGGCACTGGGTCAAAGACCTAGCCAAATGTGCTATGTCTCCTTGCAGCTTTATGTGCCCATTAAACACCAAGAGTCTTCTGTTTGCTTTTCTTATTAAATTCTCAAGAATTGGTAAGAGTTGCACAGTGTAGCACTTATACTCACATCATATATAAGTTAATAGCCAAAAGACTGAAAATGGAAACAGAAGCAATAAATAACACACAATAAAGAAAATCCAGGTGATAAAAACATAGGGAAGAAAACATGAAATATGAACTCAAAAATTTCTAAGAAAATATAAGAAATAGAAGAGATGATGTGACCGTATATAAGGTTTCATTAAAGAAATTTATGCATCAGTCAAAGAAAATGTTAAACCTAGAAAGTTCAGAAAAGAAAACATTCAAAAACGTAGGAAATGATAAAAAAGACTGAACCTTAAAATAATAGGAATAAAAGAAGACCTTCTCACTTCCAAAGGCCAGAAAATATTTTCAACAAAATCATAGAAGAAAATGTCTTCAACCAAAAAAGAAAGATGATTATAAATATATAAGAAGCTTAAAGAATACCAAATAGATTGAACTGTTAAAGAAATATCTCCCATCATATGACAATTAAAACACCAAAGCTGCAGAACAAAGAAAGATATTAAAAACTGCAAACAAAAGGGGGCATGTAACATGTAAAGGCAGAACAATCAGAATCACACTTGATTACTCAACAGAGACCCTAAAAACCAGAAGCGCCAGATTTAACAGCCCAGTATACTATATCCTGCAAAACACTAATACCAGAGTTGCAGATGGAGACATATTTTGTGATAGAGCCAAATTTAAACAGTATCTGTCCAAAAATTTAGCCCTACAGAAGAAACTAGGAGGAACCAAGAAAACATAAGAAATTAATAACCTCTGAGGAGACATCAATATCAGAATCCTGTGAGCAAGCACTTCTTAGCATCAGCAATAGTGACTTGGTTTGGTGGCTATACATGGGATGGATCCTCAGGTCAGGCAGCTTCTGATGACCTATTCTTTAGTCACTGGTCTATTCTTTGTCCCTGTATTTCCTCCACAATTTGTTCTATCTTCTAAGAAAGACTGAAGCATTCACATTTTGGTCTTCCTTCCTTTGGAGCTTCATAATATCTTTGAATGGTTTCTTGGGCATACCGAGTTTTTGGGTTAGTATCCATTATTAGTAACTACATACCATGTGTCTTCATTTGTCATTGTGTTACCTCACTCAGGATGATAGTTTCTAGTCCCATCTATTTGCCTAAGAATTACATAAAGTCATGAACTCATTTTTAACAGCTGTGTACTACATTGTGTAAAGTCTACCACATTTTCTGTATCCATTCCTCTTTTGAAAGACATTTTCGTTCATTCCAGCTTCTGGCTATTATAAATAAGGCTGCCAAAAAAGTAGGGGAGCATGTGTCCTTGCTATATGTTGGAGTATCTTTTGTGTATATGACCAGGAGTGGTATAGCTGAGTCTTGAGGTAGTACTATATCCAATTATCTGAGGAACTGCCAGACTGATTTTCAGAGTGTTTGCACCAGCTTGCAATTCCACCAACAATGGAGGAGTTTTCTGCTTTCTCTCCATCCTTTCCAGTATCTGGTGTCACATGAGTTTTTTTTTTATCTTATCCATTCTGACTGGTGTGAAGTGGAATCTCAGAGTTGTTATGATTTGCATTTTTGGTATGACAAATGATGGAAAGGATGAAGTCAAAATATTACTACCTGCAGATGATATGATAGTATATTTAAGTGATCCTCAAAATTCTTCTAGAGAATTCCTAAACATAATAAATGAATTCAGTAAAGTGGCTGGATATAAAATTAACTCAAACAAATCACTATCCTTCCCATATTCAAAGTAAAAGCAGTATTAGCAAGAAATTAGATAAATGACACTCTTCACAATAGTCACAAATAATAGAAATAATTTGGTGTGACCCTAACCAAGCAACTGAAAGATCTGTATGTCAAGAACTTCATGTCTCTTAAGAAATAAATTGAAGAAGATCTCAGAAGATGGAAAGATCTTTCATGGTCATCGATTGGCAATGTGAAAATGCCCATCTTGCCAAAAGCAATCTACAGATTCAATGCAATCCCCATCAAAATTCCAGCTCAATTTTTAATAGAATTAAAAAGAGTAATTTTCAAATTTATTTGAAATAACAAAAAAAAAAAAAAAAAAAAAAAAACAAACCCAGCAATAGAATAACTTCTGGAAAAATCACTATCCCTGACCTCAGGCTGTGTTATGGATCAACAATGATAAAACCTGCACGCTATTGGTACAGAGATAGGCAGGTATATCAGTGGAATGCAACTGAAGACCCATAAATGATCCCATAGACCTGTGGTTCCTTCATCTTTGGCAAAGGAGCTAAAAACATATTCAATAGGGGAAAAACAACATTTTCAATAAATGATGTTAGTTTAACTGGCAGTTAGCATTTATAAGAATGCAAATAGACCCATTCTTATCTTTTTGTACACAGCTCAATTCGAAGTGGATCAAAGACCTCTACCTAAAACCAGGTACAATGAAATTAATAGTAGAGAAAGTGGAGAAGATGCTAGAAGACATAAGCACAGGGGAAATTTTCTTGAACAGAACACCAATGGCTTATGCTCTTAGATGAAAAATTGACCTCACAAAATTACAAAGCTTTTGTAAAGCAAAGGACACTGTCAATAGGACAAAACAGTGACCAAGAAGTTGGGATAATATCTTTACAATTCTTACATTCTATAGAGGACTCATATCTAATATATTCAAGGAGCTCATGAAGTTAGACTCCAAAGAATTAAAGAATCCTCTTAAAAATGGGGTACATTTCTAAACAAAGAATTCTTAGCAGAGGAGTACCAAATGCCTTAGAAACAACTAAAGAAATGTTCAACTATTCAGCTAATAAAAACAATTACTTCGTGAAATTCTTAGGCAGATGGAGGGAACTAGAAAATATCAACTACCAAGGTCAAGGGAATAAAAATTTGAAAGGAAGAAATCAAAGTGTTGCTATTCATACATGATATGACAGTTTACATAAGAGAACTCCAAATTTCCACCACAGAACTTCCATACTAATAAATACCTTCAGTAAAGTTGCTGCATACAAAATTAACTAAAAAATCAGTAGCCCACTTTCTATAAATAATGAAGGGGCTGAAAAGGAATTAGGAAAAGTGTATCCTTAAAACAGCCATAAAATAATCAAAAGTCATCTTGGTGTAATGCTAACCAAGAAAGAGAAAGATCTATGTGATGATGAGTTTAAGTCTTGGAAGAAGAAAATTGAACAAGATATTAGAAAATGTAAATATTTATCTTGCTCATGGATCAGTAAAGATTAACATGGTAAAAATGGCCATATTACCAAAAGCAATGTATAGATTCAATGCAATTTCCATCAACATTCCAATAGAATTTGTTACAGTCCTCAAAAAAAAAAAAAAAAACATTTTTAAGTTAATATGGAAAAAAAATAGTGATAGTGAGAATAAATTCTGTATAATAATGAACTTCTGGAGATGTCATTGTCCTCATTTCAACAGGTACTATAGAACAGCAATAACAAAATTTCATGGTATTGGCATAAAAACAGATAGATCGATCAATGGAAGCATATGAATGAACCTGAAATAAACCAATGCACTTAGAGATGCTTGATTTTTGACATAACAGACAAAAATTACACAAAGGGGAAAAAAGCATCTTCAACAAATGGGGCTATTCTAGCTGGTTATCTGTATCATATCTATCACCATTCACAAAACTCAAGTCTAACTATATAAAAAACCTCAACATACAACCAGATACACTGAAGCTGATAGAAGAGAAAGTGAGAGTTAGACAACTTCCTGAACAGAACCATTAACACAAGCACTAAAAGGTAAATTTAATAAATGGAAACTCATAGAACTGAAAGTTTCTACAAGGCAAAGGATACTGTCAATAGAACAAAATGGCAACCTACAGAATGGGAAAATGTCTTTACCAACCATGTATCTGACATAGGGCTAATATCCAAATATATAAAGAACTCACAAAATTAAATATCAATGAAAACATAACCCAAATTAAAAACTGAGGACTAATTTAAATAGAGGATTCTCAACAGAAGAATCACTATTGGCAACGGAGCACTTAAAAAAAATGTTTGACAACTTTATTCATCAGGGAACTGCAATAAAAAAATGACCCCGAGACTCAACCTTACAACCATCAGAATGGTTAAGATCAAAAAACGAAATGGCAGTTCATGTGCAGCAAGAGGGAACACTACCCCATTGCTTGTAGATATGAAAACATATACAATCCTTTGGAAATTAGTCTAGCAGTTTTTCAGGAGATTAGTAAAATTTCTACCCTAAGACACAGATATATCAGTCCCAGACATATACCCAAAGATGTTCCGCCATACTAGAAAGACACATGCTCAAATATATTCGTAGTAGCTTTAGTCATAATAGCTAGAAACTGGAAACAACCCATATGTCCCAAAAAATTAACAAAGAAAAATTGGAACATTTACACAGTGGAATACTCAGTTATTGAAATGAAGAAAATTACAAACTTTGAAAAGAAATGGATAGAAGTAAAAACTTCCTGAGTGAATTTTTTCAGACCTAGAGAGACATGTATGGTATGTACTTAATATCAGTCTTAATGCACAGTAAAATCATACTACAACCCACAGACCCAAATATGCTAAGTAACAAGGAAGGAAGGACCCAAGGGAAGATGTTTGAAACTCACTCAGAAGGGGAAATAAAACAGACAGTTAAAGTGGACTAAAAGAGGGAAATGGGTATGGGATAAGAAATGGGAGTAGGAATAAAATGAGCATGAGTAGAGAGTGAAAAGGCTGGGAAAGAGAAGGGAAATTTCATCTCTCAGGCAAACTGAGAACTGCAACAGGGAAGGCTCCTGGGAGAATAAAGGGGTGAATTTAGTTGAGATTTCTGGTAGCAGGAAAGATGGAGCTGAAGTAATTACCTACTGTAGCCAGGCAAAACTTCCATTTTAGTAAGAGGGTCATCATTTCACCCATGAAACATTTGACCTAATTTTTTCATGTTCTATTAGATATGGAGAGATAAAGATGGAGCAAAGATTGAGGTAAAAGACAACCAACTTGAGGTACACCCAATGGGAAATTCTTAATGACACTCTGTTATGCTAGCAGACAGAAACTTTGCAGAACTGTCATCTGAGAGGCTTCATCCAGCAGTTGAAGAAAGCAGATACAGAGACTCAAAGACAAACATTAGGAAGAGCATCAGGAAGGCTTGTAGAAGAGTTGCTGGAAGGATTGAAGGAGCCCGAGTGATTAAGGACACAAAGATATAGAGAACCAAATAACCTGGGCCCAAGGAGGTTCACAGATATTGAACTGCCAATCAAAGAGCATGTGTGGACTGTACATAGCCCTCTATACATATGTGAAGCTTGGTTGTCATGTGGGCTCACTAATATTTGGAGTCAAGCTGGCTCTATATCACACTCTGATATTGCTTTAGGATCAAATTACCATACCTGGGTTGCCTTATCTGATATCAGAGGTAGAGGATGTACTTAGTCTGGATGAAACATATTCCAGGATGGATAGTAATCCAGAGTTGTGGGGAGGGGGAAGTTCTACTTCACTGAAGGGGTGGGAGGATGGGGGAAGCTGTTTGGGCAGCTGGGATTGGGAGGAGAGAAGGGACAGTGGGTGCAATCAGGATGTAAAGTGAATAAATAAATTAGAAAAATAATTTTTTAAAATGATTTCTCCATATTACCACGTTGGGGCAAAGCCTTTAACATGAGTTTGGGAGATAAAATTTAAGATCTGAATAATAGCAAACCACCTCAAACTAAGGTTTATATGTAACTGTTCAACTCTTCAAATCCTAGGGAATTTATTGAGCTTCTCTTCACAGTTGAGGAAATTCAAAATGATAAACAGACAAGCTTGTGTGAGGGACTGTGATATTCAGAATTACTTCGATAAAATGGGTCAAAACTTAATTTCAAGCAATTTCTTAGCAATTTCAAGAAGACATTTCCTTAAATGGCGAGAATAATTGACTTACAAAGAATTATTGTCTGGAGAGTTTTGTTACTTTTTGACAAGCATTTTTCTCTCTCTTCATAGATTTTTTGCTTTCAAAGAATAGAAATACAGTTCCTCAAAAGCACTGTGATGCCAATGCAGATAAAACTAACTGGCAACATATTTGAAACATTTCATGTGACTTCATAGTGCATGCAAACCCCAAAGGGGGGGGGGGGAATAGGCATGATAATGATACATGTGAATGTGCTGTAAAGGGAGACTAATACAAAAAAAAATGGATACTAATTCTCATCAGTCAAACCATCACCACATAAAGCAATATGTGCTGCTTTTTCTGTTTCTTTAAGTGTCTTTTACAGACAATGTTAATAATAACACCAGCTAGAGTGTCAATAGCCAGGAAGAAGTTGGCTTTGTGAAACATGATTGTCTTAAACTTGCTCATGTCATGACTGTGGTTTACATTAAGCACCAACTGGCTTTTTTCACTGAATTTGTAAGTGGGACATAACAGTGTTTGCAATCCATGTTCTACTCCACAGACAAACTGTTAAGTAACAGTCTTCTCAAGGCTATATAGCACCCAAACTGTATTAAAATTGTTTAAGTTTTTATATAAAATTTTTGTTTCATAACACTAAGAAAGACATACTTCTAGGCACATGCTTTAGTACTAAAGCATGGACATTTTTCTATTTTTAAAGTTTCTCCTGAAAAATCAAAACAGGGACTATGAAGGAATAAAGATTCTGCCTTAAGATGGAACTCCTGATTACAAACTGGCTTGTGATCAGAGATATTTCTTTGTGAAACTAGTCTTCTAAATGGTCTATGGTAGTTTTGCATTTAATACACTTGGTTTAGTGGGTGAGTGATAGATACCCCCAACAAGCCTGGGTAATGAGAAACCTAAAGCTTGGAGACCATTAAATCTGTTAATATCTATTGTTTCTATTTATTAAAAGAAGACAATGGACATTGTGAAATTATTTTTTTTTCATTTGGGAAACATTGGGAAGAGTTCAAGAGGAAAATGGATTTTGGTTTACAATATTGAATGACTCTCTAAACACAAATTAAGTAAAGAAAATAAGCTAATTAATAACAGAAATTTATTTTTCTTTTGATTATCCAAGTCCTTAGAAATTATTGCTGTTAATTGTTAACATATTGGCCAGAGCAGACTGGCATATGGCCATATATTTGAGAAATTATGTTAGTTGATATGAGTGGGCATAGCCCACTTTGAGTGAGTACATTTCTAGGCAAGTGGGTATAGCGTATATGAGAAAGCAAACCAATAGAGCAAGGAAGAGCATTTCTTCATGTTTTTATGTATCAAGGTTTTTGCCTTGAGTTTCTACCATGACTTTTATCAAATAATGGATGGTAGGCTAGAAGTGGAACCTAAAATAAACCTTTTCCTTTTGTATGTTGCTATTAGTTATGGTGTTTTTCACAGACAAAGAAATCAAACTATAACATTGGTTTTCCTATCTGATTACAAAATATTTTTATTTACAAAATTACAAAGTTAACCCAGGAGAAGAGGAATAAATGGCACATTGTTGTCATGAATTCACAATAAACCACAGGATCTCAATGGACTTTGAGAAACTGTTAATGATGAAATAATGTTTTATTGGGTCTTTCTCCTAGTGCTATCCTTCGATATGGACACTGATTACATTTTTACAATATGGAGACAAGTTCTTGGAATTTAAGTAAGAAATAAAAATTGTATTCAAAAATTATTTTAGAAATCTGAAAAAAACTTTAAGACGATTATAAAACACTAACAACTCATCATTTTAGCCAAAATAAACCTTCAGTAGCATAAAATACATTTTATTTTATATGTTGAAAGACAGTATATCTATTTAAATATTCCTAGGAAAATAAAACCTTTAAATCAATACTAGTTAAAGATGAGCATGCATTTGGGTTTTTTGCTATTAATATCTTAATTCTCATTATTAAATTAAAAAGGACAACCATCTTAATTAATATTTCTTTGTTTTTCATTGGGATGTAAACTGTGAATTCTTACAGAAAATGGCAAAATACCTAGATTTTAAAAGGTAAATTCCCAAATTAGTTGAGTTTGAATTAATCAAATTGGTTTTTTTTTCCCCTTGGGAGAGTATGACTTCATTTAAGGAAAAAATTTTATCATTCTTGAGGTTAGAGAGTTAGCCAGCAAGTTTTATGTTTGTGTGGCCACAATGGCCTAAAATGTAATCCAGGTAAAAATCTTATAGAGCCAGAGAGAAAGAATTCAACTAACAAGTTAATGAATTACTCCTGAATCAAAAAGTATGAGAAAGAAGCACAGTCACGTTCATGGCAATGGTAAAATAATAATCATATATGCCTTCCTTTAACACACTAAATTTGTATTGCTTGGAATTAAATCATATATTTTTATATAATCATCTTACCATAACTCTTTACTTCTCCCCCACTGTCCTGGCACAGAACTCAATCTGTATCTGAATATTTTGTTTTGAAAAATTTACTTTAATTACAATAACAACCTTTGGATGATACTAACAAAAGAATATCTCAGTTTCTCATGAATATCCTCTGTCTGCAATGTTTGCCTTCAGATCTTGTTATCAAACATTGTAGCAGCACCTTCACAGTCTTGTTCAAATTAATTTGTATAGCAGTTCAGCCTTTTAGTTTTTGGCTCTCACACTCCACAACTTAAAATGGATAGCATTGTGTGCTGTTGACTGGTATTAAATTCACTACATAGACCAGGCTAATCTCAAACAAGCAATCTGTGCATCTTAGTCCAGAAATCCTGGAATTACATATATGCATTATAATGTTGAGGTCCTCCAGGTTTTTTAGCAGACTATTATTTTCATAGGAATAGCATCTAAGTGAGTATGTATTTATTTTGATTATTATTCTTTTCTAGCCAAAATAGACTTCAGACAGAAAGAGTTATCTGTTATTCCCCAGCATCTTTAGCACATATACAACAGTATTTACTGGGTTTCATAGCTACTTAAATAATGGTATAAAAAAAGACCACGTACTCTCTGATCATAAGCAGCAATAATAATGCTACTATGAACTACTTGAAAATGTCCAAGAATATGATTATAGCCAAAAAAACTTTACATAAAATGGCAAAAACTCTAATAGTTCAGCAAGAAATTCCAATGGAAATCTCATACATTGATTAGTCATATTACTGACCAAAACAACTTGAGAAATCTATATGATAATAAAATATAACAGAAGAAATTTTTTTTTCCTACATGGGGTTCAAAAACAAGGTGAAGTGGTTTCTCACATTCTAAAATGTTTTACCAATGCATTATTCAATTATCAAAATATCTACCAACAAAATAAGTTTTGACTCATCATATACTTTTCCTTACAGGGTTCATAAATGGGTCAAGAGTTTCAGTTTTTGAATAATAAAATTTGTATAGATTATTACAGTCTGAACTGCAGTTTGTTTGCCTGATTTATCATTTAATGATTCAGAAAAATTCTCACTGATATTAAAGCATATGAATTGTTTAAAAGAATGAGATACAGTGAAAAAAGAGGACTGAGAAAAGACAATGAAAATACTAAAATACAAATGTTGGCATGAGATAGAGTGATCCCTGGGAATAGAAACATAATTTTACTGTTGTTAACACCATCTTTAAAAAGTGTGACTGTGAAGTGTAATGTAACCATTATAATCCAAAATAAGTTTTAAATTCCACCATTAAAGGCATGACAATAAACAATGAAGCTGGGCAAATGTCAGCTTTTATAGTAGGTATGCATGACTCTGATTCTAGAAATTAAGCATTACATTTGGATTGTTGCAATAATATTTAGAAAACAAAAGCTATAAGTTAGATGTTGTGAAACTATTTTAAATAATTAAAAATCATTATGTGAAAAGATCATGGGGTATTGTACAATACATCAATTTTAGAAATCAACTGTATGCATAGAGTAAAGGAATAAAATACACAATAGCAGACTAAGAATAAATATATTAAATACAATACCAAATTAAAATACCTACATAGGTTATCTTATGCAATAGAAAAGGAAATCAATTCAGATTAAAGCTTTTAAAACCAGTCAATAGCCAGAGCAGACTCTGTGTCACAACTCTCAGCACTCAATTGCTCCTAGAGAGGACTTGCCTCCCAGAAGAGCTGATACACCTAAGATCACAGGCAAGACAACCACTACCAGTACCTGTCCCAAGCGGGGAACACTTTGAGCCCTAGAAACTGCAGATCATCTTGGGACAGGATCCTTCCTGTTTTCATTTGCCTCACAGAGCTAAGCCAGTGCCATGGCTCAACGCACCCCAATTCCTACATGTCTCTAGGAGTGCTAACACACCTAAAATCATGGGCTCATAGGCTTAGTGGAAAGACAAGCACCAGTCAAAGATAGAAAGACTAGCTAATACCAGAGATAACCGTATGGTGAGAGGCAATTGTAAGAACATAAGCAACAGAAAGCAAGGCTACTTAGAGTCACCAGAATCCAGTTCTCCCAGTACAACAAACCCTGGATACCCTAAAACATCTGAAATACAAGATTCGGATTTAAAAGTCCCATTAAACGATGATAGAGGATTTTAAGAAAGACAAAAATAATTCCCTTAAATAAATACAGGAGAGCTCTAGAACAAAATGAAGCAAATATATCCAAAAGGCGTCGATGGAAGAAAATAATGAAACTCAGCGTTGAAACCAACCAAGTAGAAACAAAAAGAACTATACAAAGAATCAACAAAACCAAGAGTTGGTTCTTTGAGAAAATCAACAAGATTGATAAACCCTTAGCCAGACTAAATAGAGGCACAGAGACGGTATTCAAATTAACAAAATCAGAAATGAAAAAGGAGGCATAACAACAGAAAGTCAGAAAATTCAAAAAAAAAAAAAAAAAAATTCAGATTCTACTCCAAAAAAAATCAGGATGATTTTCTCTTCAGATACCAGGTAACCGAGTCAATTCAGAATCAGGCAAACTATCTGAACAGTCCCATAACCCCTAAAGAAACAGAAGCACTCATTAAAAGTCTTGCAACCAAAAAAAGCCCAGGACCTGATGCTATTAGTTCATAATTCTATCAGACCTACAACAAAGACCTAATACCTAACAGAAAAAGATGAAACACTACCCACTTAGCTCTATGAAGCCACAGTTTTACTGATACTGAAAACATACAAAGACCAATCAATGAAAGAGAACTTCAGACCAATTTCACTTATGAATATCAGTGAAAAAATACTAAATAGAATTCCAAATACAAATACAAGAGCACATCCAAACAATCATTCACCATGATCAAGTAGGCTTCATCTCACGAATGTAGGGATGATTAAATTTACAGAAATTCATTAATGTGATCCACTATATAAACACACTCAAAGGAAAAAAAAACATGATCATCTTATAAGAAGCTGAAAAAACATTTGACAAAAATTCAACACCCCTTCATGGAAAGCCATGGAAAATCTGTAATTAAAGGTCCATACCCAAACAAATTAAAACCAATATAGAGCAAACGAACAGCCAACATACAGCTAAATGGAGAGAAACTAGTAGCAATCCCACTAAAATCAGGAATTAGAAAGGCTGCCCACTTTCTACTTGCATAGACTACACAGTCCTTGAAGTCCTAGCCAGAGCAATTAGACAACAAAAGGAGGTCAAAGGGATAAAATATGGAAAGGAAAAAGTCAAAATATCACCATTTGCAGATGAAATAATAGTATACTTATGTGACCCCAA
The DNA here is from genome assembly GCF_963924665.1 of Micromys minutus. NCBI lineage: Eukaryota > Metazoa > Chordata > Mammalia > Rodentia > Muridae > Micromys > Micromys minutus. The sequence continues at coordinate 44,889,069 of NC_137981.1, read as the reverse complement.
AAATTCCACTAGACCTGATAAACTCTTAAACCTGATATATAACTTCATTAAAGTGGCTGGATGTAAAATTAACCCAAACAAATCAGTCACCTTTCTTTACTCAAAGGAAAAACAGACGGAGAAAAAAAAATTAGGGAAACAACACAACCTTCACAATAGTCACAAATAATATAAAATATTTTGGTGTCACTCTTATCAAGCAAGTGAAAGATCTATATGAAAAAACTTCAAGTCTCAGAATAAAGGTATTAAAACATATCTCAGAAGATAGAAAGGTCTCCAGTGCTCATGGATTGGCAAAATTATTATAGTAAACATGGCCATTTTATCAAAAGTAATCCACAGATTAAATGCAATCTCCATCAAAATTCCAAATTAATTCTTCATAGACTTGGAAAGAACAATTCTCAAATTCATTTGGCAAAAATCCCAGTATAATGAAAACTATAATCAATAATAAAATAATTTCTGCAGGAAACACCATGCCTGACTTCAAGCTGTATTACAGATCAATCATGATAAAAAACAAAGCAAAACAAACCAATTAACCAACCAACCAACCAACCAAACAAACAAACAACAAAATTATCTACATCATATTGGCACAGAGTCAGGCAGGTAGATAAACTGAAAGGAATTGAAGTCCCATAAATGAACCCACACACCCATGGTCACTTGATCTTTGACAAGGAATCTAAAAACTTCCAATAGAAAAAAAAAAAGACATTTTCAACAAATGGTGTTGGTTTAACTGGCAGTCAGTATGTATGAAAATGCAAATCAACCTATTCTTATCACCTTGTACAAAGCTCAAATTCAAGTAGTTCAAAGACCTCCACACAGAGCCAATTACAATGAATCTTATAGTAGAGAAAGTAGGGAAGATCATAGAACACAGGCACAGTGGAAATTTTCCTGAACAGAATACCAATGACCTATGCTCTAAGGTCAACAATGGACAAATGGAACATCATAAAATTGAAAATCTTCTGCAAGGCAAAGGGAACTATTAATAAGACAAAATGACAACCAATAAATTGGGAAATGATCTTTAGCAATCATCCATCTGAAAGAGAGCTATTATCCAATATATACAAAGAACTCAAGGAGTTAGACTCCAGAGAATCAAATAACGCTATTAAAAATGGAGTAGAGAGCCAAACAATGAATACTCATTTGAGAAATAAATGGCTAAGAAGCACTTAAAGAAATGACCAACATCCTTAGTCATCAGGGAAATGCAAATCAAAATGACCACAAGATTCCAATTTAAACCAATCACAATGGCTATTATCAAATCTGGTGACAGCAGATGAGGATGTTGAGAAATAGGAGCACTCCTCCATGCTGGTGAGATTGAAAGTTGTCACACTGCAAACCAGTCTTGTGGTCCTCAGATAACTGGACATAGTACAACCTGAGAACCAGCTTTACCACTCATGGGCATATACCCATAAAATGCTCCCACATAGCGCAAGACACATGCTCCATTATGTTCATAACAGCTTTAATTATAATAGCCAGAAACTAAAAAATCCAGATGTCCCTCGGCAGAAGAACAGATATAGAAAATTTGGTAAATTTTCACAATGAGTACTATTCAGCTATTAAAAACAATCACTTCATGAAATTCTTAAGCAAATGGATGAAACTAGCATGTATTATCCTGAGTGAGGTAACCAAGTCACAATATAACAGACATAGCATATACTCACTGATAGTTATATATTAGCCAAAAAGTTCAGAATACACAAGATATAACTCACAGATCATATGACACTCAAAAAGAAGATAGACCAAAGTGTGGGTACTTCAGCCCTTCTTAGAAAGGGGAATAGAATAATCACAAAAGGTAGAGGGTTGGAGGGACTTAGAAGGAAGATAGGAAGTAGAGGGATAAAAAGGGGTACAGGATCAGGTATAGGAGGAGACCGGTGGATGAGTGGCAATGTACCGAAGTATATTTAAGAAGTATGTAGCAATGGGAGATATGGAACTGGGGTAGCTACCAGAAAGTTCAACATTTCAGTAAAGCAAGAGGCTCAGAGGACACAACAGGGATGACAGTACTTAAAATAATCAATAAAAATGAGAGATAACCTGTAGAGACCATATCTAGAGTTTAGGCAGGGACCCCAATTGAGGGATGAGCCACACTCCCTTCTCAAATATTTTCACCTAGAATTGCTCTTGTGTAAAGGAAATACCAGGACATAGAGTGGAGCAGAGAATGAAGGAAAGCTTATACAGTGACTACCCTATCTGGGGATTTACCTTAAATGTGGACACCAAATGCAGACAATATTGCTGATGCCTAGACATGCCTGCTGACATGGAGTCTGATATACCTGTCTCCTGAGGGGCTCTACCAATACAGATGCAGAATTTTATAGCTATCCACTTGAGTAAGTACAAGGACCCCAATGGAGGAGTTGGGGCAAGGAATGAAGGAACTGAAGGTATTTGTAACCCAATAGGAAGAACAACAATATCAACCAAACAGATGCCTCCCACCGTGCTCTTTGGGACTGAACCACCAACCAAAGAGTACACAGAGAGAGACCCATAGCTCCAGATGCATATGTAACAGAGGATGGCTTGCTCTGGCATCAGTGAAGGGGAGACCCATGGTCCTGTGAAGGTTGGATGCCCTGTGTAGGAGTCTGCTAGGAGTGTGAGATGGGAGTGGGTTAGTGAGTAGGGGATAACCCTCCTAGAAACAGGGGGAGGGAGAATAAGTTAGGGAGGTTGCAGAGGGGAAACCTGGAAAATGGAATAACAGTTGAGATGTAAATAAATAAAATAACCAATAAAAATCCCAATGTCAACAAATGTTAATAACAAGTTGTTCTGTGGCTTGGCAAATAAAAGAGCTGCTATGGAGATAGTAAACAAAGCAGTGTAAAGCCACCATTTCAACAAAGAGAAATCTATACAGTTGGCGAGCACACACTCCCAAATATCTCACAAAGAAATTATCCAATCCCACTTACAGTATTGTAGAGGATGTAAGAAGAGAGAATGTATCCTAAATCACCATATGAGAACATAATAACTCCTATAGTGGCAAAGTCATTACAAGAAATAAAGTCATCAAAGAACATTTCTCACAAACATAACCATAGTATTTGCACATAACTCCAGCTTACTGCATTTTTTCAATAAACGATGTTAGAATATAAAACTCTGGTATATAAAAAGCAAGAATAAAAAATGTAAGTACTGAATACATTTTACATTTTAACCATTGTGCCATTGCTCCAGCCCCAAATTTTACATTTTAAAGAGATACTCAAGTGGTATGTATATCTAAGCTCAACATTCAGTTTGTTAAAGCAGAAAGATTTCAAGAACATGGCCATCTTAGGCGACATGGTGAATATTGGGTCATCCTGGGCTGCATAAAAATATCTCTTAAAACATAAGCAAGGTGTTTTCTATGAACACACTCAAACAATTATTCATTTAGAGCTGAATGCTTACAACAAGACCCAAGAAAAATAATTTTCTTCTTAAAAAAGCTAATTTTAAGATTAATGTTGTAAATTTCTTAGCATTTTAAATCTTAACACTTTGGAAGCCACTGCAGGAAGACTGTAAATTCAAGGACATAAGCTAACTAATGCATTGAGGCAAGCCAGGGATACACTGTATTATGGTTTCTCACAAGGGACAGCAGTCTGACTTTATTGATGTTGCCTTCTCCTTCTCTCCTTTTTGTTTTTTTGAAATTGGAAATTTTATGTATTTACATTTCAAATGTTATCCTCTCTCCAGCCTCTGACACTTTCCACCTCCTCCAACCTCTATAAGATGCTCCCTCTGCCACCCCACCCCGCCCCCACACACTCCTATCTAATCCCCTGACATTCCCTTACATTGGGAAAATGAGTATTCACAAACTGAAGGGCTTCTCCTTCAATTGATACTGGACAATGCCATCCTTTGCTACATATGACATTGGAGCCATGGGTCTCTCCATGTGTACTCATTATTTGGTGCTTGAGTTCCTGGTAGCTCTGGAGAAGTTGGTTGATTGAAGTTGTTCTTTCTATGGGCTTTCAAATCCCACCAGCTTATTCAGTCTTATCTCTAGCTCCTCCATTGGGGACTCCAAACTCAGTTTGATGGTTGGCTGTGAGCATCCTCATTTGGATCATTAAGGCTCAGGTAGAGCCTCGCAGGAGACATCAATATCAGGCTCCTGTCAGCAAGCACTCATGAGCATCAGCAATAGTGACTGGGTTTGGTGGCTATATACAGTAGGATGGATGCCCTTCCAATTTATATCCCTTTGATCTGCTTTTGTTTTCTAATTACTTTGGCCAGGACATCCAATACTATATTGAATAGGTAGGGGGAGTTGTTGGGATTCTGTAAACCCCACCCCTCAGTTACCTAGCAACAGCCAGGTATACCCCACCCCTCAATTACCCAGCAGTGGCCAGGTATGCTCCGCCCCAGTGACCTGACACTATAAAAGGAGCCGCTTGACCCCTCCTCTCTCTCTTGGCCTCTCTTGCTCTTGTGCTCTTGCAGCTTTGCTCTCCCTCTTCCCTTCCCTTTTCTTCCCTTCCCTTCCCCCTCTCTCCCACGTGCTCATGGCCTGCCTCTACTCCTCTACTTCTCTCTCTCTCTCTGCCTCTGCCACCCTCTTAACTCTCCCATGACCTGAATAAACTCTATTCCATACTATACTGTTGTGTGGCTGGTCCCTCAGGGAAGGGATTCCCAACATGGACCCCCCAGAGACATCTCCCTTGCCCTCAGGCCTCGCTGCACCTCCATGGGCCATATGCCCCCCACTCTCTTCATCCTTCCCCTAACATTGGTGCTGTGACTCTGATTGTTATCCTTTCACAACATTGGTGCCCTGTGACTCTTCCTTTCAGTGACTTTTCCTTACAGGAGTATAAACAGCCTTGTGTAGTCCTTGATATTAGTGGGATTGCTTCAAGTATCTTTCAATTTAGTTTTATGTTGGCTACTGTGTTGCTGTATATTGCTTTTACTATATTTAGTTATGGGCATTTAATTCCTGATATTTATAAGACTTATACCTAGAAGGTATGTTGACTGTTATCAAATGCTTTCTCAGCATATAAGGAGATGATCATGTGTGCATATGCTTATTTGTTTGTTTGTTTTCCTTTCAGTTTGCTTATATAGTGGATAACGCTGATGAATTTTCATATATAGTACCATCCTTACATACCAGGATTGAAGCCTATTTGATCATGGTGAAAGATCATTTTGATATGTTCTTTGATTCAGTGTGCAGTAATTTTATTGAGTAATTTTGCATCAAAATTCATGAGGCAAATTGATCAGAAGTTCTCTTTCTTTGTAAAGGTGTTGCTTATGTACCTGTGTTCTTATGGCTTTGAAGAACATATTGACTTGTATTCCTTCTGTTTGCATTTTTAAAAATAGTTTGAAGCATATTGGTATTATGTCTTCTTTGAAGGTATGATAGAATTCTGCACTAAATCAATAAGGTTCTGGGATTTTTTTTGTTGCTGGGCGACATTTAATGCCCACTTCTATTTCTTTAGCAATTATGGGATTATTTATATGGTTTATCTGATTCTGATTTAATTTTGCTACCCAGTGTCTGTCTAGAAATTTGTCCATTTTCTTTCACATTTTTTAGTTTTGTTGATTATTGGCTTTTGTATTAGGCCCTGATAAGTTTTTCAATTCACTCATTTTCTGTTGTTATGTCTCCCTTTACAGTTTGGATTTTGTTAATTTGGATCCTTTCTCTGGGCCCTCTGGTTACACTGGCTAAAGGTTTTTCTATTTGTTGTTTTTCTCAAAGATCCAGTTCCTAGTTTTGTTGATTCTTTGTATAGATTTTTGGTTTCTACTTAGCTGTTTTTAGCACTGAATTTCATTATTTCCCACCTAATACTTCTTTTGGGTGTATTTGCTTCTCATTCTTCTAGAGCTTTCAGGTGTGCTGCCTAACTTTTAGTGTATTCTCTTTCCAGGTTCTTTTCGGAGGAACTCAGTGCCCTGCTTTTACTTATTTCTTTATTTCTTCCTTGACCAAGTTATCTTTGAGATGAATGTTGTTCAGCTTCAATATGCATGTGTATGTGTGCTTTCTGATGTTTTTGTTGTAATTGAAAAATCAGCCTTAGGCCATGATTATCTGATAAGATGTATGGAATTATGTTAATCTTCTTCTATCTGTTGAGGTCAGTTTTGTGACTGATTAAATTGTCAGTTTTGGAGAAGGTACCATGAGGTGCAGAGAAGAAGGTATATTCTTTTCTTTTATGATGAAATGTTCTATAGATATTTGTTAAATCCATTTGGTTCATGATTTCTGTGAGTTTCATTGTATTTCTATTTAATTTTTATTTCCATATGTCTGTCTATTGATGAGAGTGAAGTGCTGAAATCTCCTGCTAACATTGGATATGGTGCAATGTATATTTTTAGCTTTAGTAGGTTTTTATTTTTTTATTTTTATTTTTTAATGCGGGTGCCCTAGCATTTGGAGCATAGATGTTCAGGATTGAGAGTTCATCTTGGTAGATTTTTCCTGTGATGAATATGTAGTGCCTTTTCTTAGTTTATTTATTGTTTTGATAAATTTTAGCTGAAAGTCAATTTTATTCAATATTAGAATGTCTACTCCAACTAATTTCTTGGGACTATTTGCTTAGGAATTTTGTCAGCCTTCTACTCTGAGGTAGTGTCTGTCTTTGTTACTGAGATAAATTTACTATTTGCAGCAAAATGCTGGATCCTGTTTATGTAGCCAGTCTGTTAGTCTATGTCTTTTTATTGGGTAATTGAATTTGTTGATGTTAAAAGAAATTAAGAAAATCTCATTGTTGTTATTGTTGTTTTTTTATTAGAGGTAGAATTATGTTATTATGGATATCTTCTTTTGGGTTTGTTTCAAGAAGATTTCTTTCTTACTTTTACTAGGGTGTAGTTTTCCTTATTCTGTTGGAGATTTCTATCTATTATTCTTTATAGTGCTGGATTTTTGGAAAGATATTATGTAAATTTGGTTTTCTCATGGAATAATTCATTTCTTCATCTATATTTATTGAGTTTTTTTTTCTGGATATAATAGCCTGGACTGACATTTGTGTTCTTGTAATGTCTGTATGACATTTTTCTTGGATTTTCTAGCTTTCATAGTCTCAATTGAGAACTCTGGCATAATTCTGATTGGTCTACATTTATATGTTACTTGACCTTTTTCTCTTATTGCTTTTAACATTCTTTTTTTGTGTGTGTGTGCATTTGGTGTTTTGACTATTATGTGATGAGAGGAATTTCTTCTCTAGTTCAATCTATTTAAAGTTCTGTAGACTTCTTGTATGTTCATGGGCATTTTTTTTTAGGTTAGAGAAATTTTCTTCTATAATGTTGTTGAAGATATTTAAGGCCCTTTAAGTTGAAAATCTCCACTCTCTTTTATACCAGTTATCCTTAGGTATGGTCTTTACATTGTGTCGTGGACTTCCTGGATGTGGTTTGTTAGGAGTTTTTTGCATTTTCTTTATCTACAGTGTCAATATCTTCCACCACTGATATTCCCTTTCAATCTCTTGCATAGTGTTGGTGATGCTTGTTTCTATGACTCCCGATCTCTTTCCTAGCTTTTCTATCTCCAAGCTTATCTCTTTTTGTGATTTCTTTTTTCTATTTCTATTTCCTTTTTAGATTCTGGATGGTTTTGTTCAGTTCCTGCACCTATTTGGTTGTGTTACCCTGCAACTTTTAATAGATTTTTGTATTTCTCCTTTTAGGGTTTCTACTTGTTTACTTTTGTTTCCCTGTATTTCTTTAATGCAGTTATTTAAGTCCTTCTTAAAGTCCTCTATCATCATCATGAGATGTAATCTTAAATCCTAATCTTGCTTTTCTTGTGTGCTGTCATATCCAGTACTTGCTGTTGTGGGAGAACTTGGTTCTGATGATGCCAATTTGTCTTGGTTTTTGTTCCTTAGGTTCTTGTGCTTGCCTCTCATCATCTTGCTATCTCTGATGTTAGATGATGGTTTTGCTGTCTCTGACTGAAGCTTGTTTATCCTTTGGACCTGTAAACTTATAGTCTTAGGATTTAGAGTGCTCCTGGACACCAGCTTTCTATGTGCAGGTTTTAGATCTGGAGAGCCATGGGACAATCCCAGCTGCTGGAGTAGATGATGGCTGGAAGAGTCCAGACCCAGGCAGCCCTATAATTTCTGAGCCCTATGTGCTCTTGGCAGTTCTCTCTTTCTTGGTATCTGTTTTGTATTATTCAAATATGTTATATTCCTAAAGAAAGGGGAAAATGTAACATATGAGAAATGTCACACCTTAAGTGACAATTTGAAAATGTTTCTCATTCAAAAAACATAAAGGAGACATGAAACTCATGGAAAACACTTCAAAGTGCATTGGCAAAGACTTCTAGAAGAAAAAATTAAAACTGTAAATTATTATTTGAGGAATCTTTATTCTTGATGAAATTCGACATTGCATATGATCATTTACATCCTACTGCATTTAGCAAAAAATTTCTTTATTTCAACTGATCTTTCAAAAAAAATGCATTTCTATATGAAGATGACCAAATAATTCATTCAGGAACCACAGTTGCACATGAAATTTTAAAAAAAATCAGAAGTTTTTATGTACTGCACCTTCCTGCATAAATGCATTTCTCCTGCTGATAAACAACAGAGCTGGAAACAACTATTTATAAAAAATATTATTTTTTCAAGCAGAAAATAATGTGGGATAGAATTTTACAGAGATGGAATATTGTGTATGTTTCCCAACAGCTTTGTGAGGTCTAACTCGCATACATCTTTGGTTGTGCTCATTCAAATGTATTTTAGTATTGTTCTTTTCTGATTTTCTGAAACCATCATCAATTAAAATAAAGTTTAACTGAAATTTCATCAGAACCAAATGGTAACCAATTGACATAGTCATATGAAAAAATGGAGAAAACACTTTAGTGGTATTTAAGAATATTTATTCAACACCAGACAAACACGTTAGCACCAAAGCTCTAATCCTCCATACCACAGACATGTTCATTTGTGAACATGTTTTGTATATCTCCTACCTTTGAAGGAGCTAGAGAAGAAATAAAGCATAGACAAAAGACTCCAGTCATCCTTCAGATTAAAAATGTGTTAACACTACAGTAAGCAATGGTACAGATGTCCAAAGAATGGTTCTAATCCATTACAGAGATGAATTAACTTCAAAGAGAAAGGGTAGAGAAGCAGAAGTTCAAGCTTTGAGGACTAAGGAAGAGTAAGGTTGGCAGAAAATATGATGAATGTACCGAGTATGAAATTCTCACAACAATATTACATTAAAATATAATTTCTGAGTGAAGAGAATGGGTACATTTCCAGGAAACAGTAACTGTGCTGTGTGCCAGATATAGGTGAAACAAGGCATGTGTGCCTAAGGTACATGACAGAAGTTATTCCCTAGATACATTGTAGGGCTGTGTCATCTTTCAAACCTCAGGCAGCAGGAACTGTAAAATTGTTAGAAAACACACAGATATTTCTTTTTATAGATTTCAGAGGCTGAATGCACTAGCAATATTAATTTTCAAGATGAAATAATATTAAACAAAAATAAAATACAGATTTATTGCTCAAAAATTCTCCTGACTTAGTGTTCATGTGAAGCAGTCATGAGATCTGGTTATTACAAATTGATACTAAATGTTTTCTTCTGAGTCTTTCCTGTTCTTTTGCTTGATCCCAGATCATCAGTTAGCTTGGCAGGGTTCATCATTCCTAGTCATTAGGAAACAGCTGCAAGAGAAGCAGCCTCAGGAAGAAATAAGCTGATTCAAGAACGGAATTAAAATACTGTTTTCAAAGGCCATTTCTGCCATCTGGGCAGAATTCTTATGTCTACTAATCTGAAGTAATCCACCAAGACCACACTCCAAATTGATTCATAATTTTATTCATTACATTCTTATGTCTTGCTTATCTCATAAAAAGGAGTATCTGTGCCAAGAAGAAAGGACATGGCATATGACAAGGAACATCACAGAAATCATCCCAAGCATGAATAATAGTATCTTTAATTGAATGGAGTATATAATAGTTTAGTAAGATTCCAAAAAGGAGAAAATAATCATATTAAAATAATAAAAATTGTATTACTTATCTAGGGAAGAATAATGTTATAAATGGCCTACTATATTCTGGATAAAAGCAAGTATAAGAAATGAAGAAAAGAGGTTTATCAGCTGGTAATATAGTTTACAAAAATGGATGGAAATGCATCTTTTTGTCATCAGAAGAGAAGGTTTGGAAGGTATTCATGACAAAATAATGATGCAGTTTCAAGATGGTGTGCATATATATCACAAGTTGATTTCTATTGTCTTAGTCAGGGTTTTTATTCTTACACAAATCATCATGACCAAGAAGCAAGTTGAGGAGGAAATGGTTTATTTAACTTACACTTTAACATTGCTGTTTATCACCAAAGAAAGTCAGGACTGGTACTCAAGCAGGTCAGGAAGCTAAAGCTGATGTGGGGACAATAGAGGGATGTTGTCTACTGGCTTGCTCTTCTTGGCTTGCTCAGCTTGTTTTCTTATAGAACACAGGACTACCAGCCCAGGGATGGCACCACCAATAATGGGCTGAGCCCTCCCCACTTGATCCTTAGTTGAGAAAATGCCTTACAGCTGGATCTTATGGAGGCATTTCTGAAACTGAGGCTTCTTTCTGTATGATAACTCCAGCTGTGTCAAGTTGACACAAAATCAACCAATACACCTATGTACTGTCAGTGCATTATATTTTACTAACAAGTACACATGGATATGGAACACTTTTCAAGTACAATAGAACGTTTTCAAAATATTATTGAAAGAGAAAGTGAAAAATGAATGGTGATTAAAATAAATGATTAATTTGTTTGACTAATAAACTAACCTCCATTAACCTGGATCTCTGAGATCTCTCAGACACTCGATCATAAACCAGGTAGCATATACCAGCAAATATGTGGCCCCTAACACGTATACAGAAGAGGACTGATGGGTCTTGATTCAGTCAGAGAAAATGTACCTAACCCTCAAGAGACTAGAGGCTCCAGGGTGTTTAGAGGTCTGGTAGGGTGGGTGGAGTGGGGAGATACTTATGGAGAAAGGGTGGGGCAGGAAGGAGGTATAGGATGTTGAACAGACAGAGGATGAATCAGGAGAATAAAATCTGGATTTTAAAAAAAGAAAAAGAAAATGAACAACAATAATGACAGACCACAGTGACATATAAATATTTTGAAAGCCATGGCTTATCTACTACTAGTCAACATATTAGTCTTCAAAAATATGGCTTGATTTCAGCTGTTATCTGGAGTGTTTCCTGAACCTTGAAGGGAACAACACCAATACACAATGTTTAAATTATATATAAGTTTCAACATCATGGCATATTTTAGGCACTTTATTATTTATGACTTTCTGTTGTAACTGCAGTCGACTCCAAAATAGTTTTTTTTTCCAATATGGGGATAAATACTTAGAATGGCAACTTGATAGGCCCATCACAGCCATTTCACAATTGTTTTCTAGCCATAGGCATTTTACAGGGCTCATAAACCCAAGTATAGCTCACCTATTGTAGAAGGGGTCTATTCCAATAAGAAAATGGTTGATTGAAACTATAGCTGTCACAGTACTATAGTTTCAACAGGTACAATTTGCCTTGATTACCGATAGCATAGCAAGCATGTACATATATTTGGAAAGAAAATGCCCCAGAAGCCAAAATATTGTCTACAACACTATGAATTCTAGCCAGTTGGGAAGAAGTTTTTCTCTCAAAGAAAGGTTTATTATTATTTTTTTTCATGTCTAGTGACTTGGCTTGCAATGTATTCAGAAGCATAAACTTACCACATAGTCATACTTAGCAACCTATAACAATAACATCATCTATGAGCAAATTGCACAAAAACAAGTCTTTCCCCACCACTACAGTATATTGAAGGTTTCTGATAGAAGATTGAAAAATCTATACATACTATGAACTGTTCATGAAAGCTATACCTCTGAGAAGTCTTCCTGTGTGATGTATGATTAGCTGAACTATGGAGGAGGCCTGTTACAGACAGATGTTGACCACTACTTTAATGTCAGAAATAGGAGAAGACTGTCCCCAAAATTGTGTTTTGTTTTTATTATTTATTTATTCATTCATTCATTCATTCATTCATTCATTTATTTTCATAGCAGCCCTATTTTTTCTTTATAAATAGAAAAAGTTATTTATTAAAATGTTTTTTATGATTTTGGATTTAATTTTACTATCTATTATTTCATTTTGACCATATAGATAAACAGTTTAAAATTCCATATTATAATGTTATGTAACATTATACATGTTTCAATGGGTATTACAAACAATTCAAGGCAAAATGGATTTGTGTGAGATAAGAGATGGCAAAGATCTGATAGAAAATGGGAGGGAAAGCCAAAATCTGAATATAATTTATTTTTCCTTACAGCTTTATTTAAAAAAAGAAAGAGGGTTACATTTACAAATTTTTAAAGGCATTTGGAATAACATTATATCAATAATTTTGTCAGTACTTAATTTTTTAGAGGTTTGATAGCATGCATAGAAATCCCACCAGTTACCATAAGCATGAAGTACAGGTAGGACAGAACATAACATGGAAACAGATTTATTATTGGGTATAGATAAACCCTAATGATGTGTGAATACCAAAAATTGCCACAAGGTTACTATCTTAGCTTGTGGATTATTAATGATTTGAGGTCCAGGTGTACCACACTCTGAAAGGGTGATATATATTTATTTTTTCCCTAAGAAGGACTGAGGATTTCATTCTATTTTTTTTTTTTTTTGGTCTTTTTTTTTTTCTTGAGTTTCATACAGTCTCTGAGTTGTATCTGGAGGGGGGGCTTCAGAGCTTTCTGGGGTTAGTATCCAATTACCAGTGACTGCATAGTATGTCTATTATTTTGTGACTGGGTTACCTCACTCAGGATGATATTCTCTAGATGCATCCATTTTCTTAAGAATTTCATATAGTCATTGTTTCTGACAGCTGAGTAGTACTCCACTGTGTAAATATACCACAATTTTTATCCATTCATCCACTGAAAAACATCAGGGTTCTTTCCAGCTTCTGGCTATTATAAATAAGGCTGCTATAAACATTGTGGTGCATGTGTCTTTGTTGTATGTTGGAGCATCTCTGGGGTATATGCCCAGAAGTGGAATAACTGGGTCTTCAGGTAGAACTATGTCCAATTTTCTGAGGAACCGCCAGACTGATATCAGAGTGGTTGTACCAGTTTACAACCACACCAACAGTGGAGAAGTGTTCCTCTTTCTCCACATCCTCACCAGCATCTGCTGTCATCTGAATTTCTGATCTTAGCCATTCTGACTCTTATGAGGTGGAATCTCAGGGTTGTTTTGATTTGCATTTACCTGATGACTAAGGATGTGGAGCACTTCCTTAGATGCTTCGCAGCCATTTTATATTCTTCAATAGAAAAGTTTTTGTTTAGCTCTGTACCCATTTTTTAATAGGATTGTTTGATTCTCTGGTGTCTAACTTCTTGAGTTCTTTGTCTACCTTGGATATTAGGCCTCTATTGGATGTGGGGTTGGTAAAGATCTTTTATCAATTGGTTGGCAGCCATTTTGTTTTCTTGACAGTGTCCTTAGCCTTACAGAAACATTGCAATCTCATTAGTCTCCTTTGTCAACCGTTGACCTTAGAGCAAGAGCCACTGGTGTTCTGTACAGGAAACTTTCTCCTGCGCCAATGTGTTCAAAGGTTTTCCCTACTTTCCATTCTAATAGTTTCAGTGTGCCTGGTTTCATGTGGAGATCTTTGATCCACTTGCACTTAAAGTTTGTACAAGGAGATAAGAAAGGGTCTATTTTTATCCTTCTGCATGCTGACTGCCAGTTGTAACAACACCATTTGCTGAAGAGGCTTTCCTTTTTCCATTGAAGGTTTACAGCTCCTTTGTCAAAAATCAATTGACCATGTATGTGAGGGTTCATTTCTGGATCTACTATTCTATTCCATTGATTCATGTGCCTATCTCTGTACCAGCACCATGCAGCTTTTAACAAGACTGCCTTGTAATATAGCTTGAGGTCATGGATGGTGATTCCCACAGATGTTTTCTTTTTGTTGAGGATGGATTTTGCTCTTCTAGGGGTTTTTTTTTTTTTTTTTTCAGATGAAATTTCACATTGCTCTTTTTATCTCTATGAAGAATTGGGTTGGAATTTTGATGAGGATTGCATTGAATCTGTAGATTGCTTTTGGTAAGCAGGCCATTTTTACAATCTTGATTTTTCCAGTCCTTGAGAACTGAAGATCTTTCCATTTTCTGAGATATTCCTCAATTTTGTTCTTCAGAGGTTTGAAGTTCTTGCCATACAGGTTCTTCTCTTGCTTAGTTAGTGTCACACCAAGGAATTTCATATTGTTTGTGACTATTGTGAAGCGTATCTTTTCCCTAATTTCTTTCTCCACATGTTTGTTCTTTGCGTAGAGGAAGGGTACTGATTTGTTTGAGTTAATTTTATATCCAGCCACATTGCTGAACTTGTTTATCAGCAGTAGTAGTTCTCTGGTGGAATTTTTGGGGTCACTTACATAAACTATCATGTCATCTGCAAACAGTGATATTTTTATTTCTTGCTATCCAATGTGTATCCTTTGATTTCCTTCTGTTGTCCAAATGCTCCAGCCAGGATTTCCAGTACTATGTTGAATAGGTAAGGGGAGAGTAGGAGGCCTTGTATAGTCCCTTATTTTAGTGGGATTGCTTCAAGATTCTCACTGTTAAGTTTGATGTTGGCTGTTGGTTTGCTGTATATTGCCTTTATTATGTTTATGTATGGACATTGGATTTCTGTTCTTTCCAAGACTTTTAACGTGACAGGGCATTGAATTTTCTCAAATGCTTTCTCATTCTCTAGTGATATGACCATTTTGTTTTGAGTTTTTTTATATGGTGGATTACATTGATGGATTTTCATATATTAAACCATCCCTGCATCCCAGGAATGAAGCCTCCTTGATCATGGTGAATGATACTTTTGATGTGTTTTAGATTCGGTTTGCAACGATTCTGTTGAGTATTTTGCATCAGTGTTCATAAGTGATATTGGTGTGAAGTTCTCTTTTTTTGTAGGGTATTTCTGTGGTTTAGGAACTAGGGTTATTGTGTCTTTGAAAAATGAGTTAGGTAGTGTTTTATATGACTCTATGTTGTAGAATAGTTTGAAGAGTATTTGTATTAGGTTGTCAATACATTTCTGATAGAATTCTGCACTGAACCCATCTGGACCTGGGCTTTTTTTTGGTTGGAAGGCTTTTGATGACTGCTTCTATTTCTTTAGGTGTTATGGGATTATTTAGATGGTTTACCTCGTCCTGGTTTAACTTTGGTATCTTGTATTTTTCTAGGAATTGATCCATTCCCTTCAGATTTTTAAGCTTTGTTGAGTATAGGCTTTTGTAGTAGAATCTGATGATTTCTTGAATTTCCTCAGTTTCAGTTATTATGTCTCCTATTTCATTTTTGATTTTGTTAAATTGGATACTCTCTCTTCACCATCTAGTTAGTCTGGCTAACCATTTATCAATTTTGTTTATTTTCGAATAGAACCAGCTCTTGATTTTGTTGATTCTTTGAATGATTCTATTTGTTTCAATTTGGTCAGTTTCTGCTCTGAGTTTGATTATTTCTTGCCGCCTACTCCTCTTGGTTGTATCTGCTTCCTTTAGTTCTTTAGATTTCAACTGTTCTGTCAAGTTACTTGTGAATGCTCTCTCCAGTTTCTTTTTGAAAGCACTCAAAGCTATGACTGTTTCTCTCAGTGCTGATTTCATTGCATCCCATAGGTTTTGGTATGTTGTGTTTTCATTTTCATTATATTCTAGAAAATCCTTAATTTCTTTATTTATTTCTTCTTTGACCCTGCTATCATTTAATAGAGCAGTGTTTACTTTCCATGTGTATATGGGCTTTTGTTTTCTTTGTTGTTATTAAAGACCAGCCTTATTCCTTGGTGATCTGATAGGATGCATGGGAGTATTTCAATCTTCTTATATCTATTGAGGCTTGTTCTGTGACCAATTATATAGTCAATTTTGGAGAAGGTGCTGAGAAGAACGTGTGCTCTTTTGTTTTAGGGTGAAATGCTCCATAGATGTCTATTAATTCCAATTGGTTCATAACCTCTACTAGTTTCACAGTGTCCTTGTTCAGATTCTGCTTCCATAATCTGTCTTTTGATGAGACTTGCATGTTGATGTTTCCCACAATTATTGTGTGGGATACAATGTATTTTTTTCAGCTTTTTTAGGGTTTCTTTTATGAATATGGGTGCTCCTGTATTTGGAGCATATGTTTTAAGGATTGAGAGTTCCTCCTGACAAATTTTCCCTGTAATGAATAAAAAGTGTCCTTCTTTATATTTTTGATAACTTTTGGTTGAAAATCTATTTTATTTGTTATTAGAATGGCCAGTCTGGCTTGCTTCTCGGGGCTGTTATTTTGGAAGTGTTTTTTCCCAAACTTTTACTCTGAGGTACAGTGTGTCTTTGTCTCTGAGATAAGTTTCCTGTATACAGTAAAATGCTGGATTCTGATTATGTACCCAGTATAATAGCCTATGTCTTTTTATTGGGGAATTGAGTCCATTTACATTAACAGATATTAAAGAATAGTAGTTGCTGTTTCCTGCTATTTTTGCTTTTAGAGGTAGAATTGTGCCTGTGTGTCTTTCTTCTTTTGGTTTTCTTGCTTAGTTATTTTCTTGATTTTACTCGGATATAGTATCCCTCCTTGTATTAGGTTTTTTACCTATAATTCATTGTAGTGTTGGATTTGTTGTCAGATATTGTGTATAATTTATTTTTTCCTGGAATATCTTGGTTTCTCCATTTATGCTGATTGAGAGTTTTGCTGGGTATAGCAGCTTGGGCTGACACTTGTGCTCTCTTAGGGTATGCATGATATCTGTACAGGATCTTCTAGATTTCACAGTCTCTGTTGAGAATTCTGGTGTAATTCTGACTGGTCGGCCTTTACATGTTACATGACCTTTTTTCCTTACCTTTTTTTTACTATTCTTTCTTTGCTTTGGACACTTGGTGTTTTGTCCATTATTTGCCGGGAAGAATTTGTGGTCTGGTCTGGTCCAGTCTATATGGAGTTCTGTAGGCTTCTTTTATGCTCATGGTCATCTCATTCTTAAGGGTAGGGAAGTTTTTTCCTACGATTTTGTTGAAGATTTATTACTGTGCTTCTTAGTTGATATTCTTCTCCCTCTTCTATTCCTATTATCCTTTGGTTTGGTCTTCTCATTGTGTACTGGATCTTTTGGACATTTTAGGTTAGGAGCTATTAGACTTTTGCATCTTCTCTGACTGTTCTGTCTTTGTTTTCAATGTTGTCTACGGCCCCTTAGATTCTTTCTTCCGTCTCTTGTTGTCTGTTGGAGATGCTTGCATCTGTGACTCTTGATTTCTTTTTTTTCTTTCTTTTTGATTTTTAACCTCCAGTGTTGTCTTTTTTTTACTGTTTTTAAAATTATATTTTAAGAAACAAAGATAAAAGAAAAAAATTTTAAACATTTTTGCATAAATGTTTACAAACACAATTGTGTCAGTGCTTGGCTTTTTTTTCATTTTTTTAAGGTTTGATACTCTGCATTAAGGTCTTACTAGATACAATGAGCAAAAAGTACATGTAAAACAGAATGTAATCCAGAATTAGTCAATGTTTTCTTGGTGTGTAAGGATTGAGCATGAATTTTTGCTTTGTTTGTTTTGTTTTGTTTTGTTTTGTTTTGTTTTTCTTGAACTTCACACAGTCTGTGAGATGTTTCTGGGGCAATCCGAGCCTCTGGGGTTAGCATCCCACTATCAGTGACTGCATATTAGGTCTGTTTTTTTGTGACTGGGTTATCTCACTCAGGATGATATATCACTCTAGATGCACCCATTTTCATAAGAATTTGATTAAGTCATTGTTTCTGATAGCTGAGTAGTACTCCATTGGGTAAATGTACCACAATTTTTGTATCCATTCATCTACTGATGACATCTGCGTTCTTTCCAGCTTCAGGATATTATAAATAGAGCTGCTATGAACATTATGGTGCATGAATCTTTATTGTATATTGGAGTGTCTCGGGTATATGCCCAGAAGTAGAATAGCTGGATCTTCAGGTAGTACTATGTCCAATTTTTTTAAATCGCCAGACTGATTTCCAGAATGGTTGTATCAGTTTACAACTCCACAAACAGTGGAGAAGTGTTCCTCTTTCTCCACAACCTCACCAGCATCTGCTGTCATCTGAGTTTTGGATCTTGGCCAATCTTCCTGGTGTGAGGTAGAATCTCAGGGTTGTTTTGATTTGCATTTCCCTGATGGCTAATGATGTCTAGAACTTCCTTAGATGTTTCTCAGCCATTCCATATTCCTCAATTGAGAACGTTTTGTTTAGCTCTGTACCCCATTTTTAATAGGATTGTTTGATTCTCTGTTGTCTAACTTTTGAGTTCTTTGTATACCTTATATATTAGGCCTCTATCTGATGTGGAGTTGGTAAAGATCTTTTCCCATTCTGTTAGCTGCTGTTTGGTTTTCGTGACAATGTCCTTAGCCTTACAGAAACTTTGCAATCTCATTAAGTCCCATTTGTTAATCTTTGACCTTATAGCTTGAGCCATGGTGTTTTGTTCAGGAAATTTTCTCCTGTGCCTATGTGTTCTAAGGTTTTCCCTACTTTCTCAACTTATAGTTTCAGTGTATCTGGTTTAATGTGGAGGTCTTTGATCCTCTTACACTTGAGCTTTGTACAAGGAGATAAGAAAGGATCTATATTCATTATTTTGCATGCTGAGTGCCAGAAGGACCAGCATCATTTGTTGAATAGGCTGTCCTTTTTCCATTGAATGTTTACCAATCCTTTGTCAAAAATCAGGTGACCATATACATGAGGGCTCATCTGGATCTTCTATTCTATTCTATTGATCCATGTACCTATTTCTGTACCAGTACCCTGCAGTTTTCAGCAGAATTGCCTTGTAATGTAGCTTGAGGTCAGGGATAGTGATTCACACAGATGTTTTCTTGTTGTTGAGGATGGATTTCACTATTCCAGGTCTTTTGTTATTCCAGATGAAATTGCACATTGACCTTTCCCACACAATGAAGAACTGGGTTGGCATTTTGATGGGGGATTGCATTGAATCTGTAGATTGCTTTTGGTAGGATGGCCATTTTTGAAATGTTGATTTTTCCAATCCATGAGCATGTGAGATTTTTTCATTTTCTGAGATTTTTCTCGATTTCTTTCTTTAGAGGTTTGAAGTTCTTGTCATACAGGTCCTTCACTTGCCTAGTTAGAGTCACACCAAGGTATTTCATAGTTTTTGTGACTATTGTGAAGGGTATCTTCTCCCTAATATCTTTCTCCACATGTTTGTCCTTTGAATATAGGAAGGCTACTGATTTGTTTGAGTTAATTTTTTTATCCAGCCACTTTGCTGAACTTGTTTATCAGCTGTAGGAGTTCTCTGGTGGAATTTGTGGGGTCACTTAAGTACACTATCATGTCATCTACAAAGAGTGATGTTTTTACTTCTTCCTTTCTGACTCTTATCCCTTTGATTTCCTTTTGCTATCTAATTGCTCCAGCCAGGACTTCCAGTACTATGTTGAATAGGTAGGGGGAGAGTGGGCAGCCTTGTCGAGTCCCTGATTTTAGTGGGATTGCTTCAAGTTTCCCACCGTTAAGTTGGATGTTGGCTGTTGGTTTTCTGTATATTGCTTTTATTATGTTTAGTTGTGGACCTTGGCTTTCTGTTCTTTCCATGACTTTTAACATGAAGGGGTGTTGATTTTTTTTCAAATGCCTTCTCAGCATCTAGTGAGATGACCATGTGATTTTGTTCTTTGAGTTTGTTTATATGGTGGATTACATTGATGGATTTCCTTATATTAAACCATCCCTGCATCCCAGGGATGAAACCAATTGGTCATAGTGAATGATCGTTTTGATGTGTTCTTGGATTTGGTTTGCAAGGATTTTGTTGAGTATTTTTGCATCAATATTCATAAGTGAGAATGGTCTGAAGTTCTCTTTCTTGTAGGGTCTTAGTGTGGTTTAGGAACGAGGGTTATTGTAGACTCAAAAAATGAGTTAGGTAGTATTCCATCTGATTCTATCTTGTGGAATAGTTTGGAGAGTATTGGTGTCATGTCCGCAATAAATGTCTGATAAAATTCTGCACTGAACCTGTCTGGACCTGGGCTTTTTTTTTGGTTGGAAGGCTTTTGATGACTTCTTCTATTTCTTTAGGTGTTATGGGATTATTTAGATGGTTTACTTGGTCCTGGTTTAACTTTAGGATCTTGTATCTGTGTAGGAATTGATCCATTTCCTCCAGATTTTCCAACTTTGTGGAGTATAGGCTTTTGTAATAGGATCTGATTTCTTGAATTTCCTCAGTTTCCACTGTTATGTCTCCACTTTCTTTTCTGATTTTGTTAATTTGTATACTCTCTCTTTGCCTTGTCGTTAGTCTGGCTAGGGGTTTATCAATCTTGTTGATTTTCTCAATGAACAAGCTATCGGTTTTGCTGCTTCTTTGACTGGTTCTTTTTGTTTCTATTTGTTCTATTTCTGCCCTAAGTTCGATTATTTCTTGCCATCTACTCCTTTTGGGTGTATCTGATTCCCTTTTTTTTAGAAGTTTTAACTGTGATGTCAAGTTGCTGATGTATGCAAGCATCCTTATGTGTATCAGTATGACTCTGGCAAAGTCTCCAATGAGGCATCCATATCAGGCTCCTGCCAGTAAGTACATTTTGGCATCAGCAATATTACTTGAAATTGGTGGCTCAATATGGGGTAGATCTCCAGGTGGGACAGTCTCTGGATGATTTTGTCTTCTATCCCTGTTCTTCTTTTTGTTTCTGTATTTTTTTCCCATGAGTGTTTTGTTCTACCTTTTAAGGACCAATGCATCAATATTCTGGCCTTCCTTCCTTTTTGAGCTTCATAAGGTCTGTGAATTATTCCTTGGATATTCAGAGATTTTTGGGCTAGTATCTACTTATCAGTTAGTGAATGTCATGTAACTTCTTTTGTGACTGTGTTACCTCACTCAGGATGACAGTTTCTAGGTACATCCATTTGCCTAGGAATTTCATGAAGTCTTTGTTTCTAACAGCTGTGTAGTACTCCATTGTGTAAATGTACCATGATTTCTTTATCCACTCATCTATTAAGGACATCTGGGTTCTTTCCTTGGCTAATATGAATATGGCTGCTATGACCATGGTAGAGCATGTGTTTTGTTATACATTGGAGTGTCTTTGGGTATATGCTCTGGAGTGGTATAGCTGGGTTTTCAGGTAGTACTGTGTTCAATTTTCTGAGGAATTTCCAGCCTGATTTCCAGAGTGTTTTTACCAACTTGAAATCAAACCAACAATGAAGGAGTATTCCTCTTTTTCCACATCCTTACCAGAATCTGCTGTCACATATGTTTTTGGTATTAGCCATTCTGACTGGCTTGGGGTTGAATTTTAGTGTTGCTTTATTTGCATTTTCATGATGACTAGTGATATTGATCATTTTGTTAGGTGCTTCTCAGCCATTCAGCATTCATCAGTTGAGAATTATTTTTTTAGCTCTGTACCCCAATTTTAATAGGATTATTTGATTCTCTGGAGTCTAACTTCTTGAGTTCTTTGTATATATTGGATAATAGCCCTGTATCAGATGTAGGATTGGTAAAAATCATTTTGTTATCTGTTGGTTGCTGTTTTGTCCTCTTGCGCTGTAGAAGCTTTGCACTTTCATGAGGTCTCATTTGAATCTAGATCTTAGAGCATAAGTTATTGGTGTTCTGTTCAGGAAGTTTTCTCCTGTTCCTATATGTTCTAATCTCTTCTCCCCTTTTTCTCTATTAGTTTTCAGTCTACCTGGTTTTATGTGGAGGGTTTTGATCCACTTGTAATTGAACTATGTATAAGAATATAAGAATTTATCAATTTGCATTTGTTTGTATGCAGACTGCCAGTTGAGCTAGCACCATTTGTTGAAGAGGCTGTCCTTTTCTCATCGAATGTTTTTAGCTTGTTTGTCAAAGATCAAGTAACCATATATGTGAGGTTCATCTCTGGGTGTTCAGTTCTGTTCTTCCTGCCTGTCTCTGTACCAATACCATACATTTTTTATCATAATTGGTCTGTTATATAACTTGTGGTCAGGGATGGTGATTCCCCCAGATGTTCTTTTATTTGTTGATAGTTTTCACTATACTGGGTTTTTTGTTATACCAAATAAATTTTCAAATTGCTCTTTCTATCTCTATGAAGAATTGAGTTGGAATTTTGATGGACTCCCTAGAATTTATGCATGTAATCATGTCTGCTCTAAATCCAAGAGGCAGTGTTCATGCCCAGTCTGGAGGAATCAATCACACAACAGACAGTCAGTGTTCTGCCATAAGTGTCTCTGTTGTGATACTGTCTTTTAAAATTGATGACTAATATAAAAACTCTCAGTCTAGAAAATGTGTTTAGTGTTAAACAGCTTTCAAATTCAGTCATTCATTCATTCAACAAACAAGTTTTAAAATACACATTTATTGTGACAGCTTCATTGAAATATAACTAAACAAAACCCTAAACATATTTGATGGATACATTTAGGTGAGTATGGAACTTGAAACTACTATCAGGCTGATACTACAGTCAAAGACATAAATATTCCTAACACTGCTGCAGTAAATATTAAATATAAAATTGTTTATCCCTTTATTGGCCCACATTTCACTCCACAGGAACTGATTCTAGTAAGGAACTGTACACACTTTTTTCCCTTGGTTTGAACCACCCCATGGTCTAACTTTGTCCATGAGACTCTCTTCTCTGGCGGTTTTCCACCACATGTTTTCTGCCTCTGTCCCGGGGTGTTTCTTTATCCCAAAACTCAACACAAACACAACTCTATAGCCTGATAGCTTTTCATACTGGTTTATGTATTCAATTCTCAAACCATAAACCCTCTACACAACAAGATTACATGAAATAGACAAAACTACAAACTGCCCTTCTATATGAGATATTAGACCTATAGAAATCCTTAAATGTTCATAGCTATTTAATGCCAACTGAGCCCAAATGGGTCTAGTTCATCCTTATGAATCTTCATTTTGGAGTTTCTCTTATCCTTCTTGTCTCTGACCTCTCTCATCCACCTCCCTTACCCTGCCTAGTCACTAGGTCTTTTTTATTTTTCTGACTAAAATGGGAAGGTTCAGATGAAGTCACTTCAAGCGTATGTGACTAGGCAGCCCTTCTTTGGGAAGTGGAAATAACATTAAAATACAAACAGCTTCAGGACAATCTACACAAGATTTTTTTAGTCCTTTGTTTTTGTTTAATTTTCTAGTAAGCATACTTACATAAGATATAACTCCTTAAATTTCAAAGTACTTCTGTGTACTTAATCTGTGTACATAAACTGCACAGTGCTAGATCAATAACTATAGAGCATTACTACACAGTTCAGCTCTAGAATATCCCTGCATTATAAATCAACTTTGTGAGTTATAATGGTATGAGGAAGGTTCCATCCTTTCACCCCAACTCCTGACAATTACCAGTGTTTCATTCTGGTTATTTTTGATACTATGTGTATATAATATAACCATGTTATGTATCTCTTTCTGTGACTGGCTTATTTGATTTTCCAAAATGCCACCCAGTGTCCATCTTGCCATTTGTAATAAAAAATACAGTTTTGATGTGTTGATTTGGTTAATAAAGATCACAAGCACTACTTCCATCCCAAGAATCTCCAGTAATTCTACCATCTAAATCCTTGCACCAGGATGTATTTTATACAAAGAAAACCCCCAGTTTGTTCTGTGCTAGTGTCCAGATTCTAGGAAAGGATTGATACTTGGTCAAGAGAGTTCTATCTTATCTAGAGATTCATAAGCACAAAACTCCAAAAACTCTTGGAGTGAAGTCACATTTTCACAGCAGTACTGGCTATGTAAAAGAATAAGGTGACTCTACTGTGGAAAGAGCAGTACATCAGAGTGAAGCAGAGAAACATCAAGAGGAATTGCTCAGCATTTGATCATCTGTGTAGCAGACATTTAGCCTCTATCCATTTCCTTTATCTATAAAACACATTTATCAGTGAAGCTTGTACGGTGTTCTAGGAAGAGACCCCCTCTCCAATCAAGTTTACTTCCCTAGTGGTGCCCATTTCAAAAGTCATGTGACTATGAAATAGCTCTTTTTTCAGTTCTTCAGTGTGGACTACATATTAGAAATGAGTTAAAAAGATATATTTGCAAGTTTTAACTTATTAGAAAATTGTGTTTTAACAGCAATTCTGTAGCCCCAAAATGAATAATGATATTATTTCTTCAAATTCCCTTATCCCACTTCAATGACTGTCCTAACTGGGGATGCTGGTTCTCATAAGAGAATTCCTTATGCCTGGTTGTAAGAAGACAAAACCTTATGGTAAGCTGAAATTGGAAAACTGGGGAAGGTTACAGGGAACATGAACCCTGAAAAGAGATAATTAGTTGGACTAGCCACAGTTCTGATGCCTGCCTCTGCATAAAGTGATATTTCCACAGATACTCTGCAATAATTTCCCTTGTGTTCTTCACACCTTCCTTTATTCACTCAATATTGACATTTACTGAGTGTATCTCTAGAAAAATATTAAAGATATTGCAATTTTGTTTTATTCAAATCACCCAAAATTGATTTCTACAATAGGAATTTGTTTTGTAAAGTAACAGAATAATAATATTAATACAGAAATCTATCCAAATAGTCACAGTTTTGCAATGGCAAAGATACTAAACATTTAATAAATGAATGAATTAATATTAACTTGTTTAAATTCATCTGAATCCTTCAGTCAGCCTTAAAACAAAGGCAAACAAAAACAAATTTCTTTAAACTTGCTTGATATTTAAATGCTATATTGACTTGTTTGCATGAAAAAAGTATATAATGAGTCTGACCTTTCTTATTCCCAACTAAGGTTGAATTGTACACTATTCTTCCCAGTGACTACATTGCATTTGCTAGGTAGCCCAACATAACTGACATAAAGAGACACAGTTAAGAGTAGCATATGGTGTAACAGTTCAGTTTTATACCCACATTGTTAACCGGGGAGACATGTAAATACACTGTCTTGTCCATAGTGATTGACTTTTTTGCTAGTAAATAAACTAATTATAAGAATAACAGAAGTATCTAAAATTTCAAAATATATATTTGTTTATCCCTGACATTAAGAAAACAACAATATTTAAAGCTATGAAGTAAGAAAAACCCACACCCAGGTTGTCATTTTGAAGCTTGTCCTAAAGATTAAAAATGTTCAAGAAAGTGTTATAAGCCAAAATGTTAGGCACTTATGGGAGTCCAGTTTTGTTTTTCCAGGGCAAATTTTCTCCTCCATTGTTAAAGAAAGATCCTTTCCCCAATATACCACAGTGGTTCTGAGTTTACTACTGTTCCTCAGGAATCCAAAATGTGTGGATTATTCATTGATCCTAGATACCTGGGACTCAGAAATCCTACACAGTCAATCAGTCGCTTGTTTTCTAGCTCATCTATTTTACAACACAGGTGCTCTGTACTGAGATGTTGTTAGGCCCTGGGGTAGAGGTAATTTTGGTGATAACTTTGACACATTTAGAAAATTAAAAACAAATATTGGAAGCATTGTGCCCCTCAAAATCTTCAGAATCATGAATCAAATTAGGCTTACTTTGCACTTTGCCTAGCTTTGTGACCTTTCTTACAGAATGAATCTTGTATAATCCCTAGCTTCTCCATGAGCACTGGCTTCTAAGCTGTATGAAGTCTAAATGGTAGAAAGTGGATCTATCCTGCAATCATCAGTGATTTTCATATAGACAAGGCAATAGTTCGCAGCCAAGTTCTATAGTGGGTGTCCCTATGCCCATTGTCTACCTATGTCACCTGAAGTATGACTTTTGTCAAGCTTTATCAAAATCACGTATGATGGTATTTCGACTAGGCCATCTCCATTGTTCTTATCCTAAAATAGCCTATAGAACGCTATTCTGTTATGGGACAAGGGCTTACACTTTGCCTGGTTCTGTAAAATATTGTTGTTTTGGTACACCAGAAAAATATGCGACTTACATATTAACAAGAGATAATAAATATCAATATGATTATATTTATGTATATATTTGCTTAAATTTGTGTATTACTCAGGAAAGCAAGGAGAAAGAACAAACAATGAGGGAACAGTCATGGACTGTATGTTTTTCCCCAGAGACAGTCCATTTTCTCCCGGAGACCATCACTTCCTCATCTAAACTGTGTGACGCAAGCTAAGTTATGACTGGTCCCTAGAAACTCATAACCTTTACAATTTGTTTTTACTGGCAGAAAGCAGCCTTACATGCTTCTGCTTAATCTTTCTTTTCTATCTTCCGAGGATGAAGGGAGTAGAGTTTTCCTCTGAGCTCTTAAAACCAGCAGTTACTCAGCATAATTCACTGCATGGCCATTTGTAATAGAGGAGATACTCAGTCAGAACCTTAGTCACATAGTCAACCGAGAGTGTATTATGGGACAAATCACACTTTAATCAATTGGAACTTAGATAAATGCAGGGATATTGATAGCATTTATGGTTTGCATGGCAGCGTGTTCTGTGACAGAGAAATAACACTTGGAAATATAAGCAGTGGATTTTAATTAATAATAAATAATAACAGAACTCCTGTGGCATTATATGGCATCCATGCGAAATACCTAATATCTTGATGTGATTACCCCAGCATGTCACATGGAATGTGATCATTTGTATCTCAGTTTGATTTGCAGCATAAAAGTTATTTCAAAGGTGCAAGACAATGTTTGTAATATGAACTTCTTGTGGCTTATACATCAGCGTTCTTCCTACCAGACATTTCAGCTCTTCTTAGAATCAAGGTAGGAACTCAAGTATGTAACTGATACCTAATTGTATGGTGAACAAACATTTCCACACAGGAAATACACAAATACATTCTTTCCGGGAAATAGTAAGTGTAAGATGGTTTCTTAATTGCTAGTTCATAGCTTCCTGGTTTCAGATGTCATGATTTTTGACTTGTTAATGCTCTAATATTAGACTAATTGCATCCTTGATATCCAATTGTTCCATTCCAGCACTGAAAGCCACCATGTTCTGTCAAATGCTTACTGGGGAAGTTCAAGGAGGGAGGGACAAGAAGAGACTTTTAATAACAAACTCAAAAGTTTGAGGATACACAACCCCACTTGCAGAATTTCTCAAAGCCTTTAAATTTCAAAAGCAGAAGTAGCATGCTTCATGTTAATGATACCTCCTTGTGCTTAAAGCCCTTCCCCTCAGTGTTATGTTACATAAATGAGTCACAAAATGCTAATTGGATTCAACTGGCCTCTCTCCTCAACCACTAATTTAAACCCTCGAATTAGCTCTTGTTAATCTACATGTACATATCAGCTGCAAAAATCTGAGATGCAAATAAACAGAAAATGAGGCATAGTTTTTCCAAAATCATAATTCCATGTCCTTGCTCACTTCTGCATACACAGGAATTGGAATCATAGAATGGGGGGGGCAGTGATCTCAGTTAAAATTTCATTTTCCTCTTTCTATGCAAACCCAGCCTGTGACGCCAGACACAAGTTTCTTCCTGTTGAAAATATCTCAGGAGCAGCTGCTCCTCTGCTATTTTGAGTGGATTTTTTGAGAACAGCTTGTAGCTCAATATTGTATATGGTGGAACATTGGCAAAAACCTGGCTGTAGGAGGGAAGAAAGTAAAGCCTAACAAACAGTGTGAGCTACAGTATCTGACAAACACAGGGTAGATGATAAGGAATGGGCACTGCTTTGTAATGCTTAGACTGTAAAGGAACAAATATCCTAGTGGCAAATGTGTTTACCACTTTGATTTATCTAACTCAGGCTTAATACTTTTAATCTTTTAGTGTAATTTTAAGTGGCAAAACCCCTAAAACTTAGTGCTAAAGGAAACTGAAAGAATCACAGAAAGAGAAAGAAGAGAAATAGCTTTATCCATAAGTTGATGCTCAGGCTGCACTAAGATACAGGCAGCAAGCCACTTCATGTCCCCACCAGATGTGAAGAATGCTCTGACACTGTTCTACCTGAAGCCAAAGTTGTTTTTGAGTCTCTATTCATGGCCAAAGCAAACAATCTCTGTGTATAGTGTGGGTACATATTCAGCCTGGGCAGTAGCCAGTGTGATATCAAACATTCTCAGCTTCTAAAATGAGTCTGAGCCAACAGACAATGTTAAGGAAACAGGAAGAATATAATACACCATTTCACATGTTCTGGAGTGCTCTCAAAGAAACCTCTTCCTGAGGTCAAATCATCTATTGTAAAACCCATGGCTTTTAGCTTCTGCAATGTGTGCTTATGTCAACTATGTGTACTATTGCTTAAGACTGTTGTTTAAATATTGGTATCCACAGGGCAAGTATCTATCAATCCAAAATCCTCAAGGCTAGGGTTGACCTGGATCTTCCTACAAGTAGTTCCAATGAACATAACAATTTGGTCATAATGAAGTTATGATCATTCGGTGACTCTGTTTTTGGTATAATTCTAATATTCTGAAATGCCTGAAGGGAACTCCTGAATTCTGAATGACAAAAAATAACTTCTTCCAAATCTCTGGACCTGTGACTGCTAGAACAACTGTCTTGAAACTTGAATAGTCTAGATACATGAATTGATGTCTACAGTTATTGAGGTTATCCTGAAATTTACCTTGAAAGGATCAAAATATAAGAATGGAAGCTTTAGTTACAGTGGGTAGGGTAATCTTCAGCATAATCTAATAAATCTTGAGTTGTGGCTCCCTCTTTCTCACTTCCCAAGACATCCTGGCATCTTATATCTCTCTTACCTCATGGTACTGTCAGGGGTGGAAACGTCTTAGCACAGAAGATGATCTCATAGACAGTTGTTCTAGCAGTCACAGGTCCAGAGATTTGGAAGAAGTTATTTTTTGTCATTCAGAATTCAGGAGTTCCCTTCAGGCATTTCAGAATTCTGGAATGAATTTCCAAATTTTTAGAGAATAGGTATGTGCCGAAAAGTACTTTTCTAAATATATTATATCAATCTTTAATTTTCTAAATAGCCCATGTTTTAAAAATAAACCTGCATCATTACTTAAGTGTAATTCAATATGATTTTTTTGCATAAGCTTCATATACATTGACTGTTCTCAAAAGACAACAACTTTGTAAAATTTAAATAGACTAAGATTCTAGAGTTACAGAGATACTTCATAGTTAAGACTACTTACTCTTGCAAAGTTTTTACATTCATTACTGAATGTATCAGCCCCACAAAATCATTGAAACACCAGTGCAGTGTCTATGATACCCTCTCCCCTTCTGTAGGCAAATGCATCCACGTGGTGCTCATAAACTCATGTAGGCAAATGCTCAACCTACACTCATAAAGAAAATAAGTTCTTCAATAGCAGATTGCACTTCCATGGACCTCTACTAGGCAATGATTGCCCTTCATAAAACCATGAATTCCATGGATATTCTATCCAGAAATTCTGCATTGTAGCCCAAAGTATCTATGTTTGACTGTGTCTACAGCAACAATACTTACTAAATTAAAGATGCTTTCAGAATGGGGAAACAATTATGCATGTGTTATTGAAAAAGGTATATAATATTGCGAATTGCTTTAATTTCTCCTTTATATCATAGTTAGAAAGTTACAACATTACGTGAGATCTGTTGTCTAACTAGATTATTGGGTATATGAATCTCATAAAAGAAGAATAAATAGAATCAGTTTTATTATTATTTTTTATTGAAGCAAACATTTTTACTCATGTACACAGGTGCCTCTCCCTAAGGTAGGATTTGGGGGCCAGCATTGAACGTGAGAAAGACAGGATTTGAAATTATTCTTTGATTTATTACTTTGGTCTGTTATATAAATCATTTGGTCAAATCATTACTCCATTAAACATGGAATTTAAAATGTCCTGAATCTGTCATTTCGGGCCAGTCACTTAAATGTAGCTCCAGAATAAACTCCCTCTCTGCATCAACACCTTAAAAGAGGAACAGAGGCACAGTGTGAAGGGGAGGCACGTTCTCCAGGAAACCCTTGGGATCTCACATTTACACACCTTACACCTCCTCTCACGGTCCCAGGAACTAGTATAAAGTTTGCCAGACTAGTAACTTGATGGAACCACTTCGGGAAGCCTGCTCTAGTCTCTTTCAGTATCTGGTTAAATCCCACAAATTTAGTAGCTCGCACAAGATATGGCGCCCTCCATCATGACATATGATATAAAAGCCCAGAGACAGCACAAAAGCCAAAATACAAGCTCCTCAAGGTAGAGGAGACCTGACAGCGGAGGCAAGCTTGATGATTCACGCTCTTCCATGCTCTGCGCAGCTCACGAAAAGCCCTGGAGGCCTGCAAGCCTTGTGCAAAGGCCTTTGGCTGCTGGTTAAGAAGCGTGCCCTCTCCGAGGCCCCAAACTGCTCTCCCGTGTTCGAACTTCCAGATTTATTTTTTTCTAAAGATGGATTAGGTATTACATAACATTACAACAATCACTAAAAAATTCGTAAATCTCTTGGATGATTTAATTTTGTTGTTTCAGAATTAGTATTTTCATAAAATCTAGAATTTTAGTACATTTTTTTCTGTTGCATCACTGTAAATTGTTGACCCTTCACTCTTTTCCATTCACCTTTCTAGGTGTCGGTGAGTAAAAGGAGATTCATCCAGGAAGGAGGCTAAGAACGAATAGGAAGGATGCATTTACCTTTAAACTCACAATTCCTGTTTCTGAAATTTTCTTTCAATGTGCAGGAGCCAATGAGACATTTAAAGCAATGAGGATTGTCACAGTGACCAGTGCTTTGTCATTTATTAAGACGATTTGGATAAGAGTCTTCTGGAACAGCAGCAGTGTGAGAGAAACTCCCCCACTCAAGCTCTCAAAGATAGAGAATCCTCTCCATCTCCTTACTCTTCCTGTCCTGACTAATCCCAATGGGATCAATGCCACTTTGATCAAAGACCTTAAATACCTCAAATGCTTACATGTTCTTCTCTATTGAACCTTGCAGTCACTTTTCTCTTGTGGTTTACAAATCCCTTCTTCAAGATCTGTCTTGATCATTTCTGTAGAGTTCAATGATTTAACTCTGTTTACTAATTAAGTTTAAAAGCATTCTCTTACCTAACAAAGAACTCCCTTTTCAGTTTATATGAGATCTGGATCAAAATGAAATGTCCCTCTTTTACTTCATGGAACAGGTTTGTTGATTCAAATTTCTAGTTCCAAAAAATAAGTGGGATCCTGTAACAAAATCACTTGTATCATACTCATCAAACCCAATCAATTACCTTCCAGGCTCTGATTCAAGTGGTTCCAAGAGCCTTATTCTACCCACATTCCTTTGCATAGTTTCCAACATACATAGGCTTCATTGATCAACCAGCATGATTTTCTTGTGCTCTTTGCACTTACATTAATCATTGCAAATTAATAAGTTGGCATTACTTATTTCTACATAAATCTTTTTGAGTTTAGTTGCCCGATTCCATTTCTTAGGTTCAATTAATTCTAAACATACTAACAAAATTTATGAATAAACAAAAAATGAAAACCAGAGCATAGCCAAGGTAGTCACTATCGAAACTGGCTAAACATCCATTCTGAAGGGGAAAAAAAAGAAGAAGCTAGAAAACGGGCTGCAACATAGCAGCTGGATTATAAGATTTAAAGCTGAAACTATGTGGAATTTAGTCCATGCTTACACATTTATTATAATTAATAGTAATTATTATTATAATTACTTCAACACTGAAGAATTGCATGCTATTTATAGTTCTTAAGATACTTTTCAAATACTTAATGCTATTTTACAAATATGTATCAGTGTGCATGCACACACACACACACACAAATGCACATGGACACAAACACATATTAGCTTGGCATTTGCTGTTTAAATTCTTAGTTGATAATGCATCCTCTTGGTACCATGAGTAAGAATGGGCTTTGTTATCAGAAACGCAGTCTTGTTTTTCAAATTAAGGTCACGGCTACATCAAAGATATCCAACCTCAAGCTTTACACTTAGACGCCAGTTCATTAGCTACTTTCCTTTCTAGGATATAACCACTATTATGATAGGCAGAAGCAACGCCAGGCATTTCCTTGTATTTGAATCATTGCCGTCAGTCTCTCTTGCTTCCTATGGATTAGAATGATATTTGTCAGATATTCTAGGATGTTTCCAAGGACAAGCCTGTTAGATTTTAGTATCACCAATTAAATTCTTTAATTCTGGAAATGTTATCAATCTAACCCACATAAACTATAGGCTGCCAGAGACTAGCCCTAGAATAAGGTGTTTCACACACCAGATGACTACAAATGTATCTTAGTCTTCCTGTTTAGCTATTGTAAGAACTTAAGACACTGCTGCTGTCTATGAAAAGATGCTGTTCTATGAAAAGGCATAAAAACACACAACAAAAGAAGATCAAATGGTCTGTGAACTTACCAGAACACCCCAAGTCAGTATGATTGTCTGACTGAAATGTATGCCAGATTGCACTTGAAAGTAAAGAAGTGTTTGGGTTGTTTACACAGTGGGGAGTGGAAATTATTATATTAACTCTTCAAAGTTATCTTTATCATCAGTGCTTGGAAGCTCTCATTTCTACCAGTGTTAAATAGATATAATGTCTCTCTTATGGGATATTCCAATGTCCTTTTCATCTTCCTGGAAAATACCATGGACAAAAACAACTTATGGAGAAAAGAGTATCTTTGCTTCTTTTTCCAGGATACAGTTCATCACAGAGAGAGATAAGAGCAGGAAATATGAGCAGGCAGTCAAGGCAGTGGTTAAGTGGTTAAGGCATGGTTAGAAACCATGAAGGAAAACTGACTGCTTATCTGCACATGCTCAGCTGGCATTCTTATATAACTCAGGACCAGCTGCCTACACATGGCACAACCTAGGATGACTGGAACATCAACTAATAATCAAGACCATCATTTACAGATATGAACATATTCCGATCTGATTTTCAGTTAATGTTTTTCTTTAAGATGATGCAGGAATGTATCATTTCGACAACTAAAGCTATATAAAATTAAGGATTAGAAAAGAGGTACATTAAAAGACCAGGTTAAAATTCAAGACAGATTTTTTTTTTATGAATTGCTTTACATCTTAAATAACAAGACAGTACTACCCAAATATTTTAAAGAAAAGAGCATGAACAGCACAAAAGACATGCACTTGTGAATGCTATTCATTTTGCCAAGTTTTCACTGTGGGTTTTTTTCTTTTGGACTATTCACAAAAGGTAAATTAAGTTTCTTGTAAATTGTAACAATGCATGTGGCTATCCAGCAAAAAAACAAACAAAAACAAAAACAACAAACAAAACAAAAACAAAACCAAAAATGCTAGGCAGGGAACTGGTTGAAAAAAAAATCATAGAGAGATATTGTACTCAAAATGATGTAGCATAAACAGAATTCAGAACTTTTGAGGTGAATGTAACCATAAAATTTAGTTGATATATAATCGTATCATCCTACTACAGATGTGAATGACAGGATGCAGTAGGAAATATGCACTTTGAATATGTTCTTTCCATGACTGTTTGGAGTGGATGGAATTCACAATGTGAGTATTTTATATGTCTGTTAAACTGTTTACCATAATACTTGACTGCAGAGTTCTTGTTGTAAATATGATACGTATCATATTATTCATGTAAATATGAATTATCAACATTCATATAACTAGGAATATCTTATAGTCATTTACCAGATTTCTTGACCTTATTAAAAAACAAGAATTAAGAGGACTTTATTCTTATGGGCACGCATAGTAAATGGATGCCAAGAAACAAATGATAGTTACTCTGTTTTTGATGTTTTAAGGTAAGGTTTCATTAGAGAATAGCTGTAAGTTCCTGCAGTAGGCATTCCTTGAAAAGACAATAAAAATCTCTACTGTGGAATGTAATATGATACCCATCAATCTCAGAAGTATTTATTGTCTTATATTTAAAGGTGGAGAACAGTTTTTTTACAAGTGTGCTTGAAGGAATGATTTCAGGAGGTTTTATTTTTTTATTTTTATTTTTATTTTTTTTTGGTAAGAAATTAAATACAAGAGAACTCATCTCAAAGTATACACACAATTTATTTTGGAAGAGAAAGAAAGAAGAAAAGTATAAATAAACTAGATTTTTCACTGCCACATCAGTTCATAAAGAATTTCATTTTCAGTTGTTGGAAGTCTGACCACCTGGTACACACAATAAAAGCCAGAATTAACTATGAAAAAAATAAAACACAAAGCACAAAAAGTAATGCGTTACTGCAGGGAGAATCAGACAGAGCCCATATATTTTATTAAATAAGAGAAAACACAAGATCCAAGTAAGAGCAATGCACATGGGTAAATGAATGGCACACAGAAAAGTCCCTTCTAACATTCAGCCTAAGAAGCAGGCTCTAACAGTCAGTGAAGCAGTCCTGTGGGAAGTGATAGAAGTGTTGGGTATCTATGAGATATCTCCTGAAAACCAGAGTAGACAATGCTGTGAGACCAGCAGACAATGTCACTACTATGCCACTCCATGACAAGCTACAGTGGAGAAAGAAAGAAAGGCATTTGTCCATATACACTCCCATATTTTGAGCAAAACGAAAAAGAAATCTATGAGAGCTACATAGTTAACAGTCACGATTATTTATAATACACATGTCCTGTGCCCACCTTTCACACTATGGCCTTTGTTCATCAATCTAATCAGAGGGAGACTCAGTGACCTAGAATCCACAGGCTCTTTCAGTTAATCACAACTTATCTTTACAAAACCTTTTAAACAATAATTTTTTAGTTATTGTTTTGTAACTTTTGTTAAAATATAAATGATTTTTGATGAAGAGGACATAGAAGAGAAAGATAAAACTCTTTTACTATAAATATTCAAACCATAGCTGAGATTTGTTAAATTTTTGAAAATAGCAGAAATACATACTCATTATAGAGCTGTACCTAATTTTTAACCTAAAATATGTAGAAAATAGCAGCAACTATAATGCCCTTAAAACTCAGTGGTTTTACTTGGGAATTATTACATATATTAACAGAGGAAACAGTTCTAATACTATACAGAAAATTGAAAATGGGGGGATTTTACAATCTCCTTGCACACTTGTGCACATCTGCTTGCATGCACAGGTGCATGCATGTATGTTTCTATTCACAGGGGATGTAGAGTGTAGAAAGTATACTCTAGAACCTGTGGTGGTAGAGAATAACTGAGCTGGGTTGATTCTTTTCTTGAGCCTTTACCTGGTTTCTCGAATTGAACTCAAATCTCCAAGGTTCTATAACAAAAATTTGACATCTTTTACCCACTGAGATATCTTGCTAGTGTTGATGAGGTACTTAATACTAAAATTAACAACAAAAGCAATAACATTAAGAAACCGATAAACCACAGACAAACAATTCTTTTTGTGGTAAAACATACAAGTCCCCAAGACAGGTTTGTTTCCTTGTTTATTTTATCTCAATACCATACACAATGAATGATGTATTATAACAATATTAAATTTATTCTGCATTATTTTTAATTAACCTCCAAAATGACTCAGTAAAGAAAAAATAATATTAATCTCAGGAAAACAAGAAATGCTCCCAAAAAATTACACACTTATAACAAAATCTCCAAGAAAACTGAATAGAAAAGTACCTCACTGACAACAGAAAAATCCACAATGACCAAAATAGCATAACAGCCAGCAACACAGGTATTTTTGCTCTAATAAGAACTTGAAGAGAATGAAATGAAAAGATGGAAATACCAAAAACAATATTTTCATGACATGTATTTGAGTTACATAAGAACTTGCAAAACTCAAACTTAAATGTTTCATTAAAACAAACAAACAGCCTGAAGGCAGTTTGTAAAGGCATATAAGTGAAGAAGTATATGAATTGATGTTGAATACTGTTAGTCCTTAAAGAAATGCAAATTCATGTACAAAATGGCTGCAATATTTGAATATGTGAAAAAGACAAAAATATTAAAATGTTTCTTTTTTATTTTTGGAGACATTGCAGATGGTTGTGAAAATGCGAAACTCTTCTAAATTTCTTTTATCCTTAAAAGGCTAAATAAGCTATGACAGAATCATACAATGGCATATTAATAAGTAAATATATGAATAGGCAACTGAAAAAACTTTCCTGATCCTCTTTATTTCTTCCTCATCTCCTCCTCCACTTTATCATGTTCCCTTTTTTCCCTCCCTGTCCCTCCCTCTCCCAAGTCTCTCCCTCACTCTACCTCTTATGAATATTTTGTTCCCCCTACTAATTAGGACTGAAGAAGCATTCAGTTTGGTCTTCCTACTTCTTGAGGTTCAAATAGTTTGTGGGTTGTATCATGGGTATTGTGAACTTTTAACCTAATACACACATATCCGTCAATACATAGCATGTGTGTTCTTTTGTGACTAGGTTACCACATTCAAGATGATATTTTTTAGTTCCATTAATTTGCCTAAGAATTTCATGAAGTGATTGATTTAGCAGCTGAGCAGTATTCCTCAGAGCAAATGTACCACATTTTCTGTATTCGTTCCTCTGTTGAGAGATGTCTAGGTTCTTTCCAGCTTCTGGCCATTAGAAATAAGGCTTTGTTAAACATAGTGGAGCATGTGTCCTTCTTATATGCTGGAGAATCCCTTGGATATATGCCCAGGAGAAGTACAGAGGGTTAGGAAATTGAATAGAGGTATATAGCAGTGTAGGATGGATAACTATTGATAGCTACCAGAAAGTCCCAGATTACAGGAAAGCAAGACACTCATACGAACCAAGAGGGATGATGTTAGCTGAACTACTCAACAAAGGGGAGAAAGAACTTGAAAAGACCATATTCAGAGTTTAGGCATGGCCCTCAATTGAAGAATGAAGCCACCAACCCATCACAAAAAATATTAACACACAATTGTTCCTGTCTAAAGGAAATGAAGGTTCAAAGAAGAGAAGAGATGGAAGGAAAGTCCATCCAGAGACTGCCCCACATAGGGATCCTTCCTATCTGCAGACACCAAACCACATGCTATTGCTGATGCCAAGAAATGCCTGCTGAAAGGAGCATGGTATAGCTATAACCTGAGAGGCTCTACCAGAGCCTGACCAATGGCTCTCAGCCAACCATGCAACTGAGCATAGGGACCAGATGGAGGAGTTAGGGGAAGGACTGAAGGACCCCAAGAGTTTGCAACCCCATAGAAAGAACAACAATATCAACCAGCAAGAACCCCCCCCCTCGACACCTCCAAGAGCTCCCAGGGACTAAGCCAACAACCAAAGAGTATATATGACAGGACCCATTGCTTCAGCTGCTTATATAGCACAGGAATGCCTTATCTGGCATCAGTGCGAAGGGAGGCCCTTGGTCCTGTGGAGACTTGATACTTCAATGTGGGGAAATTGTAGGACAAGTGGTCAGGTGGAGTGAATCATTGGGTGGGGGAGCTGCCTCACAGAAACAGGGAAGAGGTGATAAGATATGGGGATTTCAGAGGGGAAATCAGGAAAGGGAAAAACTTATAAAATGTTAATAAATAACAGATAATAACAATATAAATCACTCACATTCACTGTGTTAAATAAAAGATTTCATATCTCAAATGCTAAAGGCTGCGTTTCCCATTTATGGTATAATGATAAAGAACAGTAGGGATCCAGTGAGGAGAGGACAGAGTGGAAGGGTACTGGGAAATAGAACTGAAATCAGTGGAGGAATCTTTGGAACAAGCTAGATAATCTAGGTCAATGGAATCTCCTAGGAATCTGTGAAGGTAACCCTTGCAAAGACTCCTTACAATGGGGAATATGGAGCCTGAACAAACCACATCTTATATCCAGTTTGAGACTTCCAGTGGTGAATACCAACACAGAAATTTGTTCTGCCTAAAGGGTATGCAGGAGTAAAGATGGAAAAGAAATTGAGAAAACAGCCAAACAATGGCTGGCCCAGTTTGAGATATATGTCAAGCCTACCTCTGACAGTATTAATGATATTCTACTACAGTTGCAGACAGGGACCTAGAACAATTGTCATCTGAGAGGTTACCCCCAGACACTGATAGAAACAGATGCATAGGTCTGTAGCCATACATTATGCAGAACTGGAGTAGTCCTGTGGAAGAGTGCGAGAAAAGAACACACACACACACACACACACACACACACACACACACACACACACACACACACAATCAAGTAATCTGGGCCCTTAGGG
Source organism: Micromys minutus (assembly GCF_963924665.1). Lineage (NCBI taxonomy): Eukaryota > Metazoa > Chordata > Mammalia > Rodentia > Muridae > Micromys > Micromys minutus. Next base: position 44,850,578 of record NC_137981.1, on the reverse strand, counting down.
GCCCACAGAGACTGAACTATCAGCCAGAGAGCATGCATGGAATAAACATTGGCTCTCTACATATATGTAAGTGTAACAACAGGAGCTGAGTCAATCTCTGGATCAATTGCCTAACTTTTGCTCCCTTTTCCCTAACTGGGCTGCCTGTCTAATCACAATAGAAGATGGGCCTGGTCCTACTGCAACTTGATTAGCCAAGGGTGCTTCATATCCATGGGAGGGCTTTCTTTTTCCGAGGAGAAAAGGACAGGGAAGTCAGTGAAAAAAGACAAGAGGGAAAGAACTTGAGAGAGGGAGGCAGGGAAAGCTGCAAGTGGGGTGTAATACAAATTAATTAATTAATTAAAAGAGAAACCCATACAGCACTTGTTGTCAGAAGCAGAATTGGGAGAAAGAATCAAATACAAAGTACCATCACAAAGAGAACTTTAAGAATAGAATAGCTCCTTGCAACAAGTATGTATATTGATATTGATATCTTAGTTCAAGGTTATAATTGCTGTAAGAGCTATGATCATGACAACTGTTACAAAAAGTAAGAGCATTTGATTGGGGCTTGAGATGTCAGGAAGTGTAGTGGCTCACAGGTAGACATTATGGTGAAGTAGCTAAAATTCTTTACCTAGATTCACAGACAGAGAGATAGATGGATTCTGGGTTTGAGAAGGACTTTTAAGAACCTAGGGCCCACCCCTAGTGTCAGATTTCTTTCAGCAATGTCACACCTACTCTAGAAAGGCCCCATCTCCTAACCTTTCTCAAGTAATGTCACTCCACAAATGTGTACTTGGACATAAACTATGTACTGTCCACCATGATGATGCCTTTTTCCAGGTATATTTGCAGATATCTTTAAAAAAAGAATAACTTTCTACAACCTAAAATATGATTTATAGTAAATTAAAAAGTTTTAAGTATAATGTTTTTCAACAATTATTTATTGATTTTATTTTATGTATATGCATGTGTGTGCCTGAGTAGATGTATATGCCTGTAAAGTATAGAAAACTATTTCAGATACGCTTGAACTGGGTTACAAAGGCTTGTAAACCTCCTGGTTTGGGGTCTAGAAAGTGAAATTCAGGGACAAAGAGTGAAGTAGAGACAGAAGGAAAAACCATCTAGAGACTGTCTCTCCTAGGGATCTATCGCATCTGCAGACACCAAACCCAGACATTATTTCTGATGCCAAGAAGCACTTACTGACAGAAGCCTGGTAGTGCTGTCTCCTAAAAGGGTCTGCCAGAGACTGACCAATACAAATATGAATGCACACAGCCAAACATTGGATGGACTATGGGGTCTACAATGAAGAAGTTAGAGCAAGGATTGAAGGATCTTAAGGGGTTTGCAACCCCATAAGAACAACAGTATCGACCAACCAGAACCCCCTCCCAACGTTCCTAGAGACTAAACCACCAACCAAAGTCTGAACATGGGGTCCTATGGTCCAGGCTAGATATGTAGCAGAGAACTGCCTTATTGAGCATCACTGGGAGGGGAGTCTCTTGGTTCTCAATGACCAAGAGAAGGGGAATGCTAGGCTCCTGAGGCAGTAGTGGGCAGGCAGGTGGAGGGAGCAACCTTAGAAAGGCAGGTGGAAGGGGTAGAGGATGGAGTATTGTGGAGAAGAAGCTGGAAATGGGGATAACATTTGAAATGTCAACAAAGGAATAGATACAGATAATTCGGTGCACTTACACTGAGGAGTACTACTCGGTTTTTAAAAACAATGACTTCATGAAATTCTTAGGCAAATAGATAAAAGAAGAAATATCCTGAGTGAGGTAACCAAGTCACAAAATAACACATATGGTATGAACATACTGATAAGAGGATACTAGCCCAAAAGTTTAGGAATACCCAAGAAACAATTTATAGACCTTTTGAAGTTCAAAAAGAAGGAAGGCCAGAAGGTGAATGCCTCAGGCCTTCTTAAAAGGGAGAACAAAATACTCATGGGAGGAAATACAGGGACAAATAGAGGAGCAGTGATTGAAGAAAAAATCATCCAGAGACTGCCTCACCTCAGGATCCATATTATATGCAGCCACCAAACCCAGTCAATATTGCTGATGCCAAGAAGTGTTCACTGGCAGGTGCCTGATACGGAATCCTCCTCAGAAGCTCTGCCAGAGTCATATAGATACAGTTGAGGATGCTTGTAGCTAACCATCGGACTGAACATGGGAACCCCAATGAAAGAGGTAGAGAAAAGACTGAAGGACCTGAAAAGGTTTACAACCCCATGGGAAGAATAACATTATCAACCAAGAACACACCCCCACCCCCCGCTGTAGGAGAGCAGCCTTATATGTAGACCCACAACCTTTTACTATTTGATAATGTGTTTATTTTATTTTAGTACCATGTTTTTATTGATATAGCCCTGTAGTGTAAACTTAAATCTGGGAAAGTGATAATTCTGGTAGTTTATTTTTTTCTTCAGGATCATTTTTCTGCTTTTCCTGGATGTTTTTCATTTCCATACAAAATTTACAATTATTTTTACAATTATTTTTCCACTTTCTGTCAACAATTACATGTGAATATTGATAGAGATTGAATTGAATATGTATACTGATTTGGTAAAATTGACATTTTTCAATATTAATTTTACCAATCCCTAATAACAGAACTTTCCACCTTCGGGTGTATGTCTTAATTCTTTCATTGCATGAATTCTTATGTGTGTATGCAAGTGTGATGATCTTTCAGCTTCCTTTTCTAAATGTATTCCCCTTACCTCCTCTCCTTGTCTTAAGGCTCCAGTTAAGATATCAAGTGTTATATACTTGGTTATATAGTTGGGTATATCTGAATGCACTCTCCCAGAACAGCCCTTTTAGAACACAAGCTCTGTAGCATAGATGCTAGAACTAAAAGTTAATAATTGGAACAGCATGAACTAAAGTGGTCATTGGATGAAGAGGCAGCTTACAAACCAGGAAATATCTTTACCTGCTGTACATCTGACGTAGAAAGATTGGCATCTAGAATATACAAAGAACAAAAAATCCTAAACATCAAGAAAATTCAATTTTAAAATGGGGCAAAGAACTAAATAGAGTGAAATGCAAATAGCTTAGAAATATTTTTAAAATGTTCAATATCTGTAGCCACCCGAGAAATGCAAATTAAAACTACTTTGAGATTTCTATCTTACCCCTGTCAAAATGGCGAAGATTAAAAATAAGTGAGGACAAATGCTGGCGTGAATGTGAGGAAAGGAAATCAGTTATTCACTGCTGGTGGGTGTGCAAACTGCAACAGCCTTGGAAACAGTATGGAGGCTCCTCACAAACTAAAACAGGTCTATCGTATGATCTAACGTTTGAGTATATACCCCAAGCAATCCATATTTTCCTCTAAAGACACCTGTTTGTTTATGCTTTATTCACAAAATCCCAAAAACGAAAACAGCCTAGATGTTCACAAACTGATGAATAGAACATTAAAATTTGATGTACTTTACACAGTGAAATATTATTCTGCTGTTAAAAATAAATTTTAAAACTTGTAGGTAAGCTGGAAGCAATATACTGAGTGGGGTAACCTAGATCTGGCACAACAACGCCTGCATGTTTTCCCATTTACCATGACTACCTTTGAATCATCAGATACTGTGTTTTGTTGGAATAACCGTAGATGTCAGAAAAGCATTAAGGCATCATGAGGTGAGCTGCCTAGGCACTGGAAATATCAATCACTTATACAATGATGAAATGGCAATAATGGGAATGAGGGAGTAAATGAGGAAGAGGGTGGGATGGCAGGGTAAAGAAAGATATTTATAAAGAGATAAATACCATTAAAAAAAGTGATGTGGAAATCCAGTGATGTGGAATCTTCCTAAAATATATTCATACACACACACACACACACACACACACACACACACACGCCTATGCATTTGTATGTAGTTCTTGTGTAATGGGATGACTGGTACTACACACCAGTGGATAATGAATCGAATCCAAGAACCAAAAATTGGCTACCCATTTTTGAATTGTTAACCATTGAAAAGCCCTAGACTTCTATACATTTTAGGCTATTACTAATGCTTTGGGCTACCTCAAGGAACTTAACTGTAACACCTTAGAGCTAAAGATATCACATGCTTGAGTCATTTGTAACTGGTGCTTACCTAAAATCTTTTCCCCTACTGGCTGTTTTTCACAGTGATACAAACTCTGTGGGGACCACTAGAGGTTAAACATAGTCATCAGTCTAAGCTGTCTATGAAATTCTAACCTCTGATGCAGAGTATTGCAGGGGAACTGGCCTGGCTTGCTCACTGATGTATTGGTGGCATGACCATTACAGAAGTAATCAACCACTTTCTGATCGGGTTCAAGTCACAATTAACAATTTAGAAACCCATATTTAGCATCATTATCTAGAGTATACATTCTGACCAACGAACCTATGACTACACAGTTCATAAGCTGTAATGAAGAAGCTACTACAATAACTATTCTGATAAAGGGGCATAGTGTTAATCCATATCTCAAAAGTTTCTTCCTAAACCCATAGATTAAGAGTATCTCTCAATCCTTATCAGAAAAGCTTTTTTTGCTTGGTAGATGGTAATTAAAACAGTATAAAGAAAACAGTGTCAAAAGTCCACAGAATAAAGGACTGAAATATTCTCAGCCACAAATGGGATATGTATCTTAACATCTGATCTCCTAAGGCTCAGAGATCAGGGAGGAAGATGGAGCTGTAAGACTGTAAGAGCCAGAGGTGGTAGGTGACTACAAGGAAACAGTGTTTTCTAGACATAGGAAGGTAGCTGAATATATGTACTACAGCACTTCTGACGGGTTAAACAAGCCCTGTGCTAGTTCAAATAAGACTAGGTAGCATCATAGATGTCAAGGAAGACATAAAGGTCCACTCCTAGCTAAGGAGATATTGGCAACTGATCGCTCTTAGAAGGGAGTCGGTTCTCTTTAAGATAGTTCCTTGATGGTTTGACCACATGCCCACATTCCCACTGAAGGCCATACACCCAAGAATATATAGGCAAAATAAACTACATTTGAACAGAGAGGACATAGTGTTGAGAGCATACAAAAGGGAGTTGAATCTGGAAGGAATTGGGTGAGAGAAAGGAGCATGGTCAATATACATTGTAAAAAGTTCTTAATCAACTAATAAAATGAAGAAAGCAGAGATGCACCATATTCCAGAAGCATCATCTAAGTCCATCTGTTTAATACAACAATAAAAAGTATTACTATAACATCAGCATTAATTTCAGAGTCAGGCTAATCCCAGGAGCTTGTTGACTAACCCAGCCTAGACAAAACAGTGTTGAGAGATAGTGAGGGAGACCATATTTTAGGGTAATATGGACTATAATAAAGAGGGCACATGACCTCATTCTTTGCAACATGCAAATATGTCACATATATACACAACACATGTACAAAAATATGTTAAACATTTTTAAAGCATGACATGTGCACTAACATATCTTATGTAGATACTTTGAAGACTGATCTTTAAATGTTAATGAACACTTAACAGCTTACATACAAATAATAGTCAGTGTTAAAATGTGATTATCTTTCCAAATAAATTATCAACACTTTATAAGTGTACACATTTTATTTTCATAAAAAATAATTTTGAGAATATGTGGGAACAGTTTAACTTTATTGTGCAAGGCTAACTGGATGGTAATTTTCAGGTAGTAAAACATTAAAATGCAATATTAAATATGAAAATAATTGGGTTATATATGTAATCAGAAACATTAAGGGATACATGACCAGAATTTGGGATCCAAATCATGTCTCCAGGAAAGTAACTTTATTTTTATACGCAGTCATAATATCTCAGCAACCAGCAATTTAATTCTTACATATTTTACTGTAATTTATCTCTTTGCTGTTTTTTTCTCTTTCAGAACCTTACAGATAGTCTTTCAGTATTGTGATGATGATGCACCACAGGAAGCGTGTCTAAGTAGGTATCTTGGTTAGGTTGGTGAATTTTTAGTATCAGTGCAGATAGATGATGCATAGTGTGATAGTTTCCTTGTCAACTTGACATAAGGTAGAATCCCTTGGGAATAGGAAATCTCATCTGAGGAAACATCCTCACCAGACTGGATTCTGATCAGACCTGGAGAGCATTTCATTGTCTGGTGTTAGGTATGGGAGGCCCCAGCTCACTGTGGGTGGTACTACACACACTGTTGTATCCCTGTGTGCTGTAAGAATGCAGAGTGAGCAAACCAGGAAGAGAAAGCCAATAAGCAACATAACTCCATGGTCTCCCATCAGATCCAGTCTTTTTCCTATTGCTCTTATTTTTTATACTATAATAACATGAATTTTAGGTGAGTTAATATCTCCCAACTGATTACTATATATCTCATTTATTTTTACATTATTGCTTTGTGCCTTATAATTTTAAATTTTTTAATTTTGTCTTTATTAATTCTTTACTCAATCATCTACCTCTTTTAACATTGTAGAATGAGTTTTCAGCTTCAGTAGAGTGTTTTCAGCCCTGTTTTAATTGATTATCCTGTATTATTTTCTATCATATAAATATAAATTGACTCTTATTTATGGTTTTCTTTATTTTTCTGAGAATATTTAAAATTAGATATTTTATTTTTGTTCTACATAGTTTGATCATTTCTCCTATTTCCATATCTGTCTTTGTTGTCATGGTTTTCTGATTGTGGAGAATTGCTTAATCTCATTTTGAATGACCTAGAAGAGTAATTGGGTCCTTTATTTTTTAATTTTATGTTACAGAGTCTAGATTTTTATGGTTTTGGTTTAAAGATGACAATATTTCATTTTGACATTCAAAACAAATTGTTGTGTAACACTTTAAACTTTTAGAGTTTTTACGAATATTTTAGCATTCATTTGACTAGTAATTCTAGGGAAAAATTGATGAATGTCTTCTGTAAATGAAAATATAGTAAATAGCTTAGCTTTTTTGACAACTCAGTTTATGTGAATGCTGCTTAACCTTCTTTTTACAGTATGAAAACAGAAGCAAATATTCAAATAGCCAAATATTCCTGTGCTACATTAAAACTCAATAGAGTCAAGGCAGACCATGTTTGTCTTCATCTTATAGTTGAACAGCTCATGATCTAGAACTTATTCATCCCTAGAGTTATAAATTGGTCATTCTAAAGTTTTTACTAAATGATTTGTCCATCAGTATGAATTTTCAAATTGAGTATTATAACTCAATGCTCCTGTAAATTGGGTATGTACCTAAGAATGTTCCAGAATAGAATGTCTCACCCCTTTTCTTTCCTCAGCCTTCAAATCTTAGCCAATGCCAAAAGACATTTTATTATACTAGGCCCTCTTTAAAGGACTTGTGTTTCATTAAACCTTAAACAATACCCTTTATTTTGTATGCTAGTAACCGGGGAACTTAATTACATTTACACAGATTTTTAGATTTGCTGTGTAGTTTATCCTAATTACAAAGTGACAGCATTATGATCACAGTGAGCTGTGAGTTTACTAGATGGTCACAGAAGCCTTTTGAAAATTTTAGCACATTCACATCTGCTTTCTGGGCATGTGCATATAAATAAAATAAGTACAAAACTTGTGAACGTTTTGCGTATATCTCTACTTCTCAACTTATAGAACATTAAGTATTTTCTAAGAACAAAGATATTATGCTACAAATTGAAAGAAAACATTTTGAAACCAGACACTTTAACATTAATTTGATATTCATGTAATATATAATTTATCTCTAATTTAATTAACTACTACAGTAGTACCATCTAAGGAGACGTTAGTAAGTAGAAATTAGTACAGAATTATGTGCTGCAGCTCATTGCAATGGTATGTTAAGCTTTATGACTTGAAATACTTCTTTTTTAATTTTTATTGGATATCCTCTATTTTTACATTTCAAATGTTATCCCTTCCCACCACTTTCATCCCCCCTCTGGCTCCCCTTGCTTCCATGAAGAGGGTCCCTTTCCCAACCACCCTCTCATACCTCAGCTCTTTGTCGTTTCCCTACACTGGGAAAATGAGCCTTCTCAGGCCTCTCTTCCCATTGATGAAATACTTGTAAATCTACACTTTGCCTTTGAAAGCATTATTTATGAAATATGCAAAACAGATTACCTTCTAGATAAGAGATTGATAACTTCATCCTACAGACTACCATTCCTTTCTTATTGTGCATGTATCTAAAACTAATAGTTGCTTTTATATATTGAATAAGTTTTTAAGACTAAAATGGTGATGAAACCATAAACTATCATTGAAGCCTTATACACACACACACACACACACACACACACACACACACACATGCAAATGCACACACTAGCTACAAGGTTTACAGGCACCTCTTCTAAAATATCACTCAACTGGGGATTTGCTGGTTTTCTAATATGTCTGTTCAGGTGACACTTCATCTAGAAAGTACATATTGATAATATATTCTTTTCAGTATATCTACTCTGCAGACAAATGATATTTCTTTTTCTCTTATGGTGCTATTTTGATCATTTGATTATATTATGTTTGATCAGTTAATTATATTTGTCCACTTACTTTTTTCTTCTTTGAGAAATAATGATCTTATAAGGTAATAATATATATTACCAAAGAGTTACTTTATATGTTGCACCTTGAATTATTATTTATCAATTTTATTAAATATCATCAATCAACTTTTACAATAATACTTGTAAACTGAACCTTTTCTACAGCGTTCTATATGCATTTGTTTCTCAATTGTCTGTAAGAAAAGTTTTCTCTCTATTCTTATAAGATGGATTATATTATTCATTGTATACTTTTAGAATAAGGCAACACGTTTGAACATTGAACATTTTAATTAAATAAATATATGTGGGACTGATGATATGGTTCAGTCAGTAAAGGGACTGGAAGCAAGCCTGATGATTTTGTTTCAATATCCAAAACCAATATAGGTGCGGGAGTAATCAATTTCTAGAAGCTGTCCTTCGGCATCCACATGATTTTTCAGAAGGACAGACAGACAGACAGGGAAACAGAGAGGCAGGCAGGAATGCACACACACACACACACACGTACACAAAAAAAACCACTAAAGAAGCCAATATAAATGTATCTATACATGATATTGTTTTTAAATATGTTCATATAGGTCAAACCTTTAAAAAAGAAAAGAAAAAAAAAAGCCAAGCACTGACAAAAATGTATATGAATACATTTATGCAAAAATGTTTAAATTTTTTTCTTTTATCTTTGTTTTGTAAAATAAAGTTTAAAAAATAAATAAAAAAGAAAAATAAATTAAAAATATGCAATAAAAATGAATAAAAAGAAAAAAAACTGCTATAGCAAAAGCATTAAATTAACTAAGCAATATCATCACTATCACCACATAGAAAACAAGATGGACAAAAGTGTCCAAATACAAGTCACAAATATAAATAAAATGTGACTCCCATTAAAAAAACGAAGAGAAATCATAGATGCTATTTAGATATTTAGAGAGAAACATAAATAAACAAGAAAAGCTGTGAGATAAAAAAATTATACTGGGGAGTTATGTTCTTAATTATATATATATATATATATATAAATGTTATATGTGTCATATATGTATGTAGATGTAATATATATTACATAATATGTATTAGTCAAAAATTAAAAGAATTAAAAACGTGTATTTTTAAAGACAAACTTTTTATTCTTTTTTAAACCACTTTATTTTCTAAAACAAAGACAAATATACAAATTTGAAGCATTTTTGCATAAAAGTATAAGAATACATTTTTGTCAATGCTTGGGTTTTTTAAAAAAGTTTTGATAATGTGCATTAAGAGCTTACTCATTACAATGAGCATAAAGTATGTGTAAAACAGGATGGAACCTGGAAATAGTCAAAAATTTCTTGGTGTCTGAGGATTAAGCATAATGGTTTATTCTTTTCTTTTCTAATTTCTTTTCTTTCATTGAACATCATACAGTCTGTGAGTTGTTTCTCGGTTGTTCAGAGCTTTCTGGGGTTAGAATCCAATAACCAGTAAGTACATATTATGTTTGTTCTTTTGTGACTGGGTTATCTCACTCAGGATGATATTCTCTAGTTGCATCCATTTTTCTTAAGAATTTTGTAAAGTGATTGTTTCTGGTAGCTGAGTAGTTTTCGATTGTGTAAATGTACCACAATTTTTGTATCCACTCAACTAATGAAGAACATCTGGGTTCTTTCCAGCATCTGGCTATTATAAATAGAGCTTCTATGAACATTGTGGTGCATGTGTCTTTGTTGCATGCTAGAGCTTCTCTAGGGTATATGCCCAGAAGTGGAATAGCTGGATCTTCAGGTAGTATTATGTACAATTTTCTGAAGAATCACCAGACTGATTTCCAGAGTGGTTGTACCAGTTTACAAACCCACCAAGAGTGGAGAAGTGTTTTTCTTTCTCCAAATCCTAACCAGCATCTGCTGTCATCTGAATTTTTGATCTTATCTAATCTGACTATTGTGTGGTGGAATCTCAGGGTTGTTTTGATTTGCATTTCCCTGATGGCTAAGGATGTCGAGCACTTACTTAGATGCTTCTCAGCCATTCGATATTCTTCAATTGAGAACTTTTTGTTTAGCTCTGTACCCCAGTTTTTAATAGGGTTCTTTGGTAATCTGTTTCGTAGCTTCTTGATTTCTTTGTATACCTTGGATATTAGGCCTCTGTCTGATATGGGGTTGCTAAAGATCTTTTCTACTCTGTTGGTTGCCATTTTATTTTCTGGAAAATTTTCTTAGCCTTACAGAAACTTTGCAATCTCATTAAGTCCCATTTGTCAATCTTTGACCTAAGAGTACGAGCCATTGATCTTCTGTTCAGGAAATTTCTCCTGTGCCTGTTTTTTAAATTTTTTCCTACTTTCTCATCTAGTTGTTTCAGTGTACCTGGTTTAATGTGGAGATATTTGATTCACTTGCACTTGAGGTTTGTAAAAGGAGATAAAAACCGTCTATTTTCATTCTTCTGCCTGCTGAGTCCCAGTTGGACCAACACCATTTCTTGAATAGGCTGTCCTTTTTCCATTTAAGGTTTATAACTCCTTTGTCAATGATCAGGTGACCATATATTTGAGGGCTAATTTCTGGATCTTCGTGTATATCCCATTGATCCACTATTTCTGTGCCTATTTCTGTACCAGTACCATGCAGTTTTTAGCACAATTGCCTTGTAATATAACTTGAGATCAGGAATAGTGATTCTGCAATGTTTTCTTGTGGTTGGAGATGGATTTTGCTATTCTAGGTCTTTTGTTATTCCAGATGAAATTGCACATTGATCATTCCAACTCTATGAAGAACTAGGTTGGTATTTTTATGAGGATTGCATGGAATCTGTAGATTGCTTTTGGTAGGGTAGCCATTTTCACAATGTTGATCCTTCTAATCTATGAGAATGGGAGATCTTTCCATTTTCTGAGATCTTCCTCGATTTCCTTGTTTAGAGGTGGGAAGTTCTTGTCATACAGGTCCTTCACTTGCTTAGAATCACACCAAGGCATTTCATATTTTTCGTGACTATTGTGAAGAATATCTTTTCCCTAATTTCTTTCTCCACATGTTTGTCCTTTGAGTAGAGAAAGGCTACTGATTTGTTTGAGTTAATTTTATATCCAGCTACTTTGCTAAACTTGTTTATCAGCTGTAGGTGTTTTTTGGTGGAGTTTTTAGGGTCACTTAAGTACACTATCATGTCATCCGCAAATTGTGACGTTTTTACTTCTTCCTTTCCAATTTGTATCCCTTTGATTTCCTTTTGCTGTCTAATTGCTCCAGGCAGGACTTCTAGTACTATGTTGAATAAGTACGGGGAGAATGGGAGGCCTTGTTGAGTCCCTGATTTTAGTGGGATTGCTTCAAGTATCCCACCGTTAAGTTTGATGTTGGCTGTTGGTTTGCTGTATATTGCTTTCAATATTTTTAGTTATTGGCCTTGGATTCCTGTTCTTTCCAAGACTTTTAATAAGAAGGGGTGTTGAATTTTGTCAAATGCTTTCTCCGCATCTAGTGAGATGATCATATTTTTTTTTCTTTGAGTTTGTCTATATGGTGGATTACATTGATGGATTTCCTTATATTAAACCATTTCTGCATTCCAGGGATGAAGCCTATTTGATCATGGCGAATGATCTTTTAGATGTGTTCTTGGATATGGTTTGCAAGGATTTTGTTGAGTATTTTGTATCAATGTTCATAAGTGAGATTGGTCTGAAGATCCCTTTCCTTGTAGGGTCTTTATGTAGTTTAGGAATGAGGGTTGTTTTAGCCTCAAAAAATGAATTAGGTAGTGTTCCATCTGATTATATTTTGTGGAATAGTTTGGAGAGTATTGGTAATAGGTCATCAATAAATGTCTGATAAAATTCTGCACTGAACCCATCTGGACCTGGGCTTTTTTTGGTTGGAAGGTTTTTGAACGCTACTTCTATTTCTTTAGGTGTTATGGGATTATTTAAATGGTTTACTTGGTTCTGGTTTAACTTTAGTATCTGGTATCTGTCTAGGAATTCATCCATTTCTTCCAGATATTCCAGCTTTGTTGAGCATAGGCTTTTATAGTAGGATCTGAGGATTTCTTGAATTTACTCCATTTCAGTTATTATGTCTCCAGTTTAATTTCTGATTTTGTTAATTTGGATATGCTCTCTTTGCCCTCTACTTAGTCTGGAAAAGGGTTTATCAATCTTTTTAATTTTCTTAAAGAACTAGCTCTTGGTTTTGTTGATTTCTTGACTGGTTCTTTTTGTTTCTATTTGGTTTATTTCTGCCCTAAGCTTGATTATTTAGCCATCTACTCCTCTTTGGTGTTTCTGCTTCCTTTTGTTCTGGAACTTTCAAATGTGCTGTCAAGTTGCTAGTGTATGCTCTCTCCAATTTCATTTTGGAAGCACTCAGAGCTATTAGTTTTCCTCTCAGTACTGCTTTCATTGGATCCCATAGGTTTCGGTATGTTGTGTTTTCATTTTCATTGAATTCTAGAAAATCCTTAATTTCTTTATTTCTTCTTTGACCATGCTATCGTTTAATAGAGCATTGTTTAGTTCCCTTGTGCATATGGGATTTTGTTTGTTTTGTTATTGAAGACCAGCCTTAGACCATGGTGATTTGAAAAGATGCGTGGGAGTATTTAAATATTCTTATATCTATTGAGGCTTGTTTTATGACCAATTATGTGGTCAATTTTTGAGAAAGTGCCATGAGGTGCTGAGAAGAAGGTGTATTCTTTTGTTATAGCATGATATGTTCTATAGATATCTATTAGTTCCAGTTGGTTCATAAACTATGTTAGTTTTACTGTGTCCTTGTTCAGTTTCTGTTTCTATGATCTGTTCATTGGTGAGAGTGGGGTATTGAGGTCTCCCGCTATTTTTGTGTGAGGTGCAATTTATTTTTTGAGCTTTCATAGGTTTTCTTTTATGAAAATCAGTGCTTTTGTATTTGGAGCATATATCTTAAGGATTGAGAGTTCCTCCTGACAAATTTCCCATGTAATGAATAAAAAGTGTCCTTCCTTATCTTTTTGGATAAGTTTTGGTTAAAAATCTACTTTATTCAATATTAGAATGGCCACTCCAGCTTGTTTCTTGGGGTCATTTGCTTGGAAGTTTTTGTCCCTACCTTTTACTCTGATATAGTGTCTGTCTTTGTCACTGAGATTAGTTTTCTGTATGTAGCAAAATGATGGGTTTTGTTTATGTATCCAGTCTGATAGCTTATATCTTTTTTATTGGGAATTGGGTCCATTGAATTTAACAGATATTAAGGAATAGTGGTTGCTGTTTCCTGATATTTTTGCTTTTAGAGGTAGAATTGTGCTTGTGTGTCTTTCTTTTTTGGTTTTCTTTCTTAGGAGATTTCTTGTTTTTACTAGTATGCAATTCCCCTCGTTGTATTGGTTTTCCACCTATAATTCGTTGTAGTGCTGGGTTTGTGGTCAGATATTGAGTAAATTTAGTTTTGTCTTAGAATATCTCAGTCTCTCCATCTATGGTGATTGAGAGTTTTGCTGGGTATAGCAGCTTGGGCTGACACTTGTGCTCTCTTATGGTCTGCATGATTTCTGTCCAGGATCTTGTTGCTTTCATAGTCTCTGTTGCGAAATCAGGTGTGATTCTGATCGGTCTGCCTTTATTTGTTACATGACCTTTTTTCCTTACTGCTTTTAGTATTCTTTCTTTGCTTTGGACACTTGGCGTTTTGACAATTACTTGTTGAGAGGAATTTCTTTTCTGGTCCATCCTATTTGGAATTATATAGGCTTGTTTTTTGCTCATGGTCATCTCATTCTTAATGGTAGGTAAGTTTTCTTCTACGATTTTGTTGAATATATTTACTGTGTCTCTTAATTGATAGTTTTTGCCCTCTTTTATTCCTATTATCCTTAGGTTTGCTCTTCTCATTGTGTCCTGGATCTCCTGGACATTTTGGGTTAGGAGGTTTTTGGTGTTTGCATCTTCTCTGACTGTTTTGTCTATGTTTTCAATGTTGTCTTCTGCCCCCAATATTCTCTCTTCCAGTCTGTTGGAAATGCGTGTATCTGTGACTCCTGATTTCCTTTTTAGGTTTTCTTCCTCTAAGGTTGTCTCTTTTAGTGTTTTCTTACTGTGTCTATTTCCGTTTTAAATTCATTCTTTCCTTTTTTTCATCTCTTTGGTTCTGTTTTCTTCTAGTTCTTTGAGTTCTTTGAGTTTTGTTCTTGTTTCTTCTTTAAAAGCTTCTAATTCTTTATGCTTTTCCTCCCGTTCTTGTTTAAGGATCTCTATCATCATCTTGAGGTATGATGTCAGGTCTGAGTCTTCTTTTTCTGGAGTGTTTGGCATTCCAGTTTACTGTGTTGGGAGAGCTGGATTTTGGTGTTGCCAGGTTGTCTTGGTTTCCCTGTGGGTACGTGCTTTTGCTTTCCTCTTGTCATCTTGTTGTCTTTGTTTATATGTGGTCTTGTTTTCAGTGATTGTTTCTTCCCTCTCCCTTGTACTTGGCCTGTTTCCCTGGATCTCCCCATGTTTCTGGTGGCAGATGGACTGAGCATCTATTCTGTATGCACGGGCAGCTGGCACTGGCTGATAACAGACAGCCCAAAGCAGTGTTCCCGCTTCCCTGAACCAAGCAGGGGCAGGGCACACTTTCAGTTCGCTCGGCTGAGATCTCTCTGCTCCCCGGCTACTCGAAACACCTTCTCACCAGGCCTGTGTCCCTAGGTCTCCGCTGTTCCTCAACCTTTTTTATTCATACAATAACAATTTATTTGGTGTGTTATGCTACAGAATCAATATTCAAATCATAAAAACATCAGATTTTTTTTGTGTTGGTGAAAAAACAAAGCAAAACTCCATGTCAAGATGTCTATTCTGTAAATCCATATAAGAAAATGCTAGTCAGGAATGTGCCATTACAAAGTGAGGCCTCTGAAGGCCACCATGTTATGTGTACAGGTACCTTGATGAGGGTATCAGAAGCTAAATACAATAAAGTTTTCACATCCCTCTCTGTCTCCTGATCTATAAGCACAATGCCAAAAATACCATCAACAAGCAGGGATAAGGTTTAGCCAAACCTGGCTAAAATGGCACCTCAGCCTTAGTCTTCCAGATTTTAAACTGAGAGTAGCGAGCTTCTGCCTATTATCCACATGAATAGAAAGTGGCTCAGATATCATTGGGAGGATAAAGTAAGCTTGAGAATTGGAAGAACACTGTGCTAACTGGGAATAAAGGCAGGAATATCGGAGACGGAGAGTTTGAGATGGAAGTTGGCTATTACAAAGGATTACATTTCCGGGTGAAGTGGATCAGTGACAGCTGGGTAAATTTGTGTTACTCATAAGATACCATATTGTTGTTCCGCTTTGTCAAGCATGCAGAACATAAAATTTTAAGCATCATATTCAACATGTGAATGAAATTGAAAAATGCAGATGGCTAGGTTGAAGTCTATGTGGTTGATTCAGGAAGGAGTTTGTCTTTCTAGTTTTGTGTATTATCAGAGATTGGTCCATAGGGGAGAGCTGAGAGAATGCATTTTAAAAAGAAATTAGCTTTTGAAAGTATTTTAAATGAAATTTATTTCTGGATGTTCAATTTTTATATGTGATCCTCCACAGATTGACTTGCATAAAATCTATCCATTTTCTTTGCAAATCATCATTGGGATATCAGAAATACTTTGTATATTGGATAATATAGAATACATTAATTGGTAGAGTCATGTAATAAAAATTTCTAAGGAATAAAAATGAAACTATTCTAATTATAAGCATTCTTATTGGTAAAAGAAAAGCCTGATTTATAAAATGTATGTCATCTTATTATATAAATTTGATGTGGCATCTATAGAGTTATCTACTGAATAATCACTAAGGATATTTCAGATTAGACTTTTCTATGTTAAATTTGAGATCAAATCAGGAAAAATATAAACAGCTTAATATCAGTATTAAAAAATATATTTGTGTCCGAGGTAGCTTACAATTTTTTTGAACACTTGCATAAGTTAACATTTAAAATGAATAGAATCAGTTGCCTTTTTTGTTTCATTAAACAGTGTCCACTTTCCTTTCAAAATTTTTTAGTTAAAAAACTGTAAGAATCATTTAATTCAATTTTACTTTTAAATTTAACAAATATGTATCAATTCTTAGGCGATATTTGAGTTATTTTTATTAACATAGTAAAAATATTGTAGAACTGATAATAATAAACAATTTTGACATTTAAACGATAGTCAAAGAAAATTAAAACTTGTTTTGTAATAAACCAAATCTTACAAGTCTATTTTGCATTTAAAAATTCATAAAAAACTTTTTGTATTTAATCAATAGATATGTGTTTGTCAGTGGAAAAGAGCAAGATGGTGGCTTTTTGATACTGCTTTTCTTCTATGGTATTACTCAGACATCTGTGTCAGCTGTTTGCAGACTGATTGGGATCGGTGAGTTCAGACACTTTTCTCTGTTTTTGGGACTATTGGTAATTTAGATACACTAATGACCCAACCCATAAGACACAGGACATAAGTGTCTCATTGCATTATCATAAAACCAACAAGATTAGATATAAAATTATAAATCATGAAGAAAAGGTGAAGGACAAAAGAAGTGAGGCAAAAAGTTGCCAATGTAGATGAATGAATTTCTAGAAGATCCAGTAAATATCTGTCACATGATGACAGTAGGTGTTATGTATTTAAGTATTTGTACTTCATTGGATGTGTTTTTC
Source organism: Micromys minutus (assembly GCF_963924665.1). NCBI lineage: Eukaryota > Metazoa > Chordata > Mammalia > Rodentia > Muridae > Micromys > Micromys minutus. Next base: position 44,833,323 of record NC_137981.1, on the reverse strand, counting down.
AGGGGTGTAGTAGTTCTGTTTTATAAATTTCAGTTGGATTGGGCATATTTTTTTTTACTGGAATATTATGTTTATTTTAAAATATCAGTATTTCAACATACTAAGATGACATCCTTTGAAACTGATAATACTTTAGATGAAACTAAATTAGAATTCATGGCTACTGCATAAATCTACACTGTTTTCTGCAATGACATATGAACAAATCATTTAATATGCATTATAATAATTGTGAATTTTCAGAACATAAAAATAATATGAAAAATTTAAAGACTAGAAAATGGAAGGTACTAGGTCAAATCAAGTACCTTCATGTTTGGAAATCTTATAAGGCATAATAGTATCTATAATCTCGATGACTAATGGTAGACTATAGTCTATATAATGCTACTTATTTATTAATTTACTCATTCATTTATTTATATTAGAAACTTGCATATAAAAATTTTACCATTGATTTATTTTCATCATAAACATAGAGCCCCTCTCTACCCAGTCCCCTTCTCACATGGCTCTATCTCCCACTACCTCTTCTTTTCACTTCTGAGAAGGCGAATATATCCCTCTGAGTACCAACTTACCCTGGTATCTCAAGTCCCTACAGGACTAGTGACATCCTCTCCCACTGAGGGCAGACAAGACACCCCTAAATATTTAGGGGAACAGGATTTACAGGCAGGCAACAGAGTCCAGGTAAGTCCCTACTGCAGTTACTAGGGTCCCCCATGAAAGCAAACGTACTTGTCTGCTACATATGTACTGAAATCCTAGTTATAGCATTTAAATGACCTTTGGTTGTGACTCAGTTTTGGGATGTCCAAGGGTCAATTTAGTTGACTCCCTTGGTCTTTTTGAGAAGTCCTTAATCTAGCCAGTTTCCCCAGTCTTTCTCCCAACTTTTCCTTAAGAATTGCCAAGATGAGTCTTATGTTTGTCTGTGGCTCTCAACATCTGTTTCTGTCAACTGCCAGGCACAGCCTCTCAGAAGACAGTTATGCTAGGCTCCTATCTGTGAATGGAGGATGCAAGGTAGTTGAAGGAGTTAGGTAGGCCTGAAATATGTCCCTACTGTTTTTCTGAAGACAGCTCAGATTGACAGGGATTGCTACTGAATTCAGTATGTCTGTCTCATACAGCGCAACTGTATATTCAGGCCCAGTGATAAATATAGCTGTTAACAGTGTCTTCACATGTTTTATTATTGTGAAAATGTGTTAAATAACAAAGATGCATCCAAGTCTCACACTGTGTCCCAGTAAATGCACTACATGGGCAGTCACAATAGTAAGTAGTTGTTTCTTCCTTCTGCACATAGACTATATGGACACATGGCTGACTGGTATATTTATCAATATTGAGTTCACTATAGTCATCAAGGGATCAGGTTGCATAGTCACAGAAGACTATCCTGACATGTGGCACTATATATACGGAACTGGGATTCATATTAATTAATTCTGGATTCACAATTCACATTAGAATACACTTGAAGACAGACACATTTTTATCTTCCCATGTCATTGAGACATAAAGCCTCATTTATACAGGGATCAAAATCTTATTCATCCCCTTCCATATTACAATGCCTGCCTTGGTTTTAGGCACAAAGAAGCAGTGATAGTCACTAATTCCACCCAGGCATAAAGACCAATTGTGGTCGGGTCTGGAATTACCATAAGTGTGATGTGACTCACAGAACTGTCCAAAATATCTAATATGGCAGGAAGAGGAAGGGTGCTCAAGGTCTTTACCCATTCTGATGAGTGAAATCTCTGAGTCATTTTGAATTGCATTTCCCTGATGAATAAAAATGTTGAACATTTTTATGTTCATAGCAAATATTTTTGGATATATATATGTTATATATATATATATATATATGATATATTTACATTAATTATTTTATCTATTTCTCTCTCAAATATTGTCCCCCAAGTTGTCTTCCCAGAGTTTTTACCCCACACTCTATCCCCTTTGCCTCTGAGAGGGTGCTCCTTCTCAATCTAGGCATTTGACTTCCCCAAGGCATCAAGTCTCTACTGGATTAGGTCCATCCTTTCCCACTGAGGCCAAATACTGCTGTCCTCCACTACATATGTGCAAGGTGACTCAGAGCAGCTCATACAGGCTCTTTGGCTGGTGGCTTAATCTCTGGGATCTCCCAGGGTTCCAGATTAGTTGACAGTGTTGGTCATCTTATGGGGTCACCATTCCTTCATCTCCTTCAATCTTCCATGTAACTCTTCCATAGAAGCACTATAAAAATCTATATTTGACAAAACTAGAAAATCTATTTATAAAGTGATTTTTCTAGATGGGTACCATTTATCAAAGTTAAATTAAGATCAGGTAACCCATCTCAACAGTCCTACAAACACTAAGGGAATATAAGCAGTTTTTAAAAACTTCCCAACAAGAGCAGCCTATGGTCGGATGGTTTAAGTGCAGAATTCTACCAGATGTTCAAAGAAGAGCTAATATAAATACTCCTCTAACTGTTCTACGAAGTAGAAGCATAAGGAACACTATCTAATTTATTCTATGAAGCCACAGTTACTCTGATAGCTAAATCAAACAAAGACCCAACAAAGAAAAAATAACTATATAAAAATATGTTTTAGAGTCTCAGTTGAGAAATTGAATATAATTCTGGTAGGTGTGAATTTATGTGTTACTTGGGCTTTTTTCTTGCAAGCTTCAATAGTTTTCTTTGCTCTGTACATTTAGTGTTTTGAGTATATGTGGGTTATTATTTGAGTATAAATTAAAAACATTTTCTCGCCCAATATATGTACTATTTTGTAAGCTTCCTGAACATTTACAGGTATATCTTTTTTTAAGTTGTGAATATGTTTTCTATGACTTTGTTGATGATATTTCCTAGACATTTCAACTTGGAATCTTCTCCTTTTTCTATTCTTACTATTTTTTGATTTGGTGTTTTCAAAGAGTCCCAAATTAATTGAATGTTTTGTGTTGTATACTTATTAGATTTTGAATTTTTTGATTAATATGTAAGTTTCTTCAATGGTACCTTTTATTTCTGAGATTGTTCTCTTTCATCTCTTGTATTCTATTGGTGATGCTTGAATCTGTAGTTCCTGTTCTCTTTACTAGGATTTCTTCAGTATTGTCTCAGTTTGCTTTTTCTTTGTTGTTTCTGTTTCCATTTTCAATTCTTAGACAGTTTTACTCACATCCTTCACCTATTTGGTTGTATTATCCTGTATTTCTTTAAGGGGTGTATTCATTCCCTCATTAACGTGCTCCACCATCTTTATAAGATTGGGTTGAAGGTTATCCTCTTGTGCATTAGTTATATCAGACTCTCCGGGGTTTATAGTAGTAGGATAGCTGACTCTGGTGATGCCATATTGCCTTGTCTCTTGTTGATTGTGTTCGTATGCTGTACTTTAGTCCTCTTTTTTTTTTTCTGACGTAGGGTGGATGATCTTGCTACCAGTGGGGCAACTTAGGAAGGCACAGAGAGCAGAGAGCCTGACAATACAAGTCAGGAAACCATGCAGGTCACCTCTCCTGGTTGTGCCCCAGGTGGACTAGACTGGGAAGGGATCAGTTGAACTGGCTCCTACGTTGGTTATTCTTAGGGCCCCCTCAGACCTCCACAGCAAAGCAGGAGAGTCTTGGTGTCTTCCAAGTCTCCTCCAGAGGACAGAGAAAACACAGAACCAGGCAATGTAACTCATGGGATCATGAGAAACTCCCACATATAAAATTTTTTTAAATAGAATTTTTATTCTTTGAAATGCCCATGCACTGTGTTTTATGTTATTCTTCTCTGCCCTAAGTCATACAAGACCTACCGCACCCAACCAAAGTTTGTTTGATCTTTCTTCTTAAATTTATAATGTACAATTTTTATTTCTCAATTTTTCTTGGTTATGTGGCATACTCTTAAGTGTGACTGACATAACAAGGATCATAACCTTAAAGAAAACTGACTCTATCTATCACAGTATCTATCAAATTCCAATAGCTCTTCAACTAGGAGTGTGATGTTGTCATTACCAAGAGTGTACTTTTTATGTATAGGTTTTCTATGATAGGTTCCCTGTAAGCATCTGTGTATTTATTGTGTTCCTATACATGATGGAGTCAGCACTACACAGGAAAAATCTATGTGGCCATTCATGAAATTAGATTAGGTTTAACTGTGGAGGCAAACCTACCAAACTAGGTTGGCATGTTCTACTTTGTCCTGAAAGCTTGAACATCTCTTGTCTATCTTTTGCTTTGAATTTGGAAGGACAAAATCAGTATAAGCTATTTGTTTCACTGGAACTTATTGAATTATTTATTTATTTATTTTTCTACATAAATCTCAACCACAGTTCTCTGACTACTCTTCCCATTCTTGAGAGAATTTTATGTCATTTGGAAATTTCTTATAATAATTCAGAATGTTAAATAAAAGTTAAACTTAGAAAATCTCTTATTAGACCCTAGATATGAATGTACATTTTGGTGTTTATAGAATTAAAGACTGAGATACGGATCCATGATGTTATCTATTATCACAGAAGTGTCCATCAAAATAAATGCCTTACTATTGTTCCACATCCTCTGAAGGTTAGAATTACTCAGTGATTATTATCAAATATGCATTATCTATTAAGATTCAGGTCATTTCACTTCTATATTCTCAGCTCAGAACAGTCACTGGGTATGGCCATTGAAAGAATCAGTGAAAATGGTGAACAGCAGCTGAACCAGCAAAAATAGCTTTTCAAATCAAGGACAAGCACAACTGCCCAGAAGGCTTTGCAGACTAAGCCTGCACTCAGAAAATATCTTGGGACTAAGAGGAAAGAAAATGGTTACTCTAAAAAAATGGATTACCTTCAGAGTAACTCTCCACAAAAGACAATGAAAGAGGGGGATAAGATGGTTAATTAAAAAATATTAAGTGGTTACTTTCAATAAAATAAATGTATGTTTAAGTTCATGATGAGTCTTTCATTGTAAATCATCTATTCAGAGGAAACAAATTTTATCAAGGGATTATTATACTCTGAATTGTGGAACGTCTTCATCTGGTAATTTCTTAAATGCCTTGTGCTTTGATAGAAATTCAGAATTAAGTATCAAGACAGTCCTGCTTCCATGCAAATTAACTAATTTTAGATTTTTCTAAATCCTACAATTTAATGGGCTTGTGCAAAAAGAAAAAAAAAATCTAAACACACAGTGCGGAAATGCTGTCAACATTGTTTTCCTTAGAAATGTGGTTTAGAGACTTGCCATTAAGAAAAGTGTGACCTTTTCCACTGAAAAACTGAGACTCATTACATGTATTCACAAGAAATTTACCAAAGTCAGTGACTTTCTGTTATGAGGCTAGGAAATTCGGTTAGCACACAGTTCAGAGTATTGTTTCAGGACTTACTTTAAGGAGGGACTCAGCAATAAATATACTGGGACAAACCTGTTTGTGGCATGGTCTAAGGAGAATAGTTATTTGAAAGACAGGGTTTAATGTTAAAAAATAAGAAGCTATGTAGCCTTCCAACTATACTAAATCGAAAGTTGAAACAGCATGCTAAAATATATTAGCAGTTGCACCTGAAGGATTTGGCCAGCCTGGCTCAAAGAAGGGTTTAAGGAAGCTAGAGAAATTGAGATCTTCTAGGAGAGGAATGTAAGCAGCCTTGAGTTGTTGTGTCTGAAGCTCTTTCCCCCAGGGTTGTATACATTTGAAACAGAAATTCTCTCTCTCTCTCTCTCTCTCTCTCTCTCTCTCTCTCTCTCTCTCTCTCTCTCTCTCTCTCTCTCTCTCTCTGTGTGTGTGTGTGTGTGTGTGTGTGTGCCCGTGCGCGCACGTGTGCATGTCTGTGTGTTTTCAAGAACTGCTACCAACTAACAAGGGTTGTCTCAGGGACCACTGTGAAAGTCTGACTCGTCTTAGTGATCCCACTCTGCTTACAAATCCCCATGGGAGTAGGCTATAGAATCCCAGAGAGCAGAATTGCTTAGTTCAGCAGAGATCTAAAGACCTGGGAGGTTAAAACATAAAATATGTGTGTGTGTGTGTGTGTGTGTGTGTGTGTGTGTGTGTGTGTGTGTGTGTGTTTATGGAATAGGAAAAATTGGTAAAGATTGAATTTTGAAAACATAAATGGGCACAAAAATGTTTGAAATATGAAATTGCTGACAATTGCATAAAATTTATCGTTGAAAAATTACCTGTAAAAATACAAGAGGTCAGTGTTGAAATGCTTGTACATTTTTAAGTTCTAGGTAATATAGGTTCAATTGTACTTGGAGCCAAACTTATTCTTCAAGAGTGGATAAACAATGTTCTCTTGAATTCCCATATCTACATTGTTATTCTAAGATTTTGTAGCTCTGGTGATGGCTGTTTGGCATTGAGCAAAAGTAAAAAAAAAAACAAGAATTATTCTAATGGATCAAAGAGGGCCTAATAATAGAAAATATGGCAGAGCCTCTTTGGAATTGGTCACCCAATACAAATAAATCCAAGCACTATTCTTCTCTTGGTGAGCTGTCATGAGCACAGCTGTTCATGCTCCATTTAGTAATGGCCAGAGAACTAAGCAGCAAACACAAGAAGACCAGGGTCTTAAAATTAGTGCTAGAGATATTTTTCCCAGTCAACTAATAACTCTTCATAAGCCTTTATTATTTGTATCAAAAGCCATAAATCCCATGAGATCATAATCATCATGAAGACCAAAACCAAAATCTGAAACATTGATCTAGGGACATCTAAAAAAGCTTTCTTCATACTTATGAGAACAGTCAAAACACAATAGCTATGTCTGTCCAAAACAATACTTCTAAATTGTGATAGAATTGTAGAACTGCAGCTCACTTTTCTTTCACATATAGCAATTTTTATTATGTAACATCATGTTATGAAACAGCAAAAGAATAGATTTTGCTATACCATAAATGTGCTGGGTATAAATTGAAATTCTGCCTTCAAATAAGAGACCAGCTAAGTTGGTTGCTCTCCCAATAGGCCCCATATTCATTATTATTAAATAATAAAAACAAAAGGTGTTGCTTTTTACAGAACCACATTTCACCCCAATTCAGTTAAGAAAACAATTGAATTAAAGAAGGCATATTTTCCTATGCCAGTTTTAGTGTTCTAAGGGAAATGAAATCTTTTATATTTGCTTGACATAACTCTCACCCCTTTCCAGAGTGCCAGGCATTACTAAGATTTAAAAAAAAAAAAGTTACCTGCTTTAAAGAATTCACATGCTAACTGGATCAGCATCAGGATGAATAAAGTTGTTTTGTAAAATGTCAGACAATATGTAAAGAGGGGAAGATAGCCCATTAATTAGAGTACCTAAGAGATTTCTGTTCCATTGTGAAAACCAAGATGTCATGTTTTAGGTGCACTGCATAGTAAAATTAAAAATGACTTCATAATTAAACAGTTAAATTAATAGAAACATTTCTCCTCAGATTGAGAATATCTGATATGCCTAAGGCAAGCATCAGAAACTCAACAGGTAAGCAGCTGCTCACACTAGTCCTAGAAGTAGCTTCAAGTAAATTATCACTACAGAGCAGTTCCATCCTTGAGTCTTTCCTTGAGGATTCATTGGAACAAATTGTTTCATACTTGGATCAGCACTGCTGCTGTTGTTGCTTCATTGCTAGTGCTGCTGTTGCTGTTATTGTTCTCCTGGAACAATTAGAGTGGCTTTCTGAGGTCCTAGAATGATATAGGGACATAACCAGTCAGGAGAAAAGGGGCCTTAGACAAAGAAAATAGGACTATAGGACTAAGTGATCTGCCAAGAAATTTCATTTTCCTTTATGTGGTACAGTGTTTAATCTGAATGCTAATGACTAAGTTACTGGTTTACATGTGAAAATAGTAAATGGATATTGCAAAAGCCCTGCAGTTTTGTTTATTTCAAATTGATTATGTAGATGCTAGTGAAGTAGCTGAGTGAGCTAATGTATCTACATTCCAAGACTCACAAGCTGAGGCCAATTATGGAGCATACGTAGTAGAAGAGAAGCAACTCCTGTAAGCAATGTTTTGATGTTCACCTCCCCCTGCACTAACTGATTCAACAAAATAGTTTAAAGTTGATTATGTATATGATCATATACAGGATCATACACACACACACACACACACACACAAGGATATCTTAATCATAGAAAATAAAATCAATTACAGATTTTCTCAAAGTCTAAATGACTTTTTCCTCCAGTATATGTTCAAAAGTACAAATATTTACTGCTTTGGTCTTGTTTACTTCTCTTTGTTCTGCTTCAACATTTTGAGAAAATTCAGTGAATGACCTTAAGATTTAATCAGGGAGGAGGATCTTTTAGGAGGACTTCATGGTTTCAATGATTCAAATATTGATGTTATTATATACTACACCTTAAAAATAATGTGTTGATTTCTACAGAAATCTTGTATGTCCTCCATTTCATGGCTTTCCTGTTTCTCTTGACATAACAATATGGCAATTTACAGACACCTGTGTTGATCTCATGCCTGTCAGACCCCCCCCATCTCAGAGTTTGAAACAATGTGAAATCTGAGGCAGAGAGTCATTAATGAGTTCTGAACAGTACAGCCAACCTAAGAACAGCTTAAGATTTGTTGGTAAACCAAGCTATACAAATATACTGTCACATAAAGTTTTCTTGTTTTTCTTAACAAGAGCCATTGTGATGAATGATAATCTTAGATATTCACAAACACTAATCCAAAGCATGGGCAGTTGGCTTCTTGATTCCTGCTTTCAGTAAGCTCTTAGATAATTTGTTACTGGAGTCATTCGCTGATAAATGAGTCCATGCAGTTTATCATCTAATTAATTAGTTTGCCTTCTGTGTTCCTTATCGAGTCTGAATTATATCCATTAGTCTATATGAAAACTTGAATTCAATCTTTGAAAAAAAAATGTAGGTTTCACAGCCTTGGAAAATACTGGTTAGCAGAATGTCATTTGCTCTTTGATAGAAACTAACAGATCTCCCCAGGTTTCCTCTAGCCCTATAAGGGAAATAAATATCTGTTGGATACCACCCACCAGAAAATGTCTGTGGTTTCCCTGCAATTTTTATCCAAACCAACTTGCATTTTGTCAGGGATTGCTCAGTGATTATGTTGGTAATTAAGTTAACAAGTGCTCTGTGCAAGTCAATTTGGCAACAAGCTATCTTACAGACTGTTCAATAGAAATAGCAGCATTTCTGTAATGATTTTTAAAGCTTGAAAATAAGCTAAAAAAAATAATGATCCTACCAAAGGGATGCCTAATACATGCACTAGAATTGCAAAGAATGAGAATGTGCTACTGTGCACATTTGATCTTTAGATCTTTTATTTACAGGTTTACAGCAGAGCATAGTCAAAATAGGGGTAATTACCCATGTATATGTGTAATTCATCGTAATTCAAATAAAATGGGTGTTACTATCCAACTTCTTCATTGCACTTGTCAATTGTTAACAACTGCAAATTGGCTTTTAATGATTTAAAATTCATTAATTTCTACTGAAGTTTGCTAATTATTAGTATAATGTATTCTATTACTATCTTTTATTGAATTTCTTTAATTTCTAAGAGATAAAAATGCCATTCATTGGCTCATATGGTTGTTGTAGCAAAGCTGACTAGATCTTCAATCACCTAGTAGAAAACTACAGGCACATCTGTGAATAGTCATTTAGATTAAGAAAGTCTCTATATATGCATGTGAGAAATTTTCTTGGTTGTGTTAGTGAAAGTCAGAAGACCATAGCAGTGTGTGGAACATTCTCTGTGCCTGTGCACTGAATTACACCAATAGTCAAAAGCTGTCTGAGCAGCACATACATCCACTGCTTTCTTTTTTGACTGTATAGCATGTGCCTAGAAGTTTCAAATTCCTGGTGACATGACTCCCCTGCCAAGATATACATCTTCTCCCATAGAGAATATATATAAACACAATGTTAACAAACTTTTCTCAAGTAACTTCCAATAAAATATGATTGGTAATAATATTTACTTGCTTATCAGAGACAAAGTTAAGTAGCCAGTGGTGGCAGAAGGTAAAACTCACATGTGCGCATGCACACACACACACACACACACACACACACACACACACACATACACTCACACACACACATACACGAATAACACTGAAACTTTATAAATATTCAGGTCTTTTCACATCTTATTCTGTGTTAGGTTTATGATCACAAGACAGTTAATGCGTCATTTATTTGGTTCTTAATATGTTTTCTTTTCAGCTGTTAGATAGATATATGAATTTGAATGAGACAGTGTCTGTTGATCTTGACTTGTATGTGTTAGTAGAAATTCATATGAGCTGGAATAAGCCATCTTTTATTTTATGCAGATATGCCTAGTTATTTTATTGCATGTTTAATGTTGATAAGTAAAAATTATTAAAATACATTTTCAGTAAACTATATCATAATAACATTATATATATATATAATTGTAAGGTTTTTGTAAGGTTAGGCAAATTGCTCAACTTGTAAATCCCTTTTTACAATCATGAGAATCTTAGTTTGATCCCACGCTTCCACATAGCAATTTTGACAAGACAATAATGTTTGTAATACCAAAGAAAAGAAAGTCCAAGGAACTAAAGCAAGCCAGGCTAGCTGAATCAATAAACATCAGGTTCAATAAAAAATTATTTCTCAAAACAAAATGGAGAGAAATTGAGGAAGACATTCAAGGTCATGGTCAAACTTTGTCCTCAGCACACATTCACACAAACATATTACTATGAATCTATGAATGCTGACCTACACAAACACATGCACATGGCCAAATGGGTACAATAGTTCACTATACATAATAGATATACATGTCCTCTCTCTCTCTCTCTCTCTCTCTCTCTCTCTCTCTCTCTCTCTCTCTCTCTCTCTCACCTCTCTTTCACACACACACACACACACACACACACACACACACACACACACACACACATACACACACACACACACGAGGTAATAATCATTTCTGTTTCCTCTTTGTTCCTGGAAAATACTGATGAGTGTCTTAGAGTATTGTACCAATCTAAGGTCAAAAACTTATGGTTATTAATTTTCCACAAAAACTTAATCATTATAAACTTTCATGTTTATATTTAGATCTTTGGTATATGTTGAGTTAATAGTTGTGTATTGTATAAAACCCAGATTAAATATTACACAATTTAGCTAATAAATTTAGATTCTGATTGTAAATGTATACATCCTCTAGTTTGGTGAAATGTTTGAAATGGATAGATTAACTTTGGTTTACAACATATTTCTTCACCTCCTTATATTTCTGGAATTGCCTATGGCCTGTCTACTCCTAGGACTTCTGATAGAATCTGATCACGGTAGTGTTAACTAACATGAATTGAGTGATTAATGTGCCTTGATATTTGTAGAGTGGAATCAACTGGCTTAACAATGTCTTATATATCTGATCCTTCTGGATAAAATCTTCTTTTGATTTCTAATTATTTGCTTATGACACATTTTAGTTTCCATGAAAGTATTCATAATGTGTAAATAATATATTATTTTGTATTATCATCTTAGGATATTTTATTTTATTTTTACACTTAATATTTTAATTTCCTCCCATTCTACTCTCCTACTGTTCCATATTCCATACCTTCTTCAGCCCCTCCCACCATATACAAGAAGGTGTTTCCACCCCATTCAATTCACCAGAACTCTAAACTCAGTGGGGGCCTCTAGTATGTTGATGGTTAAGTACATCTTCTCTGACTGAACCCAGACCCTAGAGTCACATACTGTATATGTGTTGGGGTCTCAAATTCCCGGTGTATGCTGCCTGTTTGGTGATCCAGTGTTTGAAAAACCTCAGGGTTCCAGGTTAATTGAGATTGTTACAGGGTCGCCCTCCTCCTCAGCTTCCTTCATCTTTTCCCTAATTCAACCACAGTAGTCAGCAGCTTCTGTTAGTTGCTTGGGTGCAACTATCTGTACCTGACTGTTTCAGTTGCTTATTGGGTCTTTCAGAAAGCAGTCATGACAGGTCACTTTTGATGAGTGCTCCATAGTTTCAGTAATGGTACCAGGCTTTGAGGCCTCCCCTTGAGCTGGGTACCCCTTCGGGCCTTTCCCTGGAACTTCTTTTACTCAGGCTCTTCTCCATTTCCATCTTTGCAATGTATCAGACAGGAACAATTATGGGTCAGAGTTTTGACTGTGGGATAAGTAACCCCATCGCTCACTTGATGCTCTCCCTGTCTTTCTGCTGGAGGTCGACGCTACATGTCTCTTCTCCCCACTGTATGACATTACATCTAGAGTCCCCTACCCAGTTTGATTCCTGAAGTCTTTTACCTCTAAGGTCTCTGGTACATTCTGGAAATCTCTCCCAACATCCTGTCTTCCGAGGTCTCTTGTTTGCATCCTTTCTGCTGGCCCTCAGAGCTTCAGTCCTTTCCCCTCACCCAATAGTAGATCTTGTTCTCCTCTTCTTCCATCCCCTTTTCCTCCCAGGTCCTTCTCTCCCTCCTCCCTTGTGGTTACTAGCAGTCAAAAGCTCTGAATGCAGCAGATCCTCTGGCATGTCTCAGGATATAGCCACTTCCAGGAAGCAGGTTAGCTAGAATTCTGTCCCAGCAGAAAGGGCCTGGGGAAGGGGAGTGGTATTTGGTGTGTTGGGTGGGATGGGCTTAGGGGTATGGTGGGTCCTCAAATCCACTGTGTTCCCAGAGGTAGCTATGGGACTTTGTGCGGGGAGGGAGGAGTTCTTACCAAATGCTCTGGGTGCAGTAGATCCTCTGGTATGCCTCAGGATATAACCTCTTCCAGGGAGCAGACTAGCTAGCTTTCTCCCTTCTTAGTACTGTTAAGATTGCTAAGATATAGTAATTTGCCCATGGACATGGATACTTTGGATAATCTTCTTGTTCATGGTGCACTGTTTTCAGCTGGCCTTCATATTGCTATTTGGTTTTATATTTTGGCACCTCCACATTTATAAGCACTGTTAATGTGAGCTTTATGTCCTTCTGTTTTGGAATAGAAGTTGTACTAGCTTATTGAATGAGAAAGCAAAATTAACTTGTCATGACCTACCATCATTAACACATGAATAAAAACTACAAATGGATACATGTATATATTTTTGTTTCTGGAACTGCCTGCAAAGTCTCTTAAATAGGTTACTTTTGTGGGAAAGAGCAAAACATTTAGGGTACTGAAGCAATGAAGCAGGAGAAAGTCTTCTGTTTCAATTAAGACATCTACACCAGGCTGTTCAGCTTACCTATCATAGCCACACTTTACAATATCTCTATGGACATCTAGTTCACTAATAAAGTGTCATCACCAGAGATG